>NC_087580.1:62019037-62322067 GCF_036250125.1 Pseudopipra pipra | reverse complement strand
AGACCCAAGCTTTTCTGGGAGCAATAGGCTTTTGGAGGATGCACATCCCAGAGTACAGTCAGATTGTGAGCCCTCTTTACTTTGTGACCCGTAAAAAGAACAATTTCCAATGGGGTCCTGAACAACAACAAGCTTTCAGGCAAATCAAGCAAGAAATTGCACATGCCGTGGCTCTTGGACCAGTCAGAACGGGACCAGATGTAAAGAATGTGCTCTACACTGCAGCTGGAGATAAAGGTCCCTCCTGGAGCCTCTGGCAAAAGGTGCATGGCGAGACAAGAGGGCGACCACTGGGTTTCTGGAGCCGAAGCTACAGAGGTTCTGAGGCCAATTACACCCCTGTGGAGAAGGAAATCTTAGCAGCCTATGAAGGCATACGAGCAGCTTCAGAGGTAATTGGTACTGAAGCACAGCTCTTCCTGGCACCCCGATTACCAGTGTTGAGCTGGATGTTCAAAGGGAGGGTGCCCTCTACACATCATGCCACCGACGCCACGTGGAGCAAGTGGATTGCTTTGATTACGCAACGTGTCCGTATCGGGAACTCGAATCGTCCTGGCATTTTGGAAATCATAACCAATTGGCCTGAGGGTGGGAACTTCAGTCTGGCAGAAGAAGAAGAAGAGCCAGTGAGTCGAGCTGAAGAAGCTCTGCCATATGATAAGCTGCCAGATGAAGAAAGACGCTATGCCCTTTTCACTGATGGTTCCTGCCGTATTGTAGGGAGGAGCCGGAAGTGGAAAGCAGCTGTTTGGAGTCCCACCCGACGAGTGTCGGAAGCCACTGAAGGTAAAGGCGAATCGAGTCAGTTTGCGGAACTCAAAGCTGTCCAATTGGCCCTAGATATCGCAGAGAGAGAAAGATGGCCAAGGCTCTACCTGTACACCGACTCGTGGATGATAGCCAATGCCCTATGGGGATGGCTAGACCGGTGGAAAAAGATGAATTGGAGGCGTAGAGGGAAACCCATCTGGGCTGCTGATCTGTGGCAAGACATCGCTGCCAGAGTGAAGAAACTAAATGTAAGAGTCCGCCATGTGGATGCCCATGTGTCCAAGAAGCGAGCTAATGAGGAACATGCTAATAACGAACAAGCAGACCGAGCTGCACAGGTCAAGGTCTCGCAAGCAGACCTAGACTGGCAGCAGAAGGGAGAGTTGTTCCTAGCTCGATGGGCTCATGATGCTTCAGGTCATCAGGGCCGAGACGGCACTCATAGATGGGCACGAGACCGAGGGGTGGATTTAGCAAAAGATATTATCTCTCAGGTTATCCGTGACTGTGAAACCTGTGCTGCTATCAAGCAGGCAAAAAGGTTTAAGCCCCTGTGGTATGGTGGACGTTGGGAGAAGTATAAGTATGGAGAGGCCTGGCAGGTTGATTACATCACATTGCCACAGACCCGCCAAGGTAAACGCTATGTGCTTACCATGGTGGAAGCAACCACCGGATGGTTGGAAACATATTCGGTACCGCATGCAACAGCCCGAAACACCATCCTAGGCCTTGAGAAGCAGGTCCTGTGGAGACATGGCACTCCAGAGCGAATTGAGTCAGACAACGGGACTCATTTCAAAAACAGTCTAGTGGCCACTTGGGCACAGGAGCATGGTATTGAATGGGTATATCACATTCCATATCATGCACCTGCTGCAGGAAAAGTAGAAAGGTGTAATGGACTGTTGAAGACGACTCTAAAGGCACTAGGTGGGGGAACTTACAAAAATTGGGACAAGAATTTAGCCAAGGCCACCTGGCTAGTCAACACCCGAGGCTCTGTCAACCGAGCTGGTCCTGCCCAAGCAGAGTCCCTCCACACTGTAGATGGAGACAAAGCTCCAGCGATCCATCTAAAAGGTATGTTAGGTAAGGCCGTTTGGATCACTCCTCCCTCAGGCCAAGACAAACCCATTCGTGGGATTGTCTTTGCTCAAGGGCCTGGATATACCTGGTGGGTTATGAGGAAGGATGGAGAGATCCAATGTGTGCCTCAAGGAAACCTAAGCCTGGGGAAAAACTAATTCTGTGCCTTGAGTTGTATTTTACAGGAGACCAGACACCAGACGGAAAAAAAGACCCAAACAAAGCTGATACGAGAATCCAAGGATGGTCGATGATGACACAGCCCAAACCAATGAGCCAGCCCTAAACCGGAACTGTGATTATGACGAAAGGACCAAGAACATAAATCGAGTTGCTGGTGGTGCTGATCTTCAATGACAGACAACAGCCTTCGAGAAAAAATAAACATGGACTATATATGTATATATGTATATGTGCGGGATAGAGACGAACACAATATACAGGTGTTACGTAAAGAAATAGTATGGAATAAGGGGTGGAGAATGTGATGGTTTCAGTCTAGGCCTTCCTGGAAACCAGCTTGTAACCAGGAAGGAACTAGGAGGATGACCAAGGAAGTATTCCATGCTATTCCTTTACGTAACCTAGGGTATAAATAAGGCATTGATAAGAGAGTTCGCTCTCTTCTCTTCCAGCGAGGTTGGAGAACGGTGGTCCCTGTCTGGGCCTGGCTTATCTGGAGCTGAGGCCTACAGTAACTGCTGTTATCGGCCACGCGTGAGGGGGGAGTGCTGGGCCGTGTCCAGGCGTACTGCTTTCTTTCAAGGGAAGTGGTGAGCTCTTTTCACCCTATTTTATCCTTTTCCCTTCTCCCTTTCCCCCTCTTCCCTTCGACTTCGGGAAGCTATTTGGGATCATAGATTCATATATATAATTCTCATTGTATATCTCTGTTTTATACATAATATATACATATATTTTTTGCTAGAACTTTGGCTGCCTGGTTTTTCGTTTTTTTTTTCCTTCCCTCTCTGGGAAGGAGACCCTGTTGTCGAGTTTCGGAGATTTGGCAGGAAGCCAACTCCAAACTTGCACATCACCTTATGGCAGTATTTCTTCAGCCATTGGATGGTTATTTTCAACAAGGAGTAGGAAGATCTTGCTTGGTGCTACATGGCACCTTTCATGAGAACTTTACTGTGTACACATTACTGTCAGTCAAAGTTCAAGAGACATTTACATGATTCTTCTGCAAATGCATTTCTATGATTGCCAAGCCAGAAAGGACCATTTAGGCCATCTAGTCTGTCTCCATCCTGTCAGGGTCATCAGTGCTTCAGCTTGGCTTAGGCTAAAGAATAGTTTTATTTAATTCAGTTAAACTTTGTTTCCAGAAAGTTCCCAGGCCAAATCCAGAATTGCACCAAAGCAATATAACACCCAGCCCCAAAGTGGACCCTAAGCTATGAGTGAAGTCTTTCAATTACAATATGTGGACAGAGTTAGAAATGAGTTGGATTTACAGTACGTAGGGGTCACTCAAACTGTTATGTGGGAAATGCTGAAGGGAGGAATGGTCCTAGCCCTGCTCCTTTGAGAAACTAGGTACCTAACTCTGGTCCTTTGGTACCATGCAATTTTCTTGTCTACAAGGATTTTTCCATCTGGAATCAAATCTATTTCTGATAGCTAAACATAATTTTTCAACACTTGCCCTGCAAATCATTTTCTCCAGCCCTCAATAATTTTTGTGGCTCTTTTCTGTACCCTCTCCAATTTTGTCACCATATGTTTTAAAATGTGGCTGTCAGACTCATAAACAGCCATTCAATTTCAATCTTAGTAGTGCCATACCACCTGGCTGCAGACCCAAGGATCACATCAGCACTTTCAGATTTGAGGGTCCAACTCAAAGACAGCACTGCAGTGTTTGTGCAGCTTTTTGTTCTGTTTGCAAGAAGCGTCTTATTGCATTAAAATGCATTTTGTTTGCCCAAGACAGGCGGTGCAGTTTGTTATGTCAGGCTGCTCTGGACTTTCATTCTTTGCTATTCCACCAACCAAAATGTCATTTAATTAGTCACATAATCTGACCAGTGAATGTTTAGGATTGTACGAAGGCAGCGTTGATGGAAGCGTTCTAGGAGTCACAGGTGGTGGCGGTAGATCTCAGTAACATGGTCTCAATGTTTGTGATTGCTGCTTGTTCATCTCCTCGGACGGTAAGATTGACGGAGAGATAGACAACAGGTTATCAAAGGCATATAGTGCCTTCGGAAAGCTTCATAAAAGAGTTTGGTGAAATAAACACTTGAAAAGTACAAAGATCAGTGTTTACAGAGTCACAGTGCTGTCTACTCTCTTATACGGATCTGAATCATGGGTCATCTACCGCCACCACCTGCGACTCCTAGAATGCTTCCATCAACACTGCCTCTGTACAATCCTTAACATCCACTGGTCAGACTATGTGACTAACACGTCTGTTCTAGAACAAGCAGCAGTCACAAGTATTGAGGCCATGTTGCTAAGAACACAGCTGCGTTGGGCAGGGCACATCTCAAGGATGAAAGATCACCGCCTCCCTAAGATCTTGCTTTATGGTGAACTTGCCACCAGCTGCTGCAAGAGAGGAGCCCCAAAGAGAAGATACAAGGACTCCCTGAAACAACATCTCAGCCTTGGCCATATTGATCAACATAACTGGTCTACTCTGGCCTCCAATCGTGAGGTCTGGAGACACACTATCTTTAATGCTGATGATGCTTTTGAGAAAGCACGCAGGATCACTCTTGAGGAGAAAAGACAACGCAGAAAGAATCATACCTTGCAGAATGTATCTCCTAAGGAGTCTTTCTGCTGTGCCTTTTGCAACTGGACGTGTCTATCTCGTATTGGCCTTTTTAGCCACCAATGCGCTTGCAACAAACGTGGGTAGAGCCCTCCCTAAATCTTCGTTCGCGAAGCCTAGCCATGATGAATGTCATTTAATGGTGATTTTTACTGATGCCTAATAGGAGCTGAGGAAAAAAATTCCGGAGCAGTTAATTGAGGATGAGATAAGAAAAGGGTTTAATTCCATTACAAGACGCGTGTACCTTCTGTGCCTGAGATGTTACAATTTATAATACTGTCCGACCAATCCAAGTTTTGTCCATCCCATAGCTTTTGCCCTGGTCTACCCTCTGGCCCACCCCCTGGGATCTGGGTCTGGGGGCTTTTCTTCATCATCTTCATCTTCTTCAGAGCACAAAGGGTACACGGTCACCTAGTTTCTGACCTTGTTCTGTGGTTCAGGCCAAGATATGAGTGTTCTCTAAACAGCATAGGCCTTGCCTTGACAAAAGACTAAACATTTTCTACTGGAATTCAGGGGTAGAATTGATATGGGGAACATAGAATGGGGTAAGAGGGTTGAGGACTGTGTAAACTACTGTGCTAAAGGGTGAGGAATAAGGGCTGCTGCTTCTAAAACCTACTTTTACTACTTAACTACTTATAAAGCTTATAAAATTAGGAAAATAAGAAAAAGCAGATGGACCTTAAGGCATCATTACCAACCCATCTATTAAGTTTCTGGAATGATTAATCACTATGAACCATGTACATCTTCATTGCAATGTGATCTTTTCTCTGAATTTAACTTCTAATTATCAATTCCTTTTATGACTCTCCCAGCTAGTATAAACAATTCTTTATACATGGAATTCCCAAGTAGATACGTTATTTTCATTCACTCCCTATCCTAAATTATATAGCTTTCAATTACCTCCTGCCAGTCCTGTGCTCCACTGACTGATGTTATATTTCTGCTAATGTGTTGTGTTATTGCTGTCATGTTACTGTTTCTATATCAGTTTATAAAGCCTTAGATATACATAAGTACATATATTCAAGGCTATATGTACATATATATGCAAAACTGTAATCAGTATGAAAACTGTGATGGAAATCCACACCATCAGAGATCAGTGATGAATGAGAATCCAGGATAGACTTTAATGCTTATTAGTAATTAGTTTCTTTGAAGTTATTGATGAGGGAAAGAATTTCGTGCACTTATGAGATCAGAGTTGCTTGTTTTCTTGGGAAAGACTGTATGAGCAGTGACAAACTGATGAATGTTGAAAGAGCTACAGGAGGCAAACATTCAAAGGTTTTCAAAAGGACTCATGTCTGAACAGCCTGAGCAAAGGGCAGGTTCTGGTCTTCTGCTGGTGCATCAGCAAGCACTGCATCATTGAGCCCTACAACTTTTGTATGCTGCCTGATTACAGAGAAATGTTTAGCCACTGGTTCCATAGAGGGAAGAAGGTTTTGGAAAGATCTGATGGATAAGAAAGTCTGGACTTGAACCTGAGCCTCCCATACAGTCATCTCCACACTGTAATACAATGTTGCTAAGCTACCAAGGTTTTCTTCTAATTGTCCTGGTCGAGAAATTAGAGACAAAATCTTCTTTTGTTCTTGGACAGCATGGCACAGTCTTTGTCACTACTGAGAAGATGGTTTGGAGATGCTGGGAATATAAATATTCTAAATACATGGAGAACCAACTAAAACAGAGGGTTTATGTCTTCTAAAATTAGTTTTGCACTGGGTTTCCAATCCCTTGGCCCTGAATTTTGATTCTTGCATGACATTTTTTGCACAACAATGTTGAAACTCAAATGTTGAAGGGATTTACAAAATAAAAGGGCAACTTTAAAAATCACTATTATTTCTATTTTGGGGTCAATTTGTTCAAACAGTTGGATGTCCAACTCTTTAGCAAAAAATAGGAGGATTGAAATACTTTTTCCTCATTTTCAACTGCCTTGGAATATAATTGCTCATGGTTTGCCTTGCTAACTATTGTGCATCTAAGAGTTTATGTGTGTATATAGATAAATTGATAAATTGATAGATGCATAGATTGATAGATACATGGACGGATAGATAGATAGATAATAACTTCTCTATAAAGCTCAGAAGTGTGCTAGACAGCTGAGAAGCTAAAATACATAAGGAGATTGGTCTAATTTAAGCAATTAAACCAATTGTAAATGGGCATTTTTAATAATCTGTTTTCAGTTTTGAATCATATAAAGTGTTACCAGTGTTTTACTGAGGGCCTTGCAAGATAAATTTTTTTCTTTCACATTGACTTACAAATCACCCAATAATCCTGCATAACATTAATTCATACTTTGAACCTAGAAAGACTTATATATGTATTTAACTCTGTCGTGGTTTGAATCTTGTTTTCCCCCAGAGGCTGAGAAAAGTGGTAGACCCCAAGGGGTGGAAACCCCTTGAAGTTTTGAAATTTTGTCCAATGGGTGCTCCTGCAGAAATGTAAACATATCACAACCAGACCGGAAGAGATGAGTTGTAGTTTGGGTTGTTGTAGAAGAGGTGGCCATGTTGTGAGCCACGAGGAAGGGGCTCTCAGCCCCACAGGGGGGCTTTGGCCCCCAGCCCCAGCGGGGGCCTGCGGGGACCTGGAACAGCATAAAGCTGGGCTAGGTGCCTGTAGTTATGCCGGGAGATGTTTTTTTTCTCCATGGGCACAGAGCAGCAGCCGGGACTGACCAGAGAAACGGTGGCAGAGAGCCAGAGATAAGACCTGAACTGAAGAAGCAGCAGAAACAACATGCAGCACCGCAGAGAAGACTCCTGGAAAGGGAGAGAGAGAGAACCAGCAGCTGAGAGACAGAGTTTGGGGTAAGACTGTACCAGATTCCCCAAAACTCCTTTGAGATCCCTCCGAGAAAGGAGGACATGGACTCCTATTATGGAGAGCAGTTTTGGACATGTAGCACTAGAGAGAGAGAGGAGCTGAGAAGCTCAGAGAGTCCCGGAGCTGGACCGGGACGGCCAGATGGAATGCGTGGGGAGTTGACCTTGGCTCCCCCCCCCCCTCGCACTGCTGCCACGGTGGCAGCCTGAAGGCAGGGCACAGAGGCCCTGCAAGAAGGAGCTTGAGTCTCCTGCAACAGATACCAGACCGTCACGAAGACCCCCCTGTGTCTTCGTGATATGACGTGGTGATACGACCTTGTCTGGGGTTACAAAGCCCACAGAAGACCCCTTTGCCTGTGTCAAGGGGGCCGAGGGAGCTTGAATAAATCCCTTGTGAGTGCTGGCAGAAAGCCAGCAATCAGCTGCTGCATGTGGAGAAGACAGACAGACTGCTGCCTCAGAAGATGTTGCTGCTTAAGGACTGGAAGGGATCTGTCCTTCTTTCCCTCCTGGACTTTTATTTGGAGGGGAGAAGAGATCTGATCCATTGTAAATACTATATGTCATGGTAGAGATAATTGTGATCGTGTATATAATGTGATATGGTATTTATTTGTATAGTCATTGTAATATATTCCCTTTCCCCCACTTTGAGTCTGGTGTGTTTTGTCTGGAAATAACCCATCTCACATTAGGTTGAGATGTGGGAGGGGGGATGGAGCTAGGGAATTGGATTTTGGGACTACCTCAAACCATGACAACTCAATATGCTATATATATAAAAATAACAGGCTTGTGGCCTTCAGTATAACAGTAAACACCTGCCTGTCTCATGCAGTCAAGGTTATGTGCAGATTGTTAGACACAAATAGGAAACTCATCTCAGGTCTGCTGCAGGAGTCAAACCAACTTTTTGAATGCCATAGTATTTTTTAAGTGAAAAGAGAAGGATATTTTCTTTTTGAGCTTATCCACTTACATTGTATGAAGTCCCCAAGACACAACAGAGTCAGAGGCAGGAAATTTTTTTAAAAAGAAAAACATTTTAGATCTAGAAGACAAAACTATAGGTAAGAAAGCCTTTGATGTCAACCCTGATCCACAGTGATTTATGCACGTGTCCTACAAGGTGACCACTCAAAGGAATAGGTATTTTTCTGCTTATGAAATTTATCCTGATGGGTCTTTTCAAAGTTTGAGGTCTACAGGTAACCAGGTGTGATTTTTTTCTTTCCAGTTCTACATAAAACAGGCCTAAAAATAACTTTGGGTCAATCAAAAACTTCATTTTTAATAGGTTTGAGGCTTATTATTATTTCTTTAGACTCCTTCATGTTTTCAAAGTGAGTGTTAAATAAGTCATTATCTCACTTGCTTCTCAAATTGAAATTCTCAGTTTGAAATTATTTAAGTGGGCTGCTTAAATACATTTGTGTATGCATATGTATACTCTCCAGAAGAAAAGAAATACAAGATAAAAAGAGCAAAGGCTCACAAAACACTTTTTATCCCAAATTAATTATAAACAACATACTATTTTCTAACAAAGGAAAATCAAAAGTGATTTTTTTTGAGTATTTGGATCCATAATTTGGTTTTCTCTGTTAATTCAATCAAGACAATAACCACGTGTCAGCTTTATTCCAAGGAGGAAGATGATAATCAATGGAGTTCTTTGACACACAGAGTTTACCTGCCAAAAGTTTTCAAAACCAAAATTCTTCACAGGAAAATGTCACTGGCAGCTCTGCCAAGAAATCTTGAAACTATTTCTTTTTTTGTTTCATTCAGATACAAAATGACAAAATGTAGCTCCAGTTAGGTGATTTAATTTAAACAAGCCTCTGTTCTGTGTCAAAGCACTGATTCAAAATGACAATTCTTTGGTTTCAATCAGAAATGTCAACATTTTCGGTGTGATATTTCCAATTCAAATTTTTTTGAGTTGTATATTTGTTTGGGATGGATCTGGGGTTGATCTGTTGGTCATTGGGGTTTTTTTGTGTATTTTATTGATTTATTTGTTTTCTCCTGTTGGTGGAGAAAAGCATGAAAGGACCACAAGAGAAGAAGGATGGGCACAGCCTGTTGCCTCTACCCAAGCTCATTAGTTTGGGATTTTTAGGCATCATGGCAGACATCAGCCATGTGGAGAGATCCAAAGGGAAATAATGGTTTGATATGGTTTTTATCTAGGAGCTTTTCCCAGAAAGCATGAGGAAACACGATGGGGCTGAACGCACGTACTCACCAAATTTGTTGAGTCTGCTGAGGGTTGGTGGAGGGCTATGCTGGTATCTCATGGGCCACACAAAACTCTCCTACCCAGCTGGTGTTAGACTGGGACCTATGTCATAGATCTGTTGCTACACATTTCTTCTCCTATGAGCACAGGCTAAGAGAGTTGGGGTTGTTCAGCCTAGAGAAGAGAAGGTTCTGGGGAGACCTTAGAGCACCTTCCAGTACCTAAAGGGGCAAGATGGAGAGGGACTTTGTACAAGGGCATGTAGTGATAAGACAAGGGGGAATGGCTTCAAACTGACAGAGAGCAGGTTTAGATTAGATATCTGGAAGAAATTTTTTACTGTGAGGGTGGCGAGGCACTGGTACAGGTTGCCCAGAGAAGTTGTGGATGCCCCATTCCTGGAAGTGTTCAAGGATGGGTTGGATGGGGCTTTGAGCAACCTCGTCTAATGGAAAGTGTCCCTGCCCACGGCAGGGGGGTTGGAACTAGATGTTCTTTAAGGTCCCTTCCAACCCAAACCTCTCTGTGATTCTATGATTCTATTCTCCCCTGCTCCCATCAGTGCTGCTGTTGTGTCAGGTAGTGGCACTGTTGAGTCCATTAACACAGGACTGAGCATTGCAGCCACACCGAGTATGTGTGTGCGTGTGTGCCTTATTACCATTTATACCCCTCCCCCCCCAATGCTGCAGGACTCCGGTAACGAGCGAGAGAAAGAGAGTAAAGAGAGAGACGGAGCCATCAGTCCCTCTGATCTGCGTAACCAAATCACCTCCCCTTGCAGGGAGGGAGGGAGAAAGGGAGAGGGGGGGAACCAGACCAAAAGACAAAATAAAAGAAATCTAGCGGGGGAACAAAAAGCCTCCCCCAGGCGCACCCTTTCCTAGAGAAAAGGGTGGGACAGGTCTGTGTGTGTGTGCGTAGCACCGACTCCGTCAGGAAAAGAGTGTGTTCTTTCCCCCTCCTCCCCTTCGTCCTCCTCCGTCCCGGAGGGAACTCCTCGTTGGGAAAAGCAAAACCGTAAACGCTTCCCCCACCTCGCCCCACTTACAAAGGCTCTCAAACAACCACTACCACCATCAAACAGAAACAAAAAAAGTCCTTCCTCAAAAAAAAAAAAAAAGAAGGAAAAGAAAAGAAAAAGCAAGAGAGCCGAGAGCCAGAAGGGACAAGGTCCATCGATTTCAGATCCAGGATTTTATCCAGTGCATTGATGATTATTTTTCTCCCCTTTTCCCCCCTCCTTTCCCCCTTCTTCCTTTCTCTCACCTCCCCTCCTCCTTCTTCTCCTACCCACCCCCCTTTTTTCTTTTCATTTTATTTTGGATCCTGCTAAAATTAGCCGGGACTGCTCTGGGTATTGCGTGTTAATTTGATTTACTCCGTGATTCTGGCTTTCCAAGACGCCATTTTCTCCCCTTTCTCGCTCTGTGTCGTTCTATTTATCTCTATCTACCATTTATCTCTCGAGGTATCTCTCCATCTGTCTGTCCGTCCATCTTCCTCTCCTTGGTGACTTCCTCCTCCCCCTGCGCTCTGCGTGCGCTGCGCGGCCGGGCGCTCCCCTCATCCTCATCTGACAGATGAACACCACCATGGGTTTGCCGCAACACAAGCAAAAGCACCTTTGGGGGCTGTGGCAAGGGATTGAAACCAGGATCTAAAAGAGAAGAGACAAGAAGGGGGGAAAACCGAGGGAGGAGGAGGAGGAAGAAGAGGAAGAAAGAAAAAGAAGCTGCTAAGAAGCCCACGCTGCCGTTTTGGGGATATGGGTTAGTAAAGGAAAACCAAAAACAAACCAACCAACCAAAAGCAGCAAAAAACCTGAGCCATCAAGAAAAGGTCTGTCTTGATGATCGGGATTGCAGGAGGGTCGTACCCCTCTATCCTTTTCCCTCCGCCCTCCCCCCCCCCCTTTTCTCCTTCTGCATGCAAAAGTTAATGTTGTCTCCTTTTTTTGTGTGTTGTGATTTTGCAATGGCGCTGGAAGGGCTTTATGTATTTTTTTGGGAGGGGGGAATATCCCTCCTGTGCAATGCGTGCGAGTCCTCCTCTCCTCCTCCGACCCCTTCCATCCCCATGCTTTGTGCCTATTGGGGTGTGTGTGTGTTTGTGTGTGTGTGAGAGAGAGGGGGTGAAGACCGTGATACTGAGAAGGAGTTGGAATTTTTTAAGGAGTTTGCATAATGTAGTTACCCCCCTTATCCCCCTCCTTATCCCCCCGCCCCCTTTGGTAGCATATATGTGTTTATATGTGTAGGTGGCAGCTATGTGTGTGCGTGTGGAAATTGTAAGGGAACACGACCCCTCCTCGCTTCGTAAATTGGAGCTAGAGAGCAACACTGTAGCCTTATGGGGATTTGTGTGTGTGTGTGCATGGGGCTCCGCGGCGGTGCTGGGGGGAGAAGGGGGAGCTCCGCTGCCCCGGGGTGCCCCGGCTTGTTTTGACGTTAAAAAGGACACGCAGCCCCGAAAATCAGCGATTTGGGGAAGCAAAGAAGTAGGGGAGGAGGCGTGGGGGTGGAGAAGGGGGGAAGTAATTAGCAATGCGTCCCACCCTCCTCCCTCCCCCCGCTCGGTAGCTTAATAATGGTCATCAATAAGTCGGTAATTGTCTGCCCGGGCCCCCAGTGCCCCTCTCCCTTCCCCTTCCGGGTGGAAGTGGAGTTTTAGTCTGAATATCGCCGATATTATCGGGGAGGTGATTGTCTGGGGGGGGGACACGACACACACAGAGCCTGCAGCCGCGGGCGGCTATTGTCAACCCCAGCCCTGGCGCAAGGCTCCTACTGGGCATTCACACACTCAAACCCCTTCCTCGCCGGGTTCTCCCGGCGGGCACTGGGAAATCGGGTCGCTCTTGCCCTTGTTCCCCGGTGTGTGTATGTCAGTGTGATTGTGAGTGTGACTATGTGTGTGTCTATGTGTATGTGTGCATCCCACCGGGCACCGGCGGTCTCCGTGCTGCCGTTGCCCCTGTCCCTGCCTGCTGTATTTATGTATCCAAAAGGCAGTTGAAAGAAGGATTTCCGATTCATTTCCGCTTCAAATAAACGGCCCCGATAATCCCGGGCCTGACGCCTGATGCTCAAAGGGCACTTGGCCGCCGGGAGCCCGACCCGTGGAAGCGGGGGGGGGGACAGGGGGACATCCGACGCGGCCACTCCCTGGCGGGCAGGTCTGTCTCACGGGAGGACGCAAGGGGAGATGCGGGGGACTTCGTGCACGGGGAACGAGCATGGGGAGATGCGGGGGGGCGGGGGGCAACACTCATCCCGGTGCCATGGGGTGGAGGTGCCCCCGTGGCTGCCGAGATCGGGGCGAGCCCAGTCTGGCTCTGGGAGGAGGATGGAGGGAGGGGGTTAGTGGGGGCCTGGCAGGCTATTTCCCACAAGCAGATGTGTTTCATTAGCCCGCGGGGGGGGGGGGGGGCACCCCGTGTGTCCTTCTATGTCCAACTATGTCCATCTGTCACACCACAGAGGATGTGGGGGGCAAGTGGAGCTCAGAGCCAGCAAGTGCTCCACTGTCAGGGAGAACATCTGAGCCTATTGGTATTGATGGGAGGATTCCAGGGGGAAAGGGTTGCTGGCAACTCCAATCCCATGTGGAATATTATGGGCCCAAATGGGAATAATTATTGATCTGACAACCCCTGCAGCCAGGACTAACTTGGTGCAGGCTACAGTAATGATATAATCAGTTGTCAGCTGCAAACGTTAGACAGTGACAGCATGAACCTGAGGAAACAAGTGTCCAGGACCTTTTATCATAGACAACAAAAAAATATGCCTATCAGGGAATCATAGAATCATAGAATGATTTGGGTTGGAAGGAACCTTAAAGACCATCTCGTTCCAATCCCCCTGCCATAGGCAGGGACACATTCCACTAGACCTGGTTGCTCAAAGCCCCATCCAACCTGGCCTTGAACACTTCCAGGTATGGGGCATGTTAAAGGGAAAATGTGCAAGTGGCTGCTTCACGCACACCTTTCTGCACTTCCTTGTCCTTCACTGAGATTACTCCCCTCATCAGAAGCTCCTTCCACTCAAAGGAGAAACTTTTTTCATTTCCATGTGTTTTTTAGACGAAAGGAGAAAACCTCCAAACAATGGAGTCTCTGCTCTTAGCTTGGAAGGGTTATGTAAAAGCAAGGGAAAAAAATAAAAAGCAGAAACAGTGAACGGAGACTTCTGTTCCATCTCTTATTTGTTTTGGCTTTTTTTATTTTAAGGTTCTCAGACTCAAAGTTTTAATTGAAACCAGAAATCTATTGAGAAGTAACTGAGCCAATAAAACCTCTGTTTTCTCTGCAGCTAGGGATGAGGATAAATAATTTTTTGCTGATGTTATTTCAAGGTGTTTGAGCTCTTTGATTCCTGCTGAAAAGCCTAGCATAGATTATTAGCACATTAGCATTTTAGGAGGATGCACTATCTGAAATGTAATAAAATGGTGTGTTAGGTTTGTGCAGAGCCATAAAGTATGCTAGTTGTTGGCAAACAAAAGAAACAGTGGCCATGATTTATTATTAATAATGATCATAACTGAGCTATTTAACTCAACTTGATATTTACTGGGTTTCTCTACTGAGGTTGTTAAGTATCATTTCCAATAATGTAATTTGATCAAGTTGGGAACTGTTCCTTTTAACAACTGCTATTGCTGCATGCTTAATTAACTCAAGGAGTTAAATGCTCAAAAAGGTCCAACCATCATTTTTTGGCTTCAGATGCTGCTTAATCTCCTCTTCTGGTCTGTTTTGACTCATCCTTTGAGCTCTTTTTCCCCAGCACACACATCTCTTAGGTGCAAGTGCCAGCTTGCCAACAGGACTCTTGCTTTCTGTTACAAGATTTGGCTAATCCCAGTTTCAGTGACTTTTTTTGCCCTCTCAGTAGGGCTCAATTGCTCACATATAGTCTTTCCCTTCTATTTTCTTTCCCCTTTAGACAACACCCTCCAGGACTGAAAAACTCTTGCCTTGTGCTCCGAGACATGCAATTACACAGCTATTTTGACTCTTGACCCAACTAGTAGCAAGAAAGGCTATTGTTTAATGAACCACATAAAAACAGTTCTGGGATCCAACAGATTGCTGTGATGGAAATGAAAGCTGTCCCAGTGAACTGATGACTGATTTGTTTAACCATATGCCTTTGAGGTTTTTCTTGCTTCTCGTTAACTACCCGTCTCTGTAGTATCTGTGATTTGTGAGTCTGCAGTGACATTGAAAAGCAGCATTAATAACTGCCAAAATGTAGTCCATGATGCATGGAAGGCCAATTGAATAGGATTTAAGCCATGTTCAGAAAATTCAGCATCCCATTTTTGCCTACCATAACATGTAGGCACACAGGGTTTTGAATGTGTAAGTGCCACGATTAAGCATGCATTCGGTGATAAGGGGAGCAAATCTGTGCATAAAAAAATAGGTGGTCAGATGAAATCCATGGTAAGATCTAGCCTCATTGCTGGGAAGTACAGACATTCTTAGGGCACCAGCAATCCAAGGTTTAGAGCTAGTCCAAAGCCTAGCAAGAAAGGTGGGAGTCTGTGGGAGAACCTTAGTGGAGAAGGTTCCCAGTGTTTTGCTGCAGGGTTTATGGTTTCTACTGGGACTGGTTTTGCTGCTATTATAGGTTCTGTTCTCATTACTTTCTCTCTTTCCAACTTGATTAAAAAAAAAAAGAAAGAGTTTTCTTTCTTGTTATTCTTGTTGAGGAAGTAAAATGACTCATGCTTTTAGAAATTTGTCATCTTGATTAAAGATGGACTTTAAAACCCCTCAACTCCAGGTTTTAGCCTAGGGGGACTGTCAGATCTGAAAATGATTTCCAAACTTTCTAAGTTGGGACTGCTTTGCCTTCTGATATGGGCATGAAATCAGGTTGCAAGGATGCGTTGTTAGCACAGCTGCTTCTGAGGAGCACTCAAACTCTTAGAGATAGTTTTTTCCTTCTCCCAGTGTGAAGGCTTCGCTTGATGTGGCTTCAAAAGTTCATTGCATTTTTGGACCTGCTTAGAGATCTGCTGGATGCTGGAAACAAGCGCAGCTCCACAACAGGCACTTGGATTCTGCATTCACTTTTAACTGGTTGTAGAGAGAGCAAAGAGAGGGGAATAAATAGCTGGATGAAAAAAACAAAATTATTTCTTAAATTGAATAAAAGCAGTCAGAGAATAATGCAGCTTGTCTTTCAGAGCTGTGTGTGTAAAGGAAGTAGGGGGTGGTAAGTTCTGTTTATTAGCTCTTTAGAGGGAGCAGAGCTAGGGGCTTTTTTGCCCTTTTGGATTTGGATTTACTTTGCAGCACAGATTGTCCCAATGCAATGATGAGCTTTTACTGTAAGCTGTGGAGCAACTGTATATGAAAAGCAATCTTCTGACATTATTTCATTTAGGATTTTGTTGTCTTTTATGAAATTAAAACTTTTCATAGCTTTCTCAGCTTAGTCACCTGTCTCTTCAAAAGACCTAATAGAAACTCTAGACCTCAAACACTCCAAGGATCCAAACTTGATATTGATCTTTAGTTTACTCTACTTTAGCTTTAGTTTACTTCCAAGTCTAGCTGGGGATCTTTCCAAGGTCTTAGGCCTCTGTATCTCTCTGATCCTTGCCCAGCTGCCTGTCTACCAAACCCATGTGCCATTGCCAGCGTGTGATGATGACCCTCTTCACTTTGGACATGAAGGAGAAAGTGATGGGGCTGAAGCACGGGTGACCAAACAGGAAGGTGGCCAGAGAAGTACTCTGGGAATATGGTCATTGGGTATTGCTCACAGATCCCAGGATCTGGTTTACTCTTGCTTATGAGTGGGGGCAGTGGTGGGGCTTGTTTACATGTCCATCCAGCACAGGGGTTTTTCAGGAAAAAAAGAGTTGTGCAGACGGTAAGGATGACCCTTAGTTGTCTTCCTTAGGTGAGTCTGATGCACTTTTTTGAAAGTAAGCTCAGTGTGTGGAAAAGCCACGTAAGAGACCAATTTCCATGCAAACATGAGGTCAGAAAGTGGTGGCAAGGCTCTGACCTGTCCTGGTGAACACCAGAACAGAGCATGGCCCAAGGCTTGGCTCTGCAGTGCATATATCAGGATGCAAATGCCTGGCAGAGTGGGGTGCAGGGGTTGTTTCTAAATACCAGTGTGGGGTGACTTATTTAGCTTCTCACTCCTCTGAGGAGTTAATTCCTTTTCCTGTAAGGGTTTCTGTGCAGTCTTGGGCAGATAAGAGCTCTATGAATGTGGCAGCGATGAGAGCAAAGTTTCACAGACTCACGGAATATGATGAGTTGGAAGGGACCTACAAGGATCATTGAGTCCAACTCCTGGCCCAGCACAGAACCATTCCCAAGAGTCACACCATGTGCCTGAGAGTATTGTCCTGAACTCCATCATGCTTGGTGCTGTGACCACTTCCCTGGGGAGCCTGTTCCAGCACCCAACCACCCTCTGGGTGAAGAACCTTTTTCTAATATCTAACCTAAGCCTCCCCTGGCACAACTTCAGGCCATTCCCTTAGGTTCTGTCACTGGTCACCCATGTCTACCCCTCCTCTTCCCCTCCTCTACTGTACTACGATATCTCCTGTAATAGTGTTTGGGAAAGCTGTTCAGACAAATGTGTGTTAGGCAAGCATGGGGTAACCCAGGACTCACATAAATACTTCAAAATTAGAGATGGGTTAAAGATCGGAAGCCTGAGGTTTTAAGTTATTTTGAAATTTTTGTTAGCCTTAACCTTTAAAACTGAGATATATATGTACACAATGAATCATTCTGTTTCTGTACTGGTATTTTAGAAGATGGAGAAGTTGCTTTTAAGGTGGAAGGGAGAAAATGATGATACTCAAACTAGAAGTCAAGCTGCAAGGCATTACAGGCACGTCTTTCTTCCATATGATTCCACATATTCTGAATATCCTACTGATGTGATTTCTAAGACTTGGACACTGGCCTAACTTCCCTCTGTGTTTCCAGACCCAGGGTATTGTGAAGTGGTTCTGTGATCTGTGCCTGCCTCTCTTTGAGTCTTGCTAAAATTTTGGCTTTGGAGAATGCAGTGGTGTTTCCACCGAAACTCCCCTGAAATCCTATTAGTTTGTTAGACAAGGAAATACTTCCTGTAGGGGTTTTTTAATTTTATTTTTTTCTTCTTTTTTTTTCTTCTTTTTTTTGTTTTCTCTCTCAAGCCTTCTTATGGAGCTCTATAGTGGGGATTCAATAGAATTCTGCAAGGGGATTAATTCTCTGCTGAATTCCTCAGTTCTTTTTCAGAAGGGATGAGAGACATGAAGCTTAACTGGGGGAGTTTAGTAAGTGTTGAAAAGTGTTATAGCAGGCATCTGGGCAAAGTGCTATTATACATGCCCGTTGTTCCTAAGGTTGCAAACCAGTTTAAAATATTAATGCATACATTTACATCCCTGTAACTTCCATAAACCTTCATCTAATGGGCTGAAAAATATTATGCTTTCACTTTGCTTGATGACACTTTTCTTCCTGAAAGGTTGAGTGAATCTCTCCAGCTGGCAGTTGTTCCTCTTTTTTTTTCCTCAATTTATTCAGAAAAAGTGAGAGTGGGGGAAGAAGAGGAAACACTTTTCCCTTTAAATTATTCTAATGACATGTATTCTCTTTAGAAAGAGAACAACAGTCTTACCTGGTGGACTTTGAGCTGACAGACGGATATAAACAGGGTTTGTTGAACGATTCTGTCTTCTTTTGGTGTGAGTGGGACAAAAAAACAGAGGTCATGGTTTCTGATGCTGTTGCCTAAAATAGAAAAAAACTTTATAAACAATATTAGTATAGATAAGTTAGAAAACAGTTCTTTTAATAAAGCGCTTTATGGTGCAGCAAATATATAAATGTGCACGTGAGTGTTCAGGGGTTCTACAATTTTATAGCACTAATCCATCCAATCCGAGAAGTATCCTCCCCCAGGACCTCCCCAGATCTGTCCCCCTGCCACACCTCCCCGGAATTGAGTCAGAGGTCTCAAGACCCCTTTCTTCCTCATCTTCCTCCTCCTCACAGCATGCACTGCCTTTGGAGCTCCTCCAAGGTTCCTGGGCCTTCAAGGTTGCTTTGGCTACAATATCTTATTATTACTGTCCAGGTGCATATCCCAAACAAGATGTGCTTGCTAGAGTCTTTTCCCTTGAAAAGAACATTAAGCAAAACCTGAAGAATTTAGAAAATTCGATATGAAGTGTGAGAACAGGGTTTGGTAACTGTCAACTGCTTTCTATAGTGTTAGAAACTATACAACCATACTAAAAATCCATATTTGTTACAAATCTTAAGAATTCTAAGGCATCAGTGCCATGACAGATTGTCATTTTAGGCATCCTAAAGTTGATGATGTTTTATAGTCTGTTGGCTTAAAGAGAGAGGCACTGTTGCTACAAATCCTGCTGGATAAGTGTTGTAACTGTCATTTACTATAGGTGTTGGTTACATTATATTCCAGTTCTGTGTCATAGGAGGTAGTCACAGAAATGCAGTTGAAGACACCTCCTTTTGAAACATGCTCTCTTTTAAGTATGACTTTCAGACCAGAACATTTTCTTCAGTCTTAGCTCAATGAATAGACCTCTGTTAGGACCTGCCCCTGAGGCAGGGTCACTGAGGTTCTTGTTAATAGATCCCTTGGGGCAGATTAGAGTGAAACATTAA
Source organism: Pseudopipra pipra (assembly GCF_036250125.1). Lineage (NCBI taxonomy): Eukaryota > Metazoa > Chordata > Aves > Passeriformes > Pipridae > Pseudopipra > Pseudopipra pipra. Next base: position 62,302,610 of record NC_087580.1, on the reverse strand, counting down.
TGACACTGAAGGACTGGTGTTTATATATATATGACAGGTTTATTTTAGAATAATTTGGTTGCAATGGAAAGGAGGTATGTAGCCGTTTTGGTTATTATCTATAGAAATATAACAATATAAAAGTATAAAAATATCACTTAAGAAAATATATAAGGAAAAGAAAGAAAAAGAAAGAAAGGCTAAGAGTAGATAGTGAAGAGGAAAGATATCACCACTCATGGATCCAGCAAAGAGAGTTGATTGTTGCAATTTAGATGCAAGGTTGCAGCCTTGATCCTTTGGGGGTGGGGGAATCTCCCCACCCCAAACAAAAAGTTCAATGGATTAATATAGATTCAGGTGGGAACACCCAGGTACCTCCCCTAGGGGGGGAGTTTTACACTGTCTGATGCAACACTGTGGATCATGCACAGTCCTCTGGTGGAAGGCCCCAGAAATGAGTCTGGGGGTGTTTTGGGGGTCTTTGATGGTTTATGACACCTTCTAAGACATGACCCCTGTTTCTTATGCCTGATAGTTGAGCCTGTTATGCCTTATCAGAAGGGATGAATACCTTCAGGCCTACGTGTGAATGTCCCAATACCACTCCCGGGAGAGGGGGGACAAGTTTTTCACTTGAGCCTTGTTGGGAGGGAGGACACTGGCACAATAAGAAGCATTATCTCATCTCCCAGAATCTGCTTCTTATTGGCCTTTTCCCTTATCTGGCTCAACCAGTTTGTTGCTAAACAAAGGTTGATTTGTCATGGTATAGTGGGTTTCTGTGGCTGGGTTTTGGTGGTGGTGGTGGGGGAGCTACAGGGGTGGCTTCTGTTAGAAGCTGCTAGAAGCTTCCCCTGTCCTGTGGAGCCAATGCCAGCTGGCTCCAGGACAGACTTCCTGCCACTGGCCAAGACCAAGCCAATCAGGAATGATAGTAATGCCTCTGTAATAACATATTTAAGAACAGAAGGTTTTTGCGCAGAAGAAATTCCAGCCAGGGAAAAGCCAAGTGAGAACATGGGAACAATAATGTAGACACCAAGGTCAGTGCAGAAGGAGGGGGAGGAGGTGCTCCAGGCACCAGAGCTGTGGCCCCTGCAGCCCGTGGTGCAGATCATGATGGAGCAGGCTGTCCCCCTGCAGCCCATGGAGGACCATCGGGGTGCAGAGACCCACCTGCAGCCCAAGGAGGAGCCCATGCTGGAGCAGGTGAATGCATGAAGGAGGCTGTGACCCCGTGGGAGGCCCAGGATGGGGCAAGGTCCTGCCAGAGACCTGAAGCCCATGGAGAGGGAAGCCCACGCCAGCAGTTGTTTCCCGGGTAGGACTTGTGGCCCCTGTGGGGGACCCACGTCGGTACAGCTCATTCGTGAAGGACTGCACCCCATGGAGGAGTGACCCACGGGACAGCAGTTTGGGAAGAGCTGCTGCCCGAGGGATGGACTCACGCTGGAGGGGTCCATCAAGGACTGTCTCCCATGAGAGGGACCCCACGGGAGCAGGGGAAGGACTCCTCTGCCTGAGCAGCGACAGAAACAACAACTGACCGTAACCCCCCTTCCCCGTCCCCCTGCACGGCTGGGGGCGAGGACGGAGAATATGGAAGGAGGGAGGGGTGGGGGAAGGTGTTTTTAAGACTGTTTTATTTCTCACTCTTTGGCTCTTATCCTGTTAGTAATAAATGTAAGTACTATCCCCACTTGGAGTCTGTTTTGCCCATGAAGGGAATCAGTAACTGACCTCTCCCAGGTCTTTACTCATGAATCCTTAGCTGGTTTTTTTTTCTTCTCTCTCCTCTGTCCAGCTACAGAGGGAGAGTGAGAGAGCAGCTTTAGTGGGTACCTGGTATCCAGCCAGGGTCAACCCACTACACATGGTCATCCTCTGGTGGTGGGTGCACACCTGGTCCCAGCAAAGCACTCTGCTGCTTTTGGAAAAGGCCCATTGTTTGAGTCATTAACATTTCAGTGTCTCACAACCTCCCAGGACCCTTAAGGAAAACCTCTGAAAAAAATAGTGTGAGCAACAATTAAAATAACATTAAGCTGTGGCATGGCCCTAGGTAGGAACTTGGACCATATTCAAACCTTCATTCATCTCCAGGAGATGAACAGCGGTATGGATACCTCAGTTCAGGGTTCTCTTGACCCATCGGAGCCCACAGACTAAACTTTGGTTGGTTGGGACCTAAGTGAAGGACTCAGATTAGGAGACAGAGACCTATAGGTCATCGATGGAGAGAGGGGGCACCCATGACTGACTTGACTGTGGATTCCCCCAAATTTTGACCCCATCCAAACCTTTGACATCCTTCTGAAGTCAGTGGCGTTACAAGTGTTATAAGTGACAGGATGAGAAGAAATGGCCTCAAGTTGCTCCAGGGGAGGCTTAGCTTAGATATTAAGAAAAACTTCTTCACTGAAAGGGTGGTCAGGCATTGGAACAGGCTGCCCAGGGCAGTGGTGGAATCACCCTCTCTTGGAAGTGTTCAAAAACCTGTGGATGTGGCACATGGTTTTGTGGTGAACATGGAAGTGCTGGGTTAATGGTTGGACTCGATGATCTTTTCCAACCTTAACCATCCTATGATTCTGTTCTAAGGGAATAGCAACCCGAAGTCCTGGTCCTGCTTGATTGGTGATTTGAGCCATGAATCTGGTCCTCCCGATCCTATTTACTGCCTTGGAGGGAGTTCGATGTGTGCCATGGCGCAGAAAGAGCATAATGAAACAGTTCAGGTGGAGAGATCTTTCAGGCATGCAGGTACTCATCAGGCTCTTATCTCCCATCTGACTCAACTTCTCCTAGCACTTCTGTAACTATTTCCTCTTCAGCCTCATTAGAGGCAAAACTACTCCTTTCCTTTAACCACAGCAGCTGTTATCTTGCCTATATTATTCCTGGCCTTGGGTCTTCCCACTGGCATGCTCTTGACATCACTGTCCCAGCATCATGGGCTGCTCTTTGCCCTGTGTGCATTCAGCTCCATCCACTTGTGTCCTGTGCTGATTTTGCCTCCTGCTTTTTCTTCTGCAATCCATGAGGATTTAAGGGCATTTCTTGTTTTGCTGACCCTGATGCTCTCTCTTCCCTCAAATCCAAAAGACTGATACATTCTACAAGGCAAAGCAGACCCAATGCCTTCCTCTAAATACCCCAAATTATTGCCCTTCTTGCTTGCCCTTTATACACCCTGTTTTGCAACAGTCCCCCGTTGATGCTGGGAATGCTTGGTACATTATACAGCACCAAGCAAGACACCATTGCTTACTCAGCATGGAAACACAGTGCAAGCCTGCATGGACAAAATCCAACCTTTCTTACTCGTAGCCTCAGTTGAAGCATACAGAATGGAATAACATAGGATGTGTTGTTTGTACAACCTCTAGACTGGGCACAGGCTAGATCCTTAACCGAAGCCTATTTGGTCCTCCTTGTGCCATCATTTATGTCTCAGAGGAATGGATGCTGAGCCAAGACCTGGTACATTCCCTATCAGGTGTGTTGTTTTATTTTATTTATTTCTTTGTTTTTTCCCCAAAGGGAGGGAAAGCTGGTGTATTTGGCACTTGTGCAAGCAAAAATGAAATAACGGAGGAGGGGAAAAAAAACGGAGAAAGGAGGAATCCCGTGGCAGCAGGAGTAAATAAAAACAAACCTCCTGTTAATGATTTATACATTTTACACAAATTTCAGGGTGCAGATGGAAATGTTTGATTAGAAGAAGAAGGAGAGATTATTGCCCTACTACGATGGTATTAGAAGGGGGCTACTGTGTCTGATGGCAGCTCAGAGGCAGCTCAATACCAGAGACAATCTAGGAAAGTTTGTGTGCTGGTTTAAGGGTAAACTGGCAGGGGAAATGAACTCAACTCAAAGGAGAGATTATAAGTCAGAATAACAATTTAATAAAATAATACAATAATACGATTATACAGACAGTCGGTTTTAACCCACAAAACTCAAATGTATAACTCAGCACCCTGGGGCATGAACAGAGTGGTGTTTGTTGGGCCCCCTGATTCCAAAGTAAAAGGAGAGGGAAAAACCTGTTGGTGAGAGTGCTGTTGCAGTCTGGTCAAGAGTGGTGATTGCAGTCTGGTCGAGAGTGGTAGTTGCAGTCTGGTCGAGAGTGGTGGTCTACAGTCTTCCTCTGGATCCCACAAATGGTTAAAAAAGTCCCAAGACTCCAAGATTATATATATCCTCCAGTTCAGGCAGGAATGCCCAGTACCTCCCTCAGGGTGGGGAGTTCCACAGTGGGTGTGAGGACAGGAGCATCCTCCTGTCTCGCAGGCCTCTTAACACCCAGTTTATAGCCTGAGGAGTCAGGCTGTTCTGGGCAGATAGTGTAAATGGTCTATTGATAACAGTTTCTGGGAAATGGCATGGAAGGCTATAGAATACACAGTTTTGGGTTACACCCATACAGTGATGAACTGGTCCCAGCTGTTCTAACTAGGACATTATCCACCTCTTATTCTATGCCATCCATGCCATGCCCAAATTAACACCCTTTAAAAACTATATCCCTTTAAAAACTATATACATATATATATATATACAATGAAACATTACAGACCATTCTCACTCAAAATTAGGTCCCCTTGGGGTACACAATGTGTCTCCCCATCTTTTTGCATTACCCACCAGGTGAAACCAGGCCCCTGAGCAAAAACAATCCCTCAGATGGGTTTGCCTTTGCTTGAGGTGGTACTAATCCAAACAGTCTTCCCTAACACGCCTCTCATATGCACCACGGGGACTTCATCTACAGTATGCAAAGGTTCTGATTGGGCAGGGCCAGCCCGACTGATGGAGCCTCAGGTGTTGACCAACCAGGTGGCCTTTGCTAAATGCAGCTCCCAGTGTGTGAAAGTCCCCCCGTCCAGTGCTTTCAAGGTGGTTTTCAGCAGTCCGTTGCACTGCTCAACTTTTCCAGCAGCTGGTGCATGGTAGGGGATATGATACACCCACTCAATGCCGTGCTCTCTGGCCCCGGTGTCTATGAGACCATTATTGAAATGGGTCCCATTATCAGACTCAATTCTCTCTGGGGTGCCGTGTCGCCACAGGACTTGTTTTTCAAGGCCCAGGATGGTATTCCGGGCAGTGGCATGAGGCATGGAGTATGTCTCCAGCCATCCAGTATTTCCTTCTCCCATGGTCAGCACGTAGCGCTTGCCTTGGCGGGTTTTGGGGAGCGTGATGTAGTCAACTTGCCAGGATTCCCCATACCTGTATTTTGACCACCGTCCACCATACCATAGAGGCTTCAGCTGCTTGGCCTGCTTGATGGCAGCACATGTCTCACAGTCAGGGATGACCTGTGAGACACTGCTCATGGTTAGGTCCACCCCTCGGTCATGAGCCCATCTATGTGTTGCATCTTTCCCCTGGTGACCGGAGGCATCATGGGCCCATCGAGCCAGAAATAATTCTCCTTTGTGCTGCCAATCCAGATCTACCTGAGAGACTTTAATCCTGGCAGCTTGGTCCACCTGCTCGTTGTTACAATGCTCCTCATTAGCCCGTCTCTTGCGTACATGAGCATCTACGTGACGGACCTTCACGCTCAGCTTCTCTACCCGGCCAGCGATGTCCTGCCACATCTCAGCCACCCAGATGGGTTTCCCTTGGCACTGCCAGTTGGCCTTTTTCCATCGCTCCAGCCATCCCCACAGAGCATTGGCCACCATCCATGAGTCAGTGTAGAGATAGAGTCTTGGTCACTTCTCTTGTTCAGCTATATCCAAAGCCAACTGAACGGCTTTAAGCTCTGCAAACTGACTTGACCCACCTTGTCCTTCAGTCGCTTCTGCAACTTGCCGTGTGGGACTCCATATGGCTGCCTTCCATTTTCGGTTTGTCCCTGCAATGCGGCAGGAGCCATCCGTGAAGAGAGCATATCACTTTTCATCTTCTGGTAGCTGGTCATTATGGTGGGGCCTCCTCAGCCCGTGTCACCTGCTCCTCTTCTTCTTCAGAGGATAGTCCGAAACTCTCACCTTCGGGCCAATTGGTGATAATTTCCAGAATCCCAGGGCGATTAGAATTCCCTATCCGGGTTCGCTGTGTGATCCGAGCGATCCACTTACTCCATGTGGCATCGGTGGCGTGATGTGTTGAAGGAACTGTTCCCTTGAACATCCAGCCCAGCACTGGTAGTCGGGGTGCCAGGAGGACCTGTGCTTTGGTGCCGATCGCTTCTGAGGCAGCTCGAACTCCTTCAGGAAGGATATTGAGGTCCTGGAACAGGTCTAGAGGAGAGCAATTAGGCTGGTGAAGGGACTTGAGCACAAGTCCTATGAGGAGAGGCTGAGGGAGCTGGGGCTGTTCAGCCTGGAGAAGAGGAGGCTCAGGGGAGACCTCATCACTCTCTACAACTACCTGAAAGGAGGTTGTAGCCAGGTGGGGTTTGGTCTCTTTTCCCAGGCAACTATCAGCATAACAAGAGGGCATGGTCTTAAGCTGTGCCAGGGGAGGTTTAGGTTAGATATTAGAAAGAATTTCTTTACAGAGGGTAATCAGACATTGGAATGGGCTGCCCATGGAAAGTGGTGGATTCTCCATCCCTGGAGGTTTTTAAGACAAGACTGGATGTGGCACTCAGTGCCATGATCTAGCAACCGCAGCGGTAGTGGATCAAGGGTTGAACTTGATGATCTCGGAGGTCCCTTCCAACCCAGCTGATTCTATGATTCTATGATTCTATAAGCAGCCAGGATCTCTTTCTCAGTTGGTGTATAGCTGGCTTCAGATCCTTTGTATCCCCGACTCCAGAATCCCAGCGATCATCCTCGGGTCTCCCCAGGCACTTTCTGCCAGAGGCTCCAGGAAGGGCCATTCTCCCTGACTGCAGTGTAGAGCATGTTCTTCACGTCCTGTCCTGTCCTGACTGGCCCAAGGGCTACTGCATGGGCAATCTCTTGTTTAATTTGTTCAAAGGCTTGTTGTTGTTCAGGGCCCCACTGGAAATCATTTTTCTTCCATGTCACAAGGTAGAGAGGGCTTACAATCTGACTGTACTCGGGGATATGCATCCTCCAAAAGCCCACAGTGCCTAGGAAAGCCTGTGTTTCCTTCTTGCTGGTTGGTGGGGACATGGTTGCTATTTTGTTAATCACCTCCGTTGGAATTTGGCGGCGTCCATCTTGCCACTTCACTCCTAGGAACTGAAGTTCCTGAGCAGGTCCCTTGACCTTACTTCATTTGATTGCAAAACCAGCTCTTAGGAGAATCTGGATTATCTTCTCTCCTTTCTCGAAGACTTCCCCCGCTGTGTTCCCCCATACAATGATGTCATCAATGTACTGTAGATGTTCTGGAGCCTCACCCTTTTCCAGTGCAGTCTGGATCAGTCCATGGCAAATGGTGGGACTATGTTTCCACCCCTGAGGCAGTTGATTCCAGGTGTACTGCACACCCCTCCAAGTGAAAGCAAATTGTGGCCTGCACTCTGCTGCCAAAGGAATGGAGAAAAAGGCATTGGCAATGTCAGTGGTGGCATACCACTTGGTTGCCTTGGACTCCAGCTTGTACTGGAGCTCCAGCATGTCTGGCACAGCAGCACTCAGGGGTGGCGTGACTTCACTGAGTCCACGGTAATCCACCGTCAGCCTCCACTCTCCGCTGGACTTACGCACTGGCCATATAGGGCTACTAAAGGGTGAGCGAGTCTTGCTGACCACCCCCTGGGTCTCCAGGTCACGGATCATCTTATGTATAGGAGTCACAGAGTCTCGGTCGGTGCGGTATTGCCAACGGTGCACTGTTGCTGTGGCTATCGGTACCAACTGTTCTTAAACCTTCAGCAGTCCCACAGCAGAAGGGTCCTCTGAGAGACCAGGCAAGGTGTTCAACTGTCTAATTTCCTCTGTCTCCACAGCAGCTATGCCAAAAGCCCAACGAAGTCCTTTTGGGTCTTTGAAATACCCACTCCTCAGGTAATCTATGCCAAGGATACACGGGGCCTCTGGGGAAGTCACGATGGGGTGTCTGTGCCATTCCTTCCCAGTCAGGCTCACTTCAGGTTCCAGTACAGTCAGCTGTTGGGATCCCCCTGTCACCCCAGAAATAGAGATGGATTCTGCCCCTACGTATCTTGATGGCATTAAAGTACATTGTGCGCCGGTGTCCACTAAGGCCTTATATCTTTGTGGCTCTGATGTGCCAGGCCATCGAATCCACACAGTCCAATAGACTCGATTGTCCCTCTCCTCTACCTGGCTAGAGGCAGGGCACCCCTAGTCCTGGTCATGGTACTCACTGTGCTCTTCTTGTATGTATGACCTGGAGGTCCCTTCAAGAGGATCAGACATATCATCATTCCTGTACTATCTGGAGTCTTGCCCACGAGAGACTGGAGTTGCATTTATCCTTGAAGAGTTCCATGTAGTACTTGTTCCTCTTTTCAATTCACGTACCCGGGCTGCTAAGGAAGAGGTGGGTTTCCCATCCCACTTCCTCATATCTTCTCCATGCTCATGGAGATAAAACCATAGATTGCCACGTGTAGTGTACCCTCTCTCCTTAGCTGGGGGATGCTGGCTCTTGTTTGTCCTGGTGAGATATGGAAGATCCCTTCCTTAATTTCCTCTCTTAGCTTCTGGTGTCCCTCTTCAATCTTCTTTTCCAGGCTTTGGACATGTTCAGCCAATTTGGTTTCCACAGATGAGATGTGGGCTCATAATGGGGTGGTGTCTCAGTCTGATGAGACTGGACTGTTTGCTAAAGAGGATGAGTTATGAGGTAGACCAAACTCCTCTCTCTCTGCAATTGTAATGTCAAATTAAGGGGCTTTACTTGAGGAAAATGTGGAAAAACCAGAAGAAATAACAACCCTTAATTAAAAGATATATGAATGTTGGCAAAAACAGTAACAAAGAAAAACAACAACAACAAGTCTAAATGAATACTTCTCTGTCCCTTAGCACAGTCCTAATTGTGGTCTGCAGGGGGCGCTGTTGGATCGCTGGAAGGTGCAGGGTCTGCAACGCCCCGTTGTGGCCTGCAGGGGGCGCTGTGGAATCGCTGGAAGGTGTAGGGCCTGCAGTACCTGGTCGTGGTCGGCAGGGGGCGCTGTAGGACCGCTGGAAGGTGTAGGGCCTGCAGTACCTGGTCGTGGTTGGCAGGGGACGCTGTGGGCTCCGGCAGTCACCCGCGGGAAGAGGGGGGCTGGGGAGAGCGGTCCCGGACCGCGTGGGGAAGCCGAGAAGGAGATGGGGGGTCCTCGCCTCCGTGGGGACAAAAAGGAAGGCAGGCAGTACACTCCCACGGGAACTCACCGCTGTCTCAAGTGGCGAGGACTCACTGCAGTCTCAGGTGGTGGTGTCTCAAAACTCCTCCTCCTCTCCCGCGGGCAAGCAAAACTCTCCGATGAAGCACAGCAGCTCTGGGGAGCAGGACAGTCAGGCAGGTCGAAGCCAGCAGGATGAGAGGTCGAGCTCCCCAGGATTAACAGCCAAAAGAAAACTAGACCTCTGGTCCCCCTCCCCAAAAATGCCTGTCTGCACCCAGGGAGCCAACCACGCAGTCTGCCCCTCACCTCCCCGACCAGAGCCCAGCCCCCTGCCTCCCTCTCTCCTCTCTCCAAATGGGCAATTAACCTAGGCAGCCATTTCTTTTGTAAGACTAATTGACTCCCTTCCCCCTTTGAACTCTGTTTCTCTTACAGGGAAAGCGGGGGAAGGGAAAATTCCTCTTTCAATTTATAACCCATAACAGGTGGCGACAGTGTCTTCATAAATCCTGAGTTTACTAACCAACACACCCACCTTGTCCTCTCCCTCCCTCCATTGCAGCGTTGCTAAGTAGCGGGAATACATTTCTGACCCGAGCCATGCAAACTTTACCCGCATCTGGGATGTGCACTGTACACCATCTGGACTTTTAGGGAATCTTTCGTCCTCTGAAAAAATTATCTCCAGTACAGCTAATTCTCTTAAGCACTGGATAACCTTGTTCCATCATGTTCCAATGTCTTTGCTGTACGTGGAGGTCCTCCTTACAAAGGTATCTCTCCCTCACACTGGACAACAGTCGCTGCCAGAGGCTGAGAGTTTCCTGCCTCTTTCCAATCCCCTGATCAATGACTACATCTCAAGACAGGGATCTCAGTTGTCTTGCTTCACTCCCATCTAGAACTTTATCATTAGCTGCGGCATCCTAGATTTGGAGCAGCCAGGTCAGAATGGACTCATTCGCCTGTCGTGTGAACTCTCTCCGGAGCTCACGTAGCTCACCCAGGGATAGAGACCGAGTGATTATTTCTGGCTCTGTCTCCTCTGGTGGATGTGAAGGTCCTGCCTCTTCATCATCATTTGCTATATGGACTGATTTAGTCTTTGATTTCCTTTTCTGGACAGGGGTGACTGCTATTGGTTTCGGTTGTTCTTCTGGCTCCTCGATGGTTTGTGTGGACACAGTGCTGGTTGATTTATTTCTTTTTCTCTCTGACTCAGCTGTGATTTGGGTGGATGTGGTGCCTGTGGATTTGCTCTTTCTCTCCTCCCCCTGACAGTGCCGTACCATGTCAAGTAGTGTCCGGTAGGCAGTGGCCAGGGCCCAGCAGGTTGTTGTGAGCTGGCCATCTCTGGAGCTGCCAGAGCATTTTTCCTTCACCAGTCTTATTATGCTAACCGGATCCTGCAGTTGTTCAGGGGTGAATTTCCAGATCATTGGAGGAGAAAACTTCTCCAAATACTGGCTGATGTCCTCCCATTTCCCATGCCACTCAACATTATCCACTCCCAGAGCAGGCGTCCAGACAACCTCCCTAGAAGGCCCTGTTCTGACCCTAAGCATGGTGTAGACAGTACAGAGCAGACAAAGCAACACAAACAACAACATTATGCTGTCCTTAACATCAAAAGGGAACTCAATATTTTCAGACTGTTTTAGCAGGTCCGAAGGGGAAGAAGGAGGTGAAAGGCTGGAAACAACCATTCCCTCCTGTTCCCCCAAAGGGCTGGGTGCAATTTTTAATGAGACCCCAGAGGTAGCAACCCAAACCAGGACAGGCAAACAAGACTGAATACACATTCACAATGAAACTCACTTCTTCTGATGTTATGATGACATAAACATAGTATATTAATAAAGCAATTTTGATCCCTCTCCCTGGTCTTAAAGAGAGCATCAAAACAGGCAAATAGTTCCCCATCTGTGGAAATATGAACAGGCTCAGATACAACATCCACGTGAATACATCAAACAACATGGTGATCAGGGAGTTTCTGTATCCAAATAGACAAATGCTTAAAATGAAATTGTGATTCTGACTTCTCTCTCTGCCCCACGCTGGGCACCAAAAATGTGCTGGTTTAAGGGTAAACTGGCAGGGGAAATGAACTCAACTCAAAGGAGAGATTATAAGTCAGAATAACAATTTAATAAAATAATACAATAAATACGATTATACACACAAACAGTTGGTTTTAACCCACAAAACCCACAATACCCCAGCACCCTGGGGCATGAACAGAGTGGTGTTTGTTGGGCCCCCTGATTCCAAAGTAAAAGGAGAGGGAAAAACCTGTTGGTGAGAGTGCTGTTGCAGTCTGGTCAAGGGTGGTGATTGCAGTCTGGTCGAGAGTGGTAGTTGCAGTCTGGTTGAAAAGTGGTGGTTGCAGTCCAGTCAAGAGTGGTGGTCTGCAGTCTTCCTCTGGATCCCACAAATGGTTAAAAAAGTCCCAAGACTCCAAGATTATATATATCCTCCAGTTCAGGCAGGAATGCCCAGTACCTCCCTCAGGGTGGGGAGTTCCACAATGGGTGTGAGGACAGGAGCATCCTCCTATCTCACAGGCCTCTTAACATCCAGTTTATAGCCTGAGGAGTCAGGCTGCTCTGGGCAGATAGTGTAAATGGTCTATTGATAACAGTTTCTGGGAAATGGCGTGGAAGGCTATAGAATACACAGTTTTGGGTTACACCCATACAGTGATGAACTGGTCCCAGCTGCTCTAACTAGGACAGTTTGGTAACACAGATGATGGAACTGTGCAGGGTTTTACTTTCTGTGGCTGATCTCTGTGCCAGTAACCTTTCCCTAAATACCCATAAAACTTTCCATTTGTAGCCTGGAGTGGTTGCCACTACCTCCAGGATTGTGTGCTTGGCAAGAGCTGCCTAGAACAGAGTAAGCATTTAAGTCCCCTTCAGTGCATGTTGACACTTTTCCCCAAAGAGTTTTATGGCTGTTGTTAAAGTTTTTTCCTTGTAGTGGCACACACTGCTGCACCTAGCAGAGTGTTTGGGGTATTCTCTTGGATTGTCTCAGGAGTCGTCTTTGATTATACATCACGCCAAGAGTGATGATGCTTGGTCTGGGAGCTCAGCAACCTGGTGTTGACCTGATGTAGGCAAATCTCCTGGCTTGGCTTTTTGTGTTGTAATGAGCTGGAGCACAGTTGGCATATCATTCTGCTTTCTAGTGTCCCAGAGGCCTAATCTTCACAGGGGTCATGAGTAAAAATGACATGCCACCTCTTGATGTCATTAGGATCAAACACTATTCCTTGATTCAGAGGTGTAAATCCAGTGAACCGAGTCCAACTTTAGAGCAGTCTACAGCACTGTTTGTTTCGGAGGGCACAAGTGGGAGGAGGTTGGTTCTTTACAGACCAGAAGTCAGCATGAGGCGGTGTTTACAGGTCTGATGACTGTACTGCCTTCCTTGACACCTAGATATAACTTTAGGTTGTGAGTGAGTAGATTTACAAAACCTTGTCACAGTTCTCAGGTAGGAGCTTGTAAAAGTTCTTGGGCAACATGATGGGCATCTCTCCTCCTTCCACAGATGGGTGTTTTGCTACACTGGCTGTTGTCACAGCTATACATTGGGCAGTCTTGCTTTTATGGGCCTTGTGTTTTATGGCCGTGTCAGGTGTTTAATCATTCAGTTGGCCCTCCTGTCAGCCCTGCACAATAGTTACTTACATAGAAAGGTGACTATTTGATTTAATTATGTAGTCTCAAACCTAATTATGGAGTCAAATATGATTCCATAATCTACTCTTAATGTTTCTATGTCAAAAATACAGATACATGTGTGTAATGTGCACACTTACATGCATCTATAATTGTGGATATGCTTGGACTCTCATTTATTTCTGTCTCTCTATACTGGGGGGGGATGCTTGCAGCCTCATCTGTCTGTGAGAGACCTTTGGTTTATTATGTCTTTTTCCCTCCAGTGTGGCTTTTCCTGGCTCCCTTTGCTGGGCTTGGGCATGTTGAGGCAGAGCTAGCAGTCAGTGTTACTCAGTCATGCTGGTGGAGGTTCAGAAGGCTTGTAGCACTTGGACTCAGGGAAAACTGATGGAAAAAAATTAGGATTACATTTCTGCTGTTGTTCTGGCAACTGCCATTAATCCTTGCTCCTTGTTTTCATTTGACTAGACCACATCTGGGAGAGCTTGCATCCTTTCACTTCAGAAAAAGTCTTCATATAGCTCATGCAAAATCAGAGGCAGAGGTGGAAGAACTGGAACAAAAGCAGTGTTGGAGGCAGGGGGACTATGTGGAGAGGAACCATCTTTCTTCTTCTAATTCACCCTATTAATGAATCACATGCCTTAGTTAGTTATTTTTATAGATAATCTGGATTACAAGCATTCGCATATGGCCATACCATTTGTAATTATTCTTATCAGTTGAGGATCTCATACTTTACTTGTATACCCACATCTATTTTACATGTGTCTATATGCAGGTATATCTTATAAATGGGGATTTTAGCAGTGTGTTTAAAATTGTCATTCAGTGGAGAGACCAGTTTGCCCAGCACTGGAGATAGAGGCCAAATAATACGTCACAGAAGCACAGAATGGTTGGGATTGGAAGGGCCCCTGGAGATTGTCCAGTCCACCACGCTGCTCAGCACAGGGTCACCTAGGGCAGGATGCTCAGGGTTGCACCTGGTTGGGATTTGGATATCACCAGGCCAGCTCTGATTCTTTATGAAGAGATAATGTTCATTTGTTTTGCTTGAAGGGGAAGTCCTTCTGCCTTACTTCTATCCTGATTGATGCAAGGAGGGTGAAAGGGAGAGGGTGTTTCCCATGGGATCTATAGTGAAGACAGAAAATAGCTGTCACAGTCATTTTTCTGAGCTCCCTGCTAAAGCTGGGTTGTTCTTTCAGAGTATCATGGCCACAGGAAGTAACTAAGTCTGTGGTCCAAAGATGTGATAAATCTAGCTCAGGGCTCTGAGCAGTGGATTAAATATGCTACTTGGGCATGATACTGATCCAGTATAAACTCATTCTCCTGGTTCAAATTTGTTCAAAAAAAATTAGCAGTGACTTAATTTTATCCCAGCAGACTTTGTATTGCATCATACTATGTCATTTGTCTGCACCATGCTGGCTTTATGGCTCACAAGTTTTACCCATCCTCTGGAACTGCCTTTAAGTCGGCATGAAGAAAGGCTTAATCCTCATCTTGTGTGCTTGTCCATTCCATAGAAGTGTAATCAGATGCTAGTTCCTTATCTGCGTCAAACCTGTGCTGCTGGTGATCTGGCAGTACATGGAGTGCAACCATGCTTGAAATTCCTATGGTTTTGGAAAGCAATAATGAAGAAATAGGTTGGGGCATTTTTGTGCTCCTAATGTGGGTTAACTGAGTTCAGTGCATCTTGCCACATGCCAGGCTGTTGGGTTTTTATGTCCCATGATGAATTCTGAAGTTTCATGGACACTTCTCATAAAAGCAAATTTCTGACCAAAGCTTTCCCTCATGTAATGTGAGTTGTCCATTGGCCTTTGCCCCAGAGGCAGCTGCATTTCAGCAGTGGCATATATAATCATGGAAGCAACCTGGGAGTCTTTGGAGTGAAAGGTGATATCTCATAATTAAATGCTGCTGTATAGCCTCCAGTGCTTTGTAGTGAATGGTTTTAAAAGGATGGAGTGTAAAAAGGTGTGGTGGTTTGAACCCCCACAAAAATCCAATCTCCAAGCTTCCCCCACCTTCCCACAATTTACCTCAACACCGTTGAGAAATTTTCAGGCAGGCACACCTCTGTATGGGGGAAGGGAAATATATACATTTATTCCTATATAAATAAATACTGTACAAACTAAAAGCAACTATATATATAATATTAACACACTTCTATCATCCCTTGAGCCCCTCCCTCAATCAGTTCAGGAGAAAACCCTCACGCTGATAGGTAAACAGTCTTTCTCTCATTGGGGTGTCAGGGAGAAGGGTTTCGCTGATCGCCCCCTCCCAACCTCCAGCTCTTTGCTGTAGTCTTTTCTTCCTCACAAAGATAGTTCTGAGTCCATCCTCCTTGGTTCGTGGAGGTTTCCTCCCAGGGTAAGATGCCGTTCTGAGTCTTTACCTGGAACTCGCTTGCTGCTAGTTGGCTCTCTCACTCTTCTCCAGTTGCTGCAGCTTTCCATTTCAGCAGTCCACGTCCAAAGCCGACGCAGAGTACCTCCGAGCCTGCTTGGCCCGTCTCCAATTTTGTCTGGAGTTTTTTCTTCTCCTGGCACCGAGCTTTTGTTTCAGCCCATCTTCTTGACTCAGCTTAAAAGACTGAACCTTAAAATACACCCCTCACCTCAGCTGTTATGAGTCTCTTCCCTCACAACACACATTCACTCTTACATGCTGCCTTCAGCCTAGCTTGGCCAGGGCCGCGGGGGCACGGGGCCCCGGGCTGGTGCCCTGTCCCCCCTTGGCTTCTCTCTCTCTCGCACTCTCACACACACAGACTGACTGCCAACTCACTTCTGGCTAGTTGTTGATATCTAATTTCACAGGAGCTAAAAAAGAACAGCTGCTATTGGTCCCCCTGGCTGGAATCTAAACTGAGACCAACCATTTCTAATTCAGGGCCCCTGGGGGGGAGCCGCTCAAACCAAGACAAGAGGCTTCCAAGATTTCTAGTATTTTGCAGAGATTAGGGATTTAACTGTATGCCCCATGAGAGAATGTGAAATCCAGAAGCAACATGATAGATATGGTGTTTGAGATGTGAGCTCCACATTCACTATGACATCTCACACTCATGCCTCAGTTTCCCCTCATTTGAACCTGTTCAATAGATTTTTTTTCTTTTTCATCTTAAGGCATTTTGGATTCTATGGATAAAATTAAAGCAGTCTCAGTAGCTACAGACAAGTCTGGGATTAGGGTGCATGGGATTTGGGCAGCATCTCAATATTGCTCCAAGCTCTCTACTGGTGCACTTGGTGCTTGAGCAGATCAGAGGAGCAGTACAAATGCTGGGCAGCTGAACCTGCCTTGCTTGCGTTCGTCTAACCAGTGTTTGCTTGTTACTAATATGGTTGCTCCTGCACTTAGGGCAAAAGCCATGCCAAGTATTATGTCCGCTTTCATTTCATGAAGAATCCCAAACAATTGAATTTCTCCCCCCTACTATGGGCTCTCACCTCTGTTTTTGTCCTCAGTGTTGCCGGTGTATTTTTGATGCTGAAAAAATCTCCAGGAGCAGTTAATTAGGGGTGAGATAAGAAAGGGTTTATTCTGCCAAGGCAAGATGTTACAGGACGCGTGCAGGCCGTGCCTGAGAGGTTACATTTTATAACACCATCCATCCAATCCCAGATGTGCCCGCCCTGTGGCCTTTCCTCTGGTCCGCCCTGGGTCCACCTACTTGAAATGGGTCTGGGGTGTATTTTGGAACCCCCCCTTCCTCCCATCTTCAGCATCATCAGAGCACAAAGGGTACATAGTTACCTAATTCCTGACCTATTCTGTGGTTTAGGCCCAGATATGCTGTTCTGTCAACTGTCTAGGCCTTGCCTTGACAAAAGACTAAACATTTTCCATTAGATTTGGGGCTATGAGTGATATAGGGAGGATAGAATGGGGTAAGAGGGTTAAGGAATGTATAAACAAGGGTGCTAGAGAGAGGGAAAGGAACAAGGGACAAGGGGGGGGAAGGTTGCTGCTTTTAAAACTTACTTATAAAACTTACAAGTCTTACAAATATTAGAAAAATAAAAAACCATTAGGGGCTTAAGGCATCATCAGCAAAAAGTTTAATCACTTTATAGCAGTGGCATCTGAATACTTGCTACCTTTGGGTCTGGTGATATCGTCATCTGCAGGCTCTTGGCAGAATAGGTGGCCAACATTTTTAAGTGGGATTTAAAGGTGGATTTGTAATGAACTCACCTGACACTGGTGTAATGCAATGACTATTCATCTGTTGCTTGTTTCTATGGATGTGGAGACACATGGCCAAGCAGGGATGTGTTTGGGCATTATGACCCAGAGCTTGGGTCTAAGATCCACAACCAGACTTTGGAGCAGAAACCTGGCTTATTATTCACCATCCATAAAACATTACCCAATGTCGCTGTAGTGTCGAGACGGCCAAAGCGACACAGAAACAGTCTTCTTCCAAAAATAGGACAGGAGAGGGATAGATCCTTTATTGTAACAGATCACTGACATTTATAGCCCTTGGCATAACATACATGTTACACTACAATTGGTGTCTGCAAATAAACATGCATCAGGATTGGCTGCCCTGTAGCACACTCATGATGATTCAGCATTTGTAGACTCATAGTGACTAAGCTCCAGCAAGCTCACTGTGACTCCGCAGAAAGCTCAGGTTATCTGCCTCTGTCTTCCTTCTGACAGACCTGCTGTCAACCCTAACAAGTCCCCCTTTTTTTGTTGTATTTATGCCACAAAGATGGCCTTGACAGTCTGTTGCAGGGCCCTTTGCAACAGGCTGATCAAGCAAGGCATCAGTATCGACAACCCTTGATTCAAAGCTAAGAAGAAATGCAACATCTCACAACAAGGATGGATAACAACACTTCACCAAGAAAAAAGTTAAGAGAGTTCATCTACCATCTAGAATAAGGACTCACTATGGTCCGACAGATTCATGTAACACATTCCCTTAAAATCTTGACACCCACGTATTAAGTCTACACAAATATATATCTACACAGTTTCTCTCTCTCTCATACAGTCTTTTTCCAATCATTAAATAGGTGGCCACCTCAGTCATTCTTCACTTGCATAACTGGAATTTCTATTATACTTTTATATTTTAATTACACAGTTTACATTTTAAGTAGTTATTGACTGTGTACTTCTCAGTTTGTCATTTTTGGTAGTCACGTTTAACAACTGTACCTGGTTTGAAGAGGAATTATTATAAGGAATATAAGGTCTAACAAATTTAAATGAGATCTATTCTGATTTAGCATCTGTTTATGCGCATACATAGTCTCTTTCCCCCTTTTTCATATTTAAAAATAGTCATTTGATGTGTAAAATGCTTTCTTGTAATAACTTGTTCTAGGAGTGAGTTAGTTTTGTTTAGAATACTAAAGGCTAATAAAGTCAAAGATATAAAACTGGCGAGTAATTTCTGCATTTTGCATCTTGCAGTAATTTGATTTTTCTATGCAAAACAATAGAAACAATGTCATTTGAGCTAAAAGAACATAAGAAAGTAATACCCATACACTTTTAATTTCTAACTGAAATACACTTAATTTGTTTCATAACCTAAGTTCCACTGTTATAACTATTATGTTATTGATGCTATTTCATTTTGGGTACTAACTTCCAGTTAAGTCAAAGTTAAGAAGACAGTATTACATACAGAGCATTCTAAAGGAGATGATTAAGGAACATCAAGAGAAATTACACATCATGCGTTATATACGCTACTTGATCTTATTTTTAGTTCCACTTGGCCTGTGGGCTTATTTGCATAAGTGTTTAAGTCAGTTCACTGTGGAGACAACGTAGTCTCGATACTCAGGTTACATGGCTGAGCTAGTTATGCAAAAAAAAAAATTATTTGGCTGAATAGACTTCCTCAATGAGTTTGTTGCAGGGAGACACAAATGTGATGCCAGGAAGGGGGAAAAGGAAAGAAAGAAGGTTTAGTTTGCAATCACCGGACTACAGTAACCTGGATTAGGATTAAATTTTCTGAATTACTCTTAATTATTCTTTTAGTAAGCAGACATATAGAAGGGCAAAAAGGGAAAAAACCCAACAATTTAAACCTTTGAATTTAACTGCAACGAGTTAAAGAACTGTTTGAATAATAAAAATCTCAGGAGTTTTTAAACATCAGTAATTTAACTATAAATGTAAGTTTTTGTCCCTTTACACAGACAGCGAACAGTACTGTACTACTAGTCTTACAGCTGGTCCCTGTAAGTTAAAACAAAAGGTAAATAAGTTAAAGCTTCTGTTTGTAGTTGAATATTATTGTATCATGTTCTTCACTATAAAACAAAGTTAAAAAGAGACAGTTATTTTAGTGAAAATTTCTGAAATTGCAATGCTCAAGTCATATGTATTCTATCTTTTATGTAAAGTCAGTACTTAAAAGTCTTATTTATCCTTGAGATAGGTGGGACATGTTTCTAGCTTACTGAAATTTAATCTTTAAGGCACTAACATCTATTTTCTCATTAGAAGAATTATCCTTACTTCCACTTTTAACATTAATTAAAAAGGGTATTAGAAATTTTGTATGGAATGAAGCGCTCTATAAAGCAATTTCTATTCATGTGTAAAATTCAGGGTTATGTTATTCTATTAGCACATCATCTAATTCTATATTTTTGTTCATCTTTTAGCAACATGCTGTAAGAACTGTAAATTAATACAAATGGTATTTCACTTCTTGAATTTAGTTACTCATAATTCGCATCTTGATTGAACTGAAGGAATATTGTATGAAATATGGATTAAATTAGCCTGTACAATACCTTATCATGGGATCATCTACTCAACAGTGTTAATACTGAAAAAAAATTTCTGAACATTTACATTAGGTATATTAAGAGAAGCTTCACAGCAGTAGTCACCAAAGGAAAATAAAACAGTTATTAGAATTCATGCAGTACATTGCAAATAATTCTGTTAAAGAGGTTCATGCCCCCTCACACTGAGTATAATGTTGTAACTTTTAGAGATTTATGCTGGATGTTTGCAGCGTGACATGCACTTCAACCTGCAAGAATTGTTTTAGCTTTGGAAAACCAGCAAATTACAACATTACTTGTCCTTACAGTTTTTCAAAACTTCCTAAATTGTGGAGAAGTTAAACCAATGTCTGAGTTACGTGAGTAATGTGTGATTGGCAGCAACACATGATTAGACCCAGCCAGCATGGGTTTAGGAGGGGCAGGTCCTGTCTGACCAACCTGATCTCTTTTTACGATCAGGTGACCCACCTGGTGGATGAGGGGAAGGTTGTGGATGTGGTCTATCTAGACTTCAGCAAGGCCTTTGACACTGTCTCCCATAATATACTCCTGGAAAAGCTGGTAGCCCATGGCTTGGACAAGTGTATCCTCTCCTGGATTAGGAGCTGGCTGGAGGGTCGGGCCCAGAGAGTGCTGGTGAATGGAGCTGCATCCAGCTGGCGGCCGGTCACCAGTGGTGTTCCCCAGGGATCAGTGTTGGGCCCAGTCCTGTTTAACATCTTTATTGATGATTTAGATGAGGGGATTGAGTCCATCATCAGCAAATTTGCTGATGACACCAAATTGGGAGGGAGTGTCGACCTGCTGGAAGGCAGGAGGGCTCTGCAGAGGGATCTGGATAGACTGGAGAGATGGGCTGATTCCAATGGGATGAAGTTCAACAAGGCCAAGTGCCGGGTCCTGCACTTTGGCCACAACAACCCCATGCAGCGCTACAGGCTGGGCACGGAGTGGCTGGAAAGCAGCCAGGCAGAAAGGGACCTGGGGGTACTAATTGACAGGAAGCTCAACATGAGCCAACAGTGTGCCCAGGTGGCCAAGAAGGCCAATGGGATCTTGTCCTGTATCAAAAATAGCGTGGCCAGCAGGAGCAGGGAAGTGATCCTTCCCCTGTACTCTGCGTTGGTGAGGCCACACCTTGAGTATTGTGTTCAGTTCTGGGCTCCTCAGTTCAGAAAGGATATTGAGGTGCTGGAGCGGGTCCAGAGAAGAGCAACAAGGCTGGTGAAGGGACTGGAGCATAAGTCCTATGGGGAGAGGCTGAGGGAGCTGGGGTTGTTTAGCCTGGAGGAAGAGGAGGCTCAGAGGTGACCTCATCACCGTCTATAACTACCTGAAGGGAAGTTCTAGCCAGGTGGGGGTTGGTCTCTTCTCTCAGGCACTCAGCAATAGGACAAGGGGGCACGGGCTTAAGCTCCGCCAGGGGAAATTTAAGTTGGATATCAGGAGAAAATTCTTTACAGAGAGAGTGATCAGGCATTGGAATGGGCTGCCCAGAGAGGTGGTGGATTCACCATCCCTGGAGATTTTTAAACGCAGATTGGACGTGGCACTGAGTGCCATGATCTAGTAAATGGACTGGATTTGGACCAAGGGTTGGACTCGATGATCTCGGAGGTCTTTTCCAACCCAATCGATTCTATGATTCTATGATTCTGTCTATAGTTGGTACCTAGAAAAATGAATAGATAAATCACTATTACAGTCTGCTAATACAGCTTGAAATTCAGTGTCTTTTGTGAGAAGTCAGTCCAAGTTGTCTCTGATGTCTGGGATGTAATTAACTCTTGGCCCTTGTTCATCTGCTTCTTTTAGTTGTTCCTCACCTTTAATAAAAAACTCGCAAATTTGTTATTAATAGTTCAGTCAGTTTTAAGTGGGTATCATGGGTAATTTCGCAGTTTGAAGCTGAAGGCCTAGTGATGATTCTTTGCAGTGTAATTCTCTCTGTTGGACATAGGTTCTATGGCTTGTTTTTTTGAATTTTTTCTGGAGCATTCTTCAATCCTGCTTCTTAAATAACATTGGTTAGAACAATCACATTTAGTTTTAACTCAGCTTCTTTAGGTCTCTAACTTCTGTATTTTCTTTTACTCTGTTTTTATCATTTTGAGCAGCATTTTATCATGTTGTACTGCAGAACAATTCTCTCCTATTGTAAAGCAAAACACTGAATTTCAGGAAGGTCACTGTAACTTTGATAAAGGCAAGTAGCAAGGCATTAATTGAGAGCAGGTTGATAATGTCAGTTTTCACTATGAAGAAACAACTGGCTGTTCAAAATCCCAGCATGTGGAAATCCTTCAGAGGATGGGATTACTGATTTTGATAAGGATTTTATTTGCATAATTGGATTAAATATAGTTTTGTATCCTTTACTTTTCTGTTATCAAGCCACACATAGCTTGGGATTTGAACAGCATTTCTGAAATTGAAACTTCTATCTTTCTAATTGTGCAAGTTTCGAGCTGGCTTCCTGCCAAGTCTCCAAAACTTGACAACACGGCCTGCTTCCCAGAGAGAGAAGAAAAAAACAAACCACAGGAAAAAAATGAAAGACGTTTGAACGAAACGGGATTCTATCAAAAATATATATATTTACAATTATATATATACGATTTGAATATATTGATGCCAGCTCAGCTGGTGCTAAGAAAAAAACTCAGAAGTAATTAATTGAGGGTGAGATAAGGAAAGGGTTTAATTGTGCCAAGGCATAGATGTTACAAGATGCGCGCGCTGTGCTTGAGATGTTACATTTTATAATAATATCTGTCCAATCCCAAGTGTGTCCACCCCATAGCCTTTGCTCTGGTCCGCCCCGGGCCCACCCCCTTAGAATTGGGTCTGGGGACTTTTTGGGACCACCTACTTCATCATTCTCATCATCCTCAGAGCACAAAGGGTACACAGTCACCTAGTTCTTGACTCTGTTCTGTTGTTCGGGCCAAGATATGAGTGTTCTCTAAACAGCATAGGCCTTGCCTTGACAAGAGACTAAACATTTCTACTGAATTCAGGGGTAGGATTGATATAGGGAGCATGGAATGGGGTAGGAGGGTTGAGGAATGTGTAAACTAAAGGGTGCTAAAGGGTGAGGAATACAATATAGCTACTTCTAAAATCTACTTCTACTATAATTACATATAAAGCTTATAAAAATTAGCAAAGTCAAAAAAAGCCTAAAAGGGTCTTAAGGCATCAATATTATCCACAACAAGGAGCTCCCGAGGGGGAAAAAACGGAAAAGGGAGGGGGAAACAGGAATAAAAAGAAGCCTAAAAACAAATATCTCCTAAATATACCTGTTAACAGAGAGCTAGTCAATAAATATAAAAACGAATTAAATACTTCCCTGATTGGGACAGCAGAGCTGTGCAAGGCAGCAGCCAACTCCCCCACGCCTCCCGGAGAGACCGGAGATAATGGCAGGTCTGAGTAGCAGGCCTATATAAGCAAAGCCCGTCTACAGAGAGACCTGTCGCCTTCAGCCACCGGGAGAAGAGAGCAAACTCTCTTATCTGCGCCTTTTTATATCCCAGGTTACATAAAGGAATAGCATGGAATACTTCCTTTGTCACTTTCCTAGTTCCTTCCTGGTTACAAGCTGGTCTTCAGGAAGGCCTAGACTGAAACCATCACACTAATGTAAGGATTCACAGTAATTCATAGGGCAGATTTCTGCCTCTCTGGATGCAAAAAATGAAACTGGAGAACAGTCACATCCTTTCAAGACTTAAGCAGTCTCACCGAGACTCTGAAAAGATATGATCAGCTAGGATTTATAAGCAGCTAATTCTGAATTTTTTGCTGATATTATATACTTTTCTGGGATAACATAACATTTTGAGAATATTTGTATGTATTAAGTAATAAAGAATAGGAATGCTTGAAAACTCCACGTTGCTTGAACAAAATAGTTATAACAGTTTAACTTGCACAGATGCATTTAAGCAACTTTCAACTTTATCAATTTAAATAAAGCCACAGCAAAACTCTCTCAGGTTGCTTCAAACCAGGGTTTTGCTTATAGGAGCATACCAGGGGATCAGGGATGCTTCCTGGCAAAGCAGCAACAGTTCTGGTCTAAGCTTGTCACTTGATAACAGGGACACACTGCTGCTTAGCACAGACACTAGAACAGATGCAGTTTAAGACAATTTAGATACTTTCAAAATTACGCATATTTGTATTTCACAGAATCTGAGCAAGGCAGAATTTGTCTTTTGAATCCCCAAATATATTAAACTTAAATTAATGCAAGGCTGTAACTAATAGTCAGTTGTGTTTTATTTTAGAGTTAGTTATTGGTGCTGTTATCTTTTCTAGCAAAATATCTTTGGGTGAAAGAGCATTTATACCCTTTTCCTTTCTCAGAAAACGTCACAGTTCTGAAGGCACTCGAGTTTTTTCAGAATGTTTTCTGGTTTTCAGCAACAATTTGCATTAAAAAATTGACTAAGAAACAATTTCCACCTCTCAGTCTTTCTGGCATATGCTCTACTGAGAAGAGAACAGAAAAATTAAGGTTATCAAAGAGGTTCACATGGTTTGTTTCTTGCTTGTTGTTATAAAAGGTAGAAAAGGTTTTGATTTCCTCTATTCAATTACTAAGCAACAGTTTAAACTTGAAAGGCTGTCTGTTGCTAGGCAATTCCCTGTATTATCTCTTTAGATCTCATCTCTCTCCCCACAAAGGTGGAATTCTCAGGCTAAAACGGCCCATTTTTTCTTTTCTTCTCTTTTTTTTTTTCTTTTTTCTGGCAAAAACTGCCTTTGTCAAATAAGATATCTTGGAACCAGGCATTTTACTAAATTAGTCTACACAAAAACCTTTCTAGTAATCTCTAAACACTTGTCTGTAAGACAGAATAACGAAAGGGTGCTGCACGGCTGTCCGCGCGGGAGGAAAGGGGAGAGGAGGCAGCACAGCTGTGCCTGGCCACCTCCGTTCTGCTCCGGTGGAAAGCCGTTCCCCCCCCCCCCCCCCCGCTTCGGAATTCTTCACCGCAGGCAGCGGGACCGCCCCCACAGGGGTTCCTGCGCCGGCCGTGGTCGCCGCCGCGGGGCCCCGGGCCGCCGCTCGCGCCCCGGTCCGGCACGGATCCGGCTCCAGCCCGTCCTGGCATGGCGCCGCCCCGTGCAGCCCTGCGCCACTCCGCCATTCCAGCGCGCTCCCCCCGCGCGCCGCTGTCAGCTGCCCTGCGCCCGGCTGCATCCCCTCCCCCGCCGCCGCTCGCGGCGGGGGCCATCTGCCGACTCTAAGCCCGGTGGCTTGTACAAGGACGGGCTCTGCTCTTCTGTTCCCCGCCTGGCCCCTGGTGAGGGGCAGCGGCACTCGGCTTCGTTTCGTCGGTCCTCTGTTCGCTCTAGAGTTTGTTTCTGCCCCGCTCCTTTTGCCCGCATGTCTCTATTTGAATTTCTCTCCTTATTTGTCTTTTCGGTGGAGTCGTCCAGTGGAAAAACTTTTCTGCAGCGGCGGCACTGTGCGAGCCGGGATGGAAGGTCTCTCGATCAGAGGGGTAGTCTAAGAGGGTTGGGCAGTGAGTCACGGTTCGATTTCGCACGGTTCGGTCGGGGCAGCGTGTGTCGGGTAGCGATGCACTCCTCCCCCCTCGGCAGGGCGCCGATGCCATTCCGCGACTACGCAGCTGAAAATTCCCGTATCGGCGGCAATGGAGGGGAGGGGCCACTCTTTCTTTTCTGCCTCCAGGGATGAATTGTTAGGTTTTTCTACATTTTCTGCCTTGGAGGGTGGTGACTTTTTAGAAGCGTGATCTTTTAAAGTTTGAAAGACAGTTTGCTACGGTTTCAGGATGCTAGCAGCCTGCTTATCTTCCTATGTGAAATGTAGTCACTGTGGCTGACTGATATCTTTGCTCTTTACGGCAATGAGCTGCTGCAGCTGCATGTTTTGTCCCATTATTGCAATTTTTGTTCCCGATGGCTCACCTCTGATGTCTTACCTCGTGAGGTGTCGATAAAATCTCAGGTCCAGACCAAGGCAGAATCCCACTGCTCTCAAAGCTTCATCGGGTGCCGTCGGCCCATGGGTCCAACTCTCTCTCTCGGAGATAAATCACTGCGAACTCTCAGAGAAAAATCTTCGGCGCAGCTCTGCGTCGGGGTCACCAAATGTCGCTGTAGTGTCAAGACGGCCAAAGCGACACAGAAACAGTCTTCTTCCAAAAATAGGACAGGAGAGGGATAGATCCTTTATTGTAACAGATCACTGACATTTATAGCCCTTGGCATAACATACATGTTACACTACAATTGGTGTCTGCAAATAAACATGCATCAGGATTGGCTGCCCTGTAGCACACTCACGATGATTCAGCATTTGTAGACTCATAGTGACTAAGCTCCAGCAAGCTCACTGTGACTCCACAGAAAGCTCAGGCTATCTGCCTCTATAGTCCTGTCTTCCTTCCGACAGACCTGCTGTCAACCCTGACAACCCAATGCCTCAAAACCTGAAAGACCCTTCCCAGCTCAGAGCCATGAGTTGCATTTCAACTTCCATTCAACATAGGGTCCCAAGGGGTTTGGTTCATTACACCAGTGGTTGTGGTCCCTTCCCTGCACCCTTGGTGACTGTGGACTCATCCTGCTGCCCTGCCTGCTGGGCTAGATGATGTCTGCCAGAAGCCTTCTCTTTTCTAGCAGCAGCAAAACAGGTTTAAAGCCTATGGGCAGAGGCTGGCACAGAGTGCCCATTGTACATTCATGCATACCAGAGCACTAGCTCCCTGGAATGCTACACCTCCCAGCTTTTACCACCTTGTGTTTGTGTTGCAGCCCAGGACTGTGTGTAAATTTCGTCCCTCTCCAAGGCAATTAACAATTCAAAATGGCAGATAAATAGGATGGCCTTTTTTTTTTTATTGGACCAGTTGGAAGAGGAAGGTAATCCTGACTCCCATAACCTCCATAGGCACAAAAGAGAGGTGAGGTGCAAGGTTGGTCAATTAGATGGAACAGCTCCTTGCAAGTGAGTGGCTTTAATGTACTAATTGCATTAGTAATTGGTGACTACCACATGGTAAACACTTGGGTTCAAAACTATGTAAGGGCATTAACTAACCCACCCTACAATGGATTTGAATGAGGTAAGCATGATCCTTGTTTCACAGGTGGTGAACTGGAGAGATCTGCTGACTGCAGAGTGAGTCAAGGCAGGCATACAGGAGACCTTGGATCTGTTAGTTCTTCAAGATCACCTTAAATGAGACTGGTGGCAGCAGCTCTAGGAAATGAGTCTTCTCCCTATTGCCAGAAGATGTGCAATTTAAGCATAAGCTGTCAGCTTGTGCTATTTATGGGAACTTTATTTTAATTTGTGTCTGCTAAAGTAGCAGAAAATATCTTTGTTTCTCTCTGAGATTTCTTCTGCTAATTTTGTAGACCAAACTGGCTTTTAAAGATAGGGAGGGGGGAGGTGGCTATTGGGGGGATTTTAGGGAGGGTGTATGAAAGCACCTCAATACCTTTAAAAACAGCCTAAGTGTATTTTTTTAGCCAAATATTTGTTTTCTGGTTCAGCCTTTCTATGTCATTGGATGATACATCTTTTGCCTCAGTTGACCATTCACAGCTTCTCCCATTAACTTTGGCCAAGACTTTGTAAAGTACTGAATATGAGTGCTTCCATCTCAAAGGCTTCCATCTGCAGTGTTCTAAAGAAAGCCAACATTTGAAGGATGAGAGCACAGTCTGTGCTTCAGTCGGCCCAAGCCTTTGCCACAAAGCAGTAGTACCAAAGGGCATGAGGAACTCTGGAAAACATTGAGTTTAGCTTTCTTCCATCACCCTCAATACTTGAGACACTGACATGCCCTCCAAGAGACCCAGGTGGATCCTCCTGCACTTCCAACATCCCAGGGAGCATCTTGGGCTGTAGTCAGTGTGTAATGAATAATTCATCCAAAGCAGGTTTCCCCCCAGAATAGCTAGCCAAGGGCATCTCTCTCTCAAACCTGGGAAGTGGGGAAATAGAGAGTTTGAAACTCTGCTGACTGATTCATAGACCAACACTATGTTTTCTGTGCTCTGATCACTGGATTATTGTTTAACCCAAAGCAAGCATCTGCCTCTATTTTTTTTCCTTCTGAAAAACCCTGACAGCAAGCGCTTTGAAGTAATGAGGAGGTTCATGGGTGTGGAAAGCTGGTTGTCCCCTCATTTATTTCCCAAGTTGAGTTGAAGGCATTTGCATTTAGACATTTTTAAAAAAATATATTAATTTTCATCAATTTAGCAATACACATGGCTATTGTTCCTTGCTTTGTGATACCATTGTCTCAGTTTAATGAGACTGAAGTGTTTTGCTAAGGAGGATGAGTTATGAGGAAGACCAAGCTCCTCCCTCTAAGCAATTGTAAATCCGAAATTAAGAGGCTCCAATTGAGGAAGTATGGAGAAAGGAAAAAATAACAGCCCTTTATTAAAGGATACATGTGTATTGGCAGAACAACAAAAGAACATAAAAACAACCAAACAATAACCCTGTACTCAAAAGTCCCCTTCAAAAAGGAAACAGTTCAGTACTTTCTGCCTTTTGGCGCAATTCTAACCACGATCAGCAGGGAGCGCTGTTGGATCTCTGGAGGTGCAGAGCCTGCAGTTGCTCGGTGGTGGTCAGCAGGGGGTGCTGTTGGGCTCTGGCAGTTGCTGCATGGGGGCCCTGGTGCGCGAAAGAAGCCAAAAATGGAGATCTTTTACCCCACCAAGAAGGGGAAGGGGAGAAGGCGATAAAGGGGGTTCTTCCCATGAAACTCACACTGTCTGCGGCTGGGATTCCCCCCCCTTCGTCGATGGGCACAAGCTGCTGTCAACACAGGAGCGGAGGAGGGAAAGGGCGACCTCCTCCCCAAAAGGTTCCTCTGCAGATGGGTCAAGCCTCTCCGATGAAATCCGAGCAGGTCTGGGCTGGGGGCAGAACAGGGCGCAGGAAAATGGAGGCAAACCGGGGCCAGGAGCAGCCAGATGACCCGGCCGAAAACAAAGTGTACCTCGGACCCCTCCAACACACACCCTCCCTCGGTCAGGGCAAAAGTGAGGTGCCATTTCCCGAGGAGAGGAAAAAAAACAAACCTCATCACCTCCCTCCCCAGTCTTCTGAGTCTGGAATGTGGATCTGCTAGCTAGTTCCTTTGTGTGTGTCAATCACCCTAGGTAAACACCTTCCCCCTCCCTCTTTCAACATCTTTCTTTTACAGCAATGCAGGGGAAAGAAAAAAAAAATCCCCCCCATGGTTTTTTTAGAACAAGTAAACCTATGACACAGATCTAGCCCTCAGATATGCTGGCAAGCCTTGGTTCCCACTTTGCTTCAAGGAAAGTGTCGTGGTTTGATTCTGGCCGGATTCCAAACCCCCACGAAAATTTCTAACAGCTGGGAGAGGCCACACATGCAAGACAGACTCAACGTGAGGATAATACTAACATTTTATTACTAACAGAATAGAAGCTAAAGATTAAGAAAATAAACAGTTTTAAACACACTTTCTAACCACCCCTCCTTCCTTCCATGTTCTCCCTCCTCCTACAAGGCACCAGGTCTTCCAAATCTGCTGCACCTGTAGACCAACCTTTCCATGGTCCCTCACCACAGGCTACAGGGGGGCCAAAGCTCCGAGTCCTTCCCCTGTCCCATGGATTCCTCCCATGGGAAACAGTACTCGGTGGACCCTTCTAACATGGGTCCATTCCTCCCCCAGGACGCAGGTCCTGGGGTGCAGGAGGCCTCTATACCCTGATGGTTCTTCATAGAATGCAGTCTTTGACAGAGGGTATTGTTCCAGCGTGGGTTCCCCACAGGGACTACAAAGTCCTACCCAGAACAAACTGCTCCAGCGTGGCTTCTCTCTCGAGTCACAGATCTTCTGAAGGACTTCATTCCCTCTTGGGCCTCCCACGGCAGGAGAGCAGTCCTCTTTCATTTTCATGCATCTACTTGTTCCATCCTGGGTACAGCTGCACCGCGGCAGGGCCTCCCGTCCTGTCCCAACTCAGTCAGGATGGGAGGGGGGAGAGATCGCCTGCTGGCGGGGCTGCTCTGCCACCCTGGCCCAGCCCGCGGCCGGGGCGGGCCTGAAGGGGGGCCGCGGGGCTGCTCAGCGTGCTGCCTCATGCCCCGGCCCCAGCCTGGCCACCCCTTTGCCGCTCGGCTCGGCACGGGCAGCTCGGCCGGGACGGGAGGGGGAATGCTACGGGGCTGCACGCCTCAGCCAGGGCCCCGGTCCCGGCCCCAGTTGCCCCCGCGGCCGCCACTGTGTGCTCCGAGCTATCAGCTGCCGCGGACCCAGGGTCATGGCCGCCGCCTCCGCTCGCAGTGGGAGGGGAAAGCGACGGGGAACCGCCCCAGCCCTGGCCGCGGCACCCGCCGCGCCTGCTCCTGGGCCAGGGCCGCGGGACACGGAGGCTCCCTCCGCCACCCTCCCGGCTCCAATTCCTTCTGCGCAACACCCCAACACCCTTCTCTTCCTCTTTTCTTAAATATGTAATCACAGAAGCTCCTCCCATTGGCCTCAGCCGTGGCCAGCGGCAGGAAATCCCTCCTGCATTTAGCTACCATTGGTTCTTCATAGGACAGTGAAAGCTTTCAGTAGCTTCCAACAGAAGCCACCCTATAGCTCCCCTCTGCTCCAAAACCTGGCTACTGGTTAAACTCATGACAGAAAGCCCTTGAGATGCTGCAGGGGAAGCCCAAGCGCATCCTGTTTCAGTTATCTCCACACTCGCGTTCAATACGCATGCACATGCTAACTTCCTTTTTTTTCTTTTCTTTTCTTTTGGCAGTGGCAGATTTGGTCTCTTCTGAGCTCCTTGCAGCCTTTGGGCAATCAGGACGTTGAATTTGGCAGACGGTTACCATTCGTTCCCTTGGATCGTACCTGCCCTTGCTTTCCTCATCCCCTCCTGTGCTCCCCTTCCCTCGGATAAAACTCCAGGGTGTTGCAGTATTGCTATGGAGCCCAGGGAGACTTTGGGCAGCTCTTGGCAAAGGAGGGGTGAGGCAGACTTTCTGCCAGCCGCTGTCACCTCTGTGAAGCCTCTGTCTGCCTCTGGCTGTGCAGGGGAGATGATGCTGCCTATGGCAGGCTCAGGGAAAGAGATCCTGGTGAGTGGTGAAAGGCTGGAGCCGGAGGAAGAGGATGAGCTGGGTTCTAGGAGAGATGTGGATTCCACTTCCAATGCAGACAGTGAGAAATGGGTGGTGGGAGATGGCCTGGAGGAGCAGGAATTTTCCATCAAGGAGGCTAACTTTACAGAGGGGAGTTTAAAACTAAAGATACAGACCACCAAGAGAACTAAGAAGCCCCCAAAGAACTTGGAGAACTATATTTGCCCTCCCGAGATCAAAATCACCATCAAGCAGTCTGGGGACCAGAAGCTTTCTAGAGCTGGTAAAAATAGCAAAGCAGCTAAAGAGGAGGACAGATTGCACTCCAGAAAGAAGGTAAGTCCTATTCTTTTCTGTATTTCCCCTTTCTCCTGAAAGCAGAGGGAGAGGGGAGGATTAAACCTGCTCAAACAGTTTGTGTCCAAGATATAACCTTTGCAGGGTTTGCAAAGCCCTGTTTGGCCATGGAGGAGGTAACACAGAGTGGGTGTCATCCTGCATCACCACATATGCTGTGGGGATGATCTTGAACTATCCCTCAGATGAACCAATTCAGAAGGGATCAAAAGTTCAGCTGGGCCTCTTCTATTTTTGTTCGTACTTGAGGTTTAAGATTAATAATTACACGAGTGATAAATGAAGGGGCCCACTTCTAAATTGCTTTGTGCCTGAGTGCTAATGCTTGAGTTTTTCGGCAGTTAAAGCTTTCAACTGCATTTTTAAAATACAGGAATGTGCATTGTGAACAAGTGAATCCATTCCTGAATATTAGGAAAAGGGCTTCATTATTCTTGATTACAGTATTGTGTGAGCAACTCTATAGTTATGTTTCAGAAAATGCTTCCACTATAAGTCTCATTTTCTCCCAGACGCATATCATTTTCTTGAAATATCCTTCTGCAGAGAAATTTTTGATACTTTGGGTAAAAATTAATCTTTTTATTTTTTCATTTAGTCAAAGAGAGGAAGAGGGAGGGGGAAAGAAAGAAAATCCTTTTTTCGTATGAGCTGTTTCACCCTTTTATTTTGTCATTGTCTTGATTTTTCAGTAGTGTCATCTACATTTAGTCTTAAAACAAATTTAGTTTGAGTGTTTTAAGCAGCGCTGGTTGGGAGAGGGACAGCTGGTGACTACTCATGTCTTTTTGGGTGTAGTGATGTTTCTGTCCTAGGTATTAGACAAAGGAGCTTTGGTCAGGTTGAGGCTTTATCACAGTACAAATAGAATCACAGAATGTGCTGAGTTGGAAGGGACCCATCAGGATCATCAAGTCCAACTCCTGGCCCTACGCAGGACACCCCAAGAATCACACCATGTGCTTGAGAGCGTTGTCCAAATGCTTCTTGAACTCAGGCTTGGTGCTTCCTAGGGAGCTTGTTCCAGTGCTCAACCACCCTGGGGGTAAAAAATCTTTTCCTGATATCTAACCTAAACCTCCCCTGACTCAGTTTCATGCTGTTTCCTCAAGTCCTGTCACTGGTCATGAGAGTGAAGAGATCAGTACCTGCCCCTCCGCTTCCCCTCATGACGATGTTGAAGACCAAAATGAGGTCTCACTTCAGTCTCCTCTTCTCCAAGCTGAACAAACCAAGTGACCTCAGCCGCTCCTCATACGGCTTCCCCTCCAGACTCTTCACCATCCTCATGGCCCTCCTTTGGATGCTCTCTAATAGCTTAATGTCTTTTTTATATTGTGGTGCCCAAAACTGCACACAGTACTCAAGGTGAGGCAGCAACAGTGCAGAGTAGAGCAGGTTGGAAGGGACTTTAAAGATCATCTAGTTCCACCCCCCCTGCTGTGGACAGGGACACCTTTCACTAGACCAGGTTGCTCAGAGCTCCATCCAACCTGGCCTTAAACACTTCCAGGGATGGGACATCCACAGCTTCTCTGGGCAACCTGTGCCAGTTCCTCACCACCCTCACAATCAAGAATTTCATCGTAATATCTAATCTAAACCTACTCTTTCAGTTTGAAAGCATTCCCCCTTGTCCTGTCACTGCACGCTCTTGTAAGAAGTTCCCCTCTGTCTTTCTTGTAGGCTCCCTTCAGGTACTGGAAGGCTGCAATTAGGTCACCCTGAAGCCTTCTCTTTTCCAGGCTGAACAAACCCAATTGTCTCAACCTTTCCTCATAGGAGAGGTGCTCCATCCCTCTAATCATCTTGGTGGCCCTCCTCTGGACTTGCTCCAACAGGTCAATGTCCTTCCTGTGCTGGGGATCCCAGAGGTGAATGCAGTACTCCAGGTGGGGTCTCACCAGAGTGGTAGAGGGGCAGAATCACCTCCCTTGACCTGCTGGCCACGCTTCTTTTGATGCAGCTCAGGATACTCTGCCTCCTTAGTAGCATGTGGGCATCATGATGAGTTCAGACAGTGTGGTGGGGGAAAACAGTTTTCCCCCTGAAGTTCTAAAATGGTAAGCCCCAGGGGGTGGTGACCCTTGAGGTTTGAACCAATGAGCGCTTCTGCAAAATATAAACATATCACACTTAGACCAGAAAAGAAAATAGTTGTTGTAGTTGTAGGAGAAGTAGCCATGTTGTAGAGCCACGAGGAGAAGGGGCCGCAGCCCCATTGGGGGCTGATCCCCCCCCCCCCCCCAGCCCCAGCTGGGGGGCTACAGGGACTTGGAACAGCATAAGACTGGGCTAAGTGCCTGTAGCTATGAACTGGGGGATGTTTCTCCACCGTGAGCAGCAGCAGCAGCAGCGGCAGAACAGCACTGGCCGGAGACTGTGGCTGAGAGCCAAGAGATAAGGGAGAAGAGATGGAAGAGAGAGAGACACAGAGTTGTCTGAAGAGAAAGAGAGCCAGCCGCAGCAGAGAGAGCAGAACTAAGCTCTACAGAGAGAAAGTTTGGGTAAGAACTGAAACCAAAACCCCCCAAACTCTTTGGAGACCCCTCCCAGAAAGGAGGAGGATGATGAACTCTTATTTGAAAGAGTCTTGGAGTGCTACAGGACTGCAGAAAGGAGCTGAAAAGCTCAGAGAAGGAATGTGGAGGGGGTGACCTTGGCTCCCCCGCTGCTACTGCCAAGCTGACAGTTTTGAGTCAGAGCACGGGAGCTCTGCAAAGGGGACTTGAATCCCCTGAAGATACGGACCGTCACAAAGGCTTCTGCATTTCGTTGACATGACGTGGTGAAACAACCTTTGTCCGGGTGAACGCAGCCCATGGAAGAGAAGACCCTCGCTTGGAGACAAAGGGCCCAGAGGGCTTGGATACCCCCCTCGTGTGTACTGGCAGAGATCCAGCTACAGCTGCTGCATG
The DNA here is from genome assembly GCF_036250125.1 of Pseudopipra pipra. Classification (NCBI taxonomy): domain Eukaryota; kingdom Metazoa; phylum Chordata; class Aves; order Passeriformes; family Pipridae; genus Pseudopipra; species Pseudopipra pipra. Next base: position 62,268,483 of record NC_087580.1, on the reverse strand, counting down.
GAAGAGAGAGAGATAGACTGCTACTCTGAAGAGAATGCTGCTCTGAAAGTGGGAAGGATCTTTTCCTTCTTCCCTCCTGGACTTTTATTTGGAAGGGAGAAGAGATTTGATCCATTGTAAATACTGTTTTGTCATGGTAGAGATAGTTGAGATTGTGTGTGTAATGTATTGTAGTAGTCATTTTGTACAGTGATTGTAATATATATTCCCTTCCCCCCATTTTGAGTCTCGCGTGGTGTCTGCAAAACCCATCTCACACTGGGCTGAGATGTGGGAGGGGGGCTAGGACTCGAGAATTGGATTTTGGGACTCTCAAGCCATGACAGACAGGAACCCAGATTTGATGAAAGACTCATGAGTATCTCCAAAACCTGGACGAATTCATCTGGAATGTAGGCACCTACTGATTAGAGCTTGGGGCATGACTTGACTTTCCTGCTCATGCAGCTTGGATCCCTCTTCTCCCATACACACTTGTTGAATGCTCAAAGGGCTACTTGAAGCCTTGAGGAGGATAATTGCCAACGACTCTCCTTGGAGACAGCCTCCTTGACAGACTGACTTAGACCAAAATTTTCATAACTCTAAATCATTTTTTGAAGCATCAACATTTCCCACTGAATCAAGGCAGAGCCCAAGGGGATTAACATTGCTCACTTTGAGAGTACTTCTCTTAGAAGCTGAATTTGAAAAGAAAACAACAAATCATGGGGATTTTTTTTCTCAGAATCCTGCTAAATGGCATAGTCTATGTGCATGAAAAAAGTATCTCCTTTTAGCACAGCAGAGGTTTGGCCCTATAACACACTGAGATTTTCCCACCTATTGAGAGGAATGGACTGTCTTCTTAGCACCAAGCAATGTCTCATTTCCACTTCCCTTTCCTCCCTGAATACTTGCAGAGGTGATGAAAGGTACTACAGGAAGAGACTGGAAATAAGTGGGAGAAGGGTCCCAGTCCTGGTAGTGCAATTGCTTTCATAACCAATGCATATGTCTCATGACAGAGATTTTTTTGGGGGAAGATAGGAGGAAGCAGCAAGTTGAAACATGGAGCTGTGACTGTCTGGTCCAACTATGGGTTTCCCTGTGAGAGGAGTATGCAGGAACCTTCTGCATAGAATCATAGAATATCCTGAGTTGGAAGGGACCCGCAAAGATCATTGAGTCCAACTCCTGGCCCTGTACAGGACAGCCCCACAGGACAATGGTTCTGCATGTCCTTGCAGAACCATTGAGAACTGTGGTAGTGGTTAAAAAAAAAAAAGTGATTGTCCCATTTAAATGATTCTGGCAGTTTTGATATTTCAGAGTTAGGCTGTTTGATTGTCTGTTGCTTTAATCAGTACAAACTCCAGAAAAGCAGCTACTGGAAGCAGCAGGAGGGAACAATGCATTTAAACCAGTGGGGCAGACCTTTCAGCTCCTTCCACTGTCCTCCATGGATTTTTTGCCAGGAGAGTTTGACCCAATGTACACATTTCCCTTGCACATGGGAACAGCATCATTATTTGAGTTTACCACCTTGCTCATGGAAACAGGGCATATAGAGAGGCCCCACAGACCATATATAAGGATGGACAGCTGAGCATAACCTGAGCTGCAAGTGCCATTCTTGTGTCTCTGGTGGGTAGGAGCAGTTGTCTTGCACCTCATGAAGTAGCACCTGAATTTATTTTTCCCCCAAGTAGGAACAAACTCTATCAGAACTTGAAAAATCACTTAAATTTGTTGCATAAAAATTTCAGCCACATCTCCAGTAGTCTCCAGTGCTTTGCAATACACTTCAGCATGAGCTTCAATACACACAACACAGAGGGCAAGTAATGAAAACATGGAAGCAATTTAAGTAACAGCATGTGGGTACACAAAGGACTGGTAATGCCAACAATGTAAAAAGGGACTGTGAACTAGGGATATAGCATTTATTCAGTGACCACTTAGGGAGAAAAAAGATATGCCAGTTCCTAAGCTTTCCACTGCTCTTCTAATTAGGCAATAGGGGTTAGTGTCTGATTTCTAAAACTGTGGTCTGGGGTGCAGTAGTGATTAGAAGGGGGCTCTGTGACAAGGCCTGTTTTTTTTGCCTTTGATTACAGCTGCTACTTCAGGGCTCCTCTCTTGCGGCAGCCGGTGGCAAGTTCACTATAAAGCAAGACCTTAGGGAGGCAGTGGTCCTTCATCCTGGAGACGTGCCCTGCCCATCGCAGCTGTGTTCTCAGCAACATGGCCTCAATACTTGTGACTGTTGCTTGTTCTAGAACGGATGTATTGGTTACATAATCTGACCAGTGGATGTTTAGGATTGTACGGAGGCAGCGTTGATGGATGCGTTCTAAGAGACGCAGGTGGTGGCGGTAGATGACAAAAAGATACAAGGACTCCCTGAAACAACATCTCAGCCTTGGCCATATTGATCATCATAACTGGTCTACTCTGGCCTCCAATCGGGAGGCTTGGAGACACACCATCTATGACGCAGCTGTCTCCTTTGAGAACGCATGCAGGATCACTCTCAAGGAGAAAAGGCAATGCAGAAAGAACCGTGTCTTGCAGAATATACCATCTAAGGAGTCTTTCTGCTGTGCCTTTTGCAATCGGACATGTCTATCTTGTATTGGCCTCATTATCCACCAGCGTGCCTGTAACAAATGTGGATAGTGCCTTCCTAAATCTTCGTTCGCGAAGCCTAGCCATGATACAGCTGCTACACTATACTAAAAGACATAAGCATACATTAAACACTCATGTTGGTTTTCCGTGTGAGCAATCACCTTGTGGATGTTATGCGATCATGAATGGGAGGGGAAGGAACCCAGGAGAGGATCTTGCTGGGTGCAGTTGCTGATGCCCTGGAGTGAGAAGTGAGAGAGCATCAGTGTTGGGAACCTTGAATGCTTGGCTGCAACACAACAACTTTTGGGGTTTCTTTTAAGTCATGACCATGCCAAGTTTCACATCAGCTTCCCCTACTAGAAAATAAGAGTGAAGGTAGTTTCCAAACCCCTTTCCCAAGGCTGCTCAGAAGGTGAATCGTAGTTTGGGCTGTCCCTGCAGCTGCTTGTGTGGCAATTGGAAAGTGCACAAACATTCTGTAAGAGTTTTCTCTTATTTCAACCCTTCAGTGCCTGGGGATGGAGTGGGCTGGACCCTTGCCACTTCTAAACCCACAAATGGCTCCATTTCATTTAGTCTGATTGGAGAGGGAGGGAAAAAAAAAAGCCAGTAGCCCAAAGGATGTCCTGCTGGCATGCTGGCAAGCCCTGCAGCTGGTGCTCTCCCACCTGCAGCAGGGTTGCTAGAGTCCAGCATCCTCAGCATCACTAAAGGTGCCTTTTCCTTTAGATAAGGAAACATGCTATCAGTCTGGAAGGACACTGAAAGCGTAGCACCAAATGCAATGAAGCAATTCATCAGCATTCCCTGTCACATAGAATTTAACAAGCCCCAGATAAGCAGTATTTCCCTGGTTTTGTTTTATTACCTCCCCCCCCATATTTGCTGCTCTGTCTGTTTTCTTGTGTCTGCAAACACTTCATTTTCCATCCTTTCTTTCTTTAAGCATAGCCTGACAAAGTTTCTTTGGACCTTGCATCATATGCATAATGTCCTGCTTCAGGGGATGTAAACTCATTTTTTGTAATTATTATTGCACTGGGGTTTTTTGAGAGCTTGGGAAGGGTGAATGCATTTTATTACTGAGAGATAGGCAGCAGCAAATCAATTGGAAGTAAGCTTCTTTGTGTGCAGAGGAAACTCTGTCCTTCAATTTTCTTGCAACATTTTTTCCCTTTGAGTTCCTGTAGGTATTTGCCATTTCTTTACAGGAAGCAGTTCTAGCACTTTTAGCCTTGAAATTCAATTTATAGTCTTCCTTTCCTCTGCCTCATACATGCAACTTTCTCCTGCTGTTTTCCTTTCCTTGAGGACTCTCTCATTAGCATGCTTTCCCTATTGTACCCCTCCTTCTTACAGATCATGAACGCTGCCCCTCCCTCCTTCCCCCTCCTTTGCATCGACTGCACATTGAACTTTCCCTCCAGGTTCTCACATGCATCTGCAGCTCTTGTCGGATTTCCCCTTGTGCCAGACTCCTTTCCCCAGTGATTTGTGTGCATGATCATCCGATTGCTCATTGTATATGCTTATTCCTCTTTGCTAAGGGCATCCCCGTGTGAGATGTCCTCTGAGTCAGCTCTTCCTGTTGTGATCCCAAAGGTGCCTTGGGGAGTTGACTTAAGTGCTTGCTCCCTGTTCTGCATGTGGCTTAGCAAGGAGAAGTCACTCAGGTGTTTGTGGTGGTACCTGCTTGAAGTGGCAGACTTTGATTTACAGCTCCTTTTTTTTTTTCCAAAGGATGGAGTCTCCATAGCCCCTTCAGCCTGGACCTGTTTCTGTGCTGGTTTGGTCCCTACTTTTCTAAGTAAAGCCTTAAGGTTGCTCTAAATGATGCTGGTGGCAGGTACCTGAAGCTCACACCAGCAGAGTAAACCTCAGCCTCTTCCCAGATTATGGAATAGTGGAAGAGTCTCAGAAGTGCCAGCACAGTGGGGAAGTGTTCTTCTAGTTGCCTTTAAGGTGAAACTGGCTTTTGAGCAGCTGAGAGACCAATTCAGAGCTGCTCTAACAGGCAGGAGGCTCCTAGCATTTTTACAGTCTTTCTACACAAATGTACGGGTGCAAAGCTACACAAACTCAGCTCTTTGATAGTCATCCCAGGTTTCTTTTTTGGCTAGCTTTTCTTTCTACCATATTGCTGAAAGCACAAATGAAACAGCTGCAGTTTGGTGCCCTCCCACCAAAGGGTGGTGAGGTACTGAAACAGGTTGCCCAGAGAAGTTGCGGATGCCATAACTACTTCGGGCTCCCCCCAAAAAGAGAGCAGGAATTAATTTCTTTGTAAAAACTTCATAGCTTAAGAAAACAGTTTTGCTATGAGCTGAGAACCACTCAGACCCAAGTTCATCTTGGTCCTTGAAGGCACCTGAGGTGCCCAGACTGGGCTCTGAGTCCTCTTGGGCCTCAATGTAGTCACCTGGAGGAGGCTGGTCCCTCCTGAAGGTGGTTTAATCCTCCTTGTGACGAGCAGGGAGGGCTGGATCCTGGCTGTTACCCTTCCTTCTTCTCCAAAGCCTGCAAGTGTCCACCTTGAATCGTGTCATGGATATGTTGTGACGGGAATAAGTCAGTGTTTTTTCCAGCTTGGTGCTCTGCCTGAGCCAGCTGATGCCCATCCCTCACTGTCTGCTCCCAGTCATAGAATCATAAAATCATAGAATCAGATGGGTTGGAAGGGACCTCTGAGATCATAAAGTCCAACCCTTGATCCACTACTGCCGTGGTTACTAGACCATGGCACTAAGTGCCACATCCAGTCTCACCTTAAAAACCTCCAGGGACAGAGAATCCACCACTTCCCTGGGTAGCCCATTCCAATGCCTGATTATCCTCTCTGTAAAGAATTTCTTCCTAATATCTAACCTAAACCTCCCCTGGCAGAGCTTAAGACCATGCTCTCTTGTCCTACTGATAGCTGCCTGGGAGAAGAGACCAACCCCCACCTGGCTACAACCTCCTTTCAGGTAGCTGTAGAGAGTGATGAGGTCTCCCCTGAGCCTCCTCTTCTCCAGGCTAAACAACCCCAGCTCCCTCAGCCTCTCCTCATAGGACTTGTGTTCAAGTCCCTTCACCAGCCTTTTTGCTCTTCTCTGGACCTGCTCCAGCACCTGAGCAGTCCTTCCTGAACTGAGGGGCCCAGAAATGGACACAGTACTCGAGGTGTGGCCTCACCAGTGCTGAGTACAGGGGAAGGATCACTTCCTTGGACCTGTTGGCCACGCTGTTCCTGATACAGGCCAGGATGCCATTGGCCTTCTTGACCACCTGGGCACACTGCTGGCTCATGTTCAGCTTCCTGTCAATCCAAACTCCCAGATCCCTTTCTGCCTGGCAAAGAATTGTGACTTTTTTTTTCATATAATCAAGTATTTCTTAAAGAAGCAAATGTCTGGCTGTGAAGGGATGGGCTGGGGAAGTTTAAGCAGGCTTTTACTGCTGAACACAGAGTGCCAAAGGAGGAAGACTAGTGTATTTGATTAGCTGCCATATGACAAGGGCTTGCGGAGGCCATCTGTGTCAAGGACAGGTTTTGTTTTGCAGCAGTCCCTCCCTACCTCACACTGCCAATTTTAGATGACCCTCTGTGACATTTCCTTGTTTACTTGTGCTGTGCCTCTCTTGTCAAACCATGAAAAAATGTCCCCAGTGCTGGTTTGGGGGGTTAGGACATGCTGCAGGGAAGCAATTGGGGAAGTAACTGAAACCTATCAATGGAGGGGCATGAACATAATGCTCACAGACCATTGTGATCGGCAATATGTCCGCTTTATTAGAAGAAAGACAGTTTATATAGTCGTTATGATGCTTAGTTCTTGTTCACACTACATTGGATACATAAGGAAAACATAAGGAAAACATACTTTGCTGTCTACTGCTAATTGGATCACAACAGGTGGTCATAGGAGATGAGAAAACTTTATTCACCTGCCAAAACTCCTCCTTGGCATCTGGCAAGAATCCACCTTTGTTCTAACTTCAGCTCCTGTAGCCATCTTAGTGGCGTAGTATTTTTTACTGTCTGCACCCAGCCATGCCAAGGCAAAAATCTCAAAAATGCAATAGAAATTGTTCACACAATTTCTGTCCTCTGACAGGAACCAGTGCAGGAAGCTGGGGGTCCAGCTGGGGGTCCCATAGTCCCTACCACTGAACCACAGGAGGGGACGGGTGATGCCTCTGGCAGCCTCATAAAGGCTTGGCCAATTCAGCGCACGCTGGTTGTTTCGAAAGCACCATGGTCTCCAAGCTAACAGAGATGTGTTGGAGACACGACACGCTGGCATGTGCACCCAGAGCTGCAAACCTCTGTACCGATTCTGTCTTCATTTGCAGAGGTTTTGGGATGCACAGAGGTGTCGTCCTTCATGCACATGCTCGCGTTCCTCCAGCATGTTTCTACATGCAGCACTCCCTTTCCTCTTCCTCCAGGCATGTCTGACCACAGATACCTTCTGATTTGCCTCCAACTTTTTCATCTTTAATCCCTTTTTTACATACACATGCACACCCCATTAGCCCCCTCAGGTCAGGTCCAATTCTTCACATGCTTCATTCCCAGAAGGGCTTCTTGCTGTCCCCATTCCTCTGCAGTCAGTGGAACTGAGTGATGGACGAATCTTGAGTTCATTTCACTGGAAAGAGGGGCTTCACCTAGTGCCCTCACCTTGTTTTTTTTTCTTTTTCTAAGAGCACTGAAACTTGTGAAAGTTGGTTTCTGACCACTTTCCTCTTATGTGTCTTGTCTGGTGTCTAAGGATGAGTGAATTTGTTGACCGAGCCCTCTTTGGGAGCTCCTCAGGGGTCCCTTTCTTCTGACCAGCAAACAATTTGAATAAAAGTTTTTTGAATATTGTATCACAAAGATTTGTGTTCTTACATCAAATTTGATCAAAATTGGACAAAATGTTCAAAAAACATTGAAGAGAGTATCATGCAGGTAGGCAAGGAGTTTATGTGTGCATTCACATATACACGAACCCAGTGTGACGTTAGCCTTGTTTCCTTAGGAAACCAGTCTAAAAATATCCAGAATAAACATGCATTGTTTTGTTTTTTAATGCTGAGACTTTTACAACTCTTGAACCTTAAAATGATTCCATTTGATATGTGAACCTTGAGGACAAGTCCAGTTAGCTGTGTTTTGGAAGAGTGTTATTTTCCATTTCTTGACATGACCTCTAATGTGAATTAGACCAGTGGCTGTTGGCTCCTTCATTTCAGGACATGAAGGGCTATTTCTACATCATAACTATATTTGGACTCTGAGCTGCAGGTGGTTGCTATCAGGAGAGGGATTCTCAAGGCATGGTGCATGCACCAGTAGCGAGACACTGCTTCCAAGTAGGATGGTCAGCAAACCTCTACTGGAGGACTCATTATCTTCTCATCAGTTTCTCATGGCTCTCTGTCTCACCTGGGTAGCAAGGCTTGTAGAGAGAGATAATATCTTTTATTGACACCTGTGTTACAACAACTCTACCACTATAAAACTGGGTGGTTCATTGAGGAAGTTCAGCACTTTGCAGCATCCTAGCTTCTTGTGAGCCACTCTCCATCTGCATAGCTGAAAGATGACAATCAGCCCTGAGGGGATTTGCAGATAATTTTGCCTTGCCCAACACTCCTGCTCTCCAGAGGAATGTGGTGGCACAAACAAATGAGCTAGAGGCCACGGCCCCACTCTCCTTGCTGATGGCTCTGTCTGAGGAGGAGAGGGCTGAGCAGTGGATGTTTGATGTGTCACCACCAATCATGCCTTTGCTTCACCAAGGGGCAATGTTGCTGATTCCCCACCTGGTACTTCTGTGAAAAGGCACTTCTGTAACACGCTTGACAAGTGTTTCCCAGGAGGACGCGTAGGAAATAGTTTTCTCATACCTCCAAGGTAGAGCCTACACTGTAATTTCTAAGTAGACTTTTTTCAGTATGTTGTCCTGCACTCCTGTTATGGTTTAGGTAAATTTCTTCATACCATCATGTGGTTTTGGAGAAGTGTGAGGGACACCCCCTCCCCCCCCCAGGGCAGGGAGGGAGGAGGGGTCTCACTGGGAAAAATACCACGAGAATTTAAGAGAATAAAACTGCTGGCAAGATTGCAAGACATAAACTTGCTCTTTTTGGTTCCTGAGATTGCAGCTGAGAGGGAGTTCTTGGCCAGTCCACCCCCTAGAGCCACCCTGCACCCCAGTTTTCACCGTTCCCATACTGGGCAGGAGCCCTCCTGTTTGTCACAAGTGTCAGCCAGGGGAGTCCCCTTGGTGTGTGGTGAGCTCTGCCGCCCCGTGCAAACCTGCTCTTGCTGCTGGCTCCCACGCGGCAACTGCCCACGCCTCCGTGCCAGTTTTTCTTGCTGCTTGCTGCCCCCACGCTGGGTTGGGGCTGAGCTTCCTGCTGCAGTTTCTGTATTGCCTAGGAGTTGTGGTGCTGCCGCTGTCGCTGGCATCTCTGCCCAGAGTCGCTGCTCCTGCGTGGCTGCCAGTGCTGCCACCATTGCTGCTGCTCACGCAGCTGCGACTCTGTCCCATCTACATTATGATCACTTGACCGCGTTGGGACTGCGTTGCCGTCTTGGTGACACGAAGTTGAAAGAGTGGTTGTGGGTGACGGTTTTTTTTTCTGTTATTGTTTGGTTGTTGTTCTGTTCTGTTTTGTTCTTCATTTTTAGTAAAACTGTTACTCATTTTCATACTCCACTTAAACACCTCATAATTTAAAAAAAATTTAAAAATTCGTACTTTAGGGGGAGAGGTTTCTATTCCATTGGAAGTCTCACCTCCTGGGACACATTGTCAATAAACCAAGACAACTCCAGTATATGCTAAAATATTGTGTTGGCCTGAGTAGCTTCACCTAAATGAATGACAGGTTAGCAGGTACCTGCTGTATTCCCAGGTGGTGTAATTTGATGAAATGTAAGACAAAGAGAAATAAACATGAGGCAGATATTTTTCCACTGAGGAGCAGCAGCACTAGCAGGTGCTTGATCATCCCTCATTTTTGCCTCCCACCAAAGTCTTTTCAGCTGCAGGGACAGTCCTTACATCAGTCTCCTGCATAATCTATATTAGCAGGGAACTTGAACGCACTTGTTGCATCTTCCACTGGGAACTGATAATACTGGATTGACAATGTGTTTTACTTCTTATACCCCATGTATGCACAGGTTAGATGGGAATAATTAATTTGTCTTGCCTGTTTTCTGAATTTGCATTCACCAGCACTCAACTGAGTACTCTTCCCAAAGACATCCTCTTGCTTTCCGTGGGATACTTTTCTTCAATGATTTATGTAATCATTGGAATGAATTCCCTCCAGCCTCTTCTCTCTCGTTTTAATTCCATTGCATTACTTGTAATTATATTCCTGATTTGAAGGGGGGTGGGGGTTAGGGAAGTCTGTTTCCTTCTGTGACACACACACAGCAATTGGAAGAGGAACTGGGAAGAGCGTGATGGGGAGGGATCAATCTGTCCTTAAATCATCAATTCAGCATGGGCAGGAGCTGCTATTAGTCACTCGGTGACGGCAACTGCCAATGTGCTTCATGGGAATTTGTGAAGCACAGGGCAGCTCTGTGGAAGGGCAGCACATCCTTTGCTGCTCCCTGTGCTTTGCTTGGCAGCTGTGGTGGGTAACCATGTTTCATCCTTGGAAGCAACTTGGGTACTTGGAATGTGGAGCCCTTGGGTCTGCTTGGGGCACCCTTGAAGAGAGTGGTAATTTGGCTGTTGATGTCATCTAGAGGATGTTTTAAAGGAAAGGGAGGGCAGCTTATGATGGACAGCCAAATCCCTAACCTGAGACATTTGAGTGTGATAGAAGGGCTGACAGTGACTTACTCTTGGCTTTCTGCATCTGCTGGAGTTCATATTACTGATGTGTACATAAGACTTTGGTAAAGTAGGACGATTACTAATTACTGTCTAAATAAGCCTTTTACTATTACATTGTGATTTTGGCCACTGAACTTCACTTCTACCTGCTAAGATATTGGCATGAGGTATTGTCCTAAGGTGCTGAAAAGGTGGGATGGAAATATAGAGAAACCCTGTCTTTTGTCAGTCTATCTGGCCTGATTTAATCTAATAAAACTTAGCATGAGCCTGTGGGGTACAGTAGCTGCATGCTGGAGATATAAGTTGACTCTGTCCATCTTGGTCACATGGTTTAATAGGCCTATGTGAAATGCCTGGATCAGAGGCCAGCCACCATGTCCATCTTTGTTTTTCTTTTTGTTCCCTCCCCAGCATGGAAAGAACCATCTGCTGGGTTGGCTTTCAGAAGAATTTTGAAAACTACCAATTTCCCTTTGTTGCGAGAGGAGAGGGGGAAGCACACAGGCCAGAAGGGGGAAGGAGAACCTGACCTAAAACCCGGCCAGTATTTGCAGGGATTTTAGAAGAACTCGTATTGTGTTTCCTACTCCCCAAGGAAGGGTTGTCCTCTTCTTTTATCTTTGATTCAATTCCCTGCCACTCTGCAAGCAAGTCAGAAGCTGCAGCTGCTGTCAACTGGGAAGGGAGTCTCCTTATTTAAAACCCATATGTTAATCCCTGATTAGAAAAAGTCAAAATGCTTTATGCTCTCCTTATAGTCCCCTCACCTGCATCTTCCCTGCCTGACTACAGTCTTGCCATTTGCATGAAAACACATATAGAGGTTGACCCCAAACAGACTCGCCAAGGAACACAGGTAGGATAAAGGTCCATAAATAAATAAACCCAAAGACTGGACAGAGCAACCAAATCTATTTTTCGAGAGTGGCAAAGGAGTCAGAAAGTACATCGTGCTGTGAGGCCTGGGGAAAAATTGTGGGGGGCTTTGGGAATAAGGGGAGCTGTTTTTGTTGTGGCTGCTGGACACAGATGGGTAGAAATGTTTGTTCATGAGGGCTGTGCTTTGTTCCTGAGGAAAAGCTGTCAGCCCAGTGGGAGATGAATTTAAACATCAAGGTAAGGAAAAAGAAGGATTTGGGCTCTGCTAGATGGAGACGGCCATGCAGACACTGCTGGTGATGGTCTGATGGGTAAATAAGAGGCCTGAGGGATTCAGAAAGTTTATCACCAGGTGCGATGCCACATCATTGAAGAATGAATGCAAAGGGTGGCCTGGGATTGAAAGGGAAAAGAAGAAAAGAGTTTTGATTTTGGCCATGACTTTTTCCCAAAAAATACCCTCCTATCTTTCCTGGTGGAACAAGAAAATGAATCACCACAGACATAGGGAGAAAGGAGTTAGATGATGGATGGTACTTACAGAAAATTGAAGGCAGTGCCCTGTAACTGTCATGTTTAAATACAACCAAAGAGCATAGGTTTTCAGCACTTTCCTAAGGTTTGCAAGCAGAAAATTGAGCAGACAGAGGTGTCTCACTGTTGTAGTTTAAGACCAACTAGAAATCAAGCTCCAAGCAGCCACTTCCCTTCCCCCTACCCCCTCTGGTGAGAAAGGGACAAAAAGGCAGAGATTATTGGTTGAGATAACAATTTACTGGAAAAGCAGTAATGAGATAAGGAAAACAAACAGTAACAGCAACAGCAACAATACTAATAACAACAGTGTATAAAAGAGGGTGATTGCAAGCTAAAAATGCTTATGGAAGTCCAACCAATCTGTTGTTACCATGTCCAGCAACACATGGCTTCCCGAGAAAAATAGTGGAACTGACCGCAGCCTGGCTGTTGGTCACATGGCTTTTTCTGAGACAAAGGGGAAAATGGCAGATGCCATCAGAGCTGGTGCCTCCTTTCCCCTGAGCCCGACACAACAAAAACCAATAACGGACAACCCCCCGAAAGCCAGACCATCTGTGCTGTGCTAACCCCTCCACTCTGCCTCAACCACACTGACTGTACCTGGATTGCACCGACCGCTCCACTCTGCGCAGACTGCACCATTCTGTTTGCTGCTTTGCTCCCCCAGAAAAAAAAAACCAAAATGGCCCTGCTTCTGCCGTGTGTTTTCCTTTTCTTCCCCTTGAAGCTGTGCCCTCCAGCGATGACGTGGGTGGTATAGAATAACAACCTAGACAAACCCACACGGCAATTGTGAGAGAATTAACTTTGTCCTAACTGGAAACTAGGCCATTATCCACCTTTATTCTATACCATCTACGTCATGCCCAGATCCTACACTTTCCAACTATATATATATATATATATATATAACTATACACAAACGCATTAGTCGTGTAATTGATTATGTGACTAATGCGTCTGTTCTTGAACAGGCAGTGGTTACAAGTATTGAGGCCATGTTGCTGAGAACACAGCTGCATTGGGCAGGGCATGTCTCCAGGATGGAGGACTACCGCCTCCCTAAGATTGTGCTTTATGGCGAACTTGCCACTGGCTGCTGCAAGAGAGGAGCCCTGAAGAGGAGATACAAGGACTCCCTGAAACAATATCTCAGCTTTGGCCATATTGATCATCATCATTGGCCTACTCTGACCTCCAATCAGGAGACATGGAGACACACTATTCATAACGCTGCTGCTTCTTTTGAGAACACACGCCGAATCATTCTTGAGGAGAAAAGACAATGCAGAAAGAACTGTGTCTTGCCCATACTGCCTAAGGAGACTTTCTCCTGTGCCTTTTGCAACCAGATTTGTCTTGGCCTTTTTAGCCATCAGCGTGTTTGTAGAAGGCGTGGGTAGAGTCCTTCTCAAATCTTCATTCGTGAAGCCTAGCCATGATGATGATGATACACAAACATAGTTATCATTTTTGTAGTCAGTGGTCATGCCTCCAAGACGTCTGTTGAATTCATTTGGTCCATGACTGTGGGTTCTCTCCATCCTAGATGTCTTCCAGGACAGGAGGGCTGGTGTGCTGTCAAGTGGTGGCAAGCTGCATCAGGAGCTCACAATTGGTGTATCTGGAACAGTCCATAATCATTGTCCATGGTAGTTATCACATACAGTGGTAATGTCATTCAGCAACCAATATTATACAATTCAAAATTACAGATTGTTCTCACCCAAAATCAAATCTTCTTGAGGTACACATCGTGTTTCCCTGTCCCTGTGCATTAATGACCAAGTGCACCCAGGTCCTTGAGCAAAAACAATCCCATGGATGAATTTGTGTGAGGCAGGACTAATCCAAACTGTCTTCCCTAACACATACTCATATGCACCACGAGGACTTTATGTGGAGGTTTTGATTGGGCAGGGCCAGCTTGATTGGTAAAGCCTCTAGTGTTAACTAACCAGGTAGCCTTTGCTAAATGTAGATCTCAATCTTTGAAGGTTCCCCCACCCATTGCTTTCAATGTGGTTTTTAACAGTCCATTGTACTGTTCAATTTTCCCAGAGTCTGGTGCATGATAGGGAATATGATATACCCACTCAATCCTGTGCTCTCTGGCCCAGGTGTCTATGGGACTATTTTTGAAATGAGTCCTGTTGTCTGACTCAATTCTTTCTGGGGTACCATGTGGCCACAGGACTTGCTTTTCAAGGCCCAAGATGGTGTTCTGGGAGGTGGTGTGAGGCACAGGGTACGTCTCCAGCTTTCAAGTGGTTGTTTCCACCATTGTCAGTGCATAGCGCTCGCCTTGCTGGGTCTGTGGGAGTGTGATGTAATCAATTGTCCAGGCCTCCCCATATTTATATTTCAGTCATCATCCCCCATACCACAGAGGCTTTATCCACTTGGCCTGCTTGATTGCAGCACATGTTTCACAGTTATGGATAAACCTGGCAGATAGTGTCCATGGTTAGGTTCACCCCTCGATCACAAGCCCATCTGTAGGTGGCACCTCTTCCCTGATGACCTGAGGCGTCATGGGCCCAGCGAGCCAGAAATAATTCACCTTTATGTTGCCAGTCACATTAATCTTGGCAGATTGATCCACCTGTCCCTTTTTGCAATGTTCTTCAGTAGCCCGACTCTGGGGTATGTGTGCATCTACAGGACATACTTTTACAGGGAACTTCTCAACCCAGGCAGTGATGTCTTGCCACAGTTCAGCAGTCCAGATGGGTTTACCTCTGTGCTGCCAATTCTCTTTTTTCCACCAGTCCAGCCACCCCCACAGAGCATTTATGACCATCCATGAGTCAGTGTAGAGGTAGAGCAATGGCCATTTCTTTCGTTCAGTGATATCTAAAGCCAACTGAATGGCTTTTAGCTCTGCAACCTGACTTGATCCACCTTGTCTCTCAATAGCTTCTGTGACTTGCTATGTAGGACTCCATACAGCAGCTTTCCATTTTTGATGTATCCCTACTATACGGCAGGAACTGTCAGTAAAGAGAGCATGTCGCTTTTCATTTTCTGGTAGCTGATTATATGGTGGGGCCTCCTCAGCACGTCACCTTCTCCTCCTCCTCCTCTTCTGATGATAATCCGAAATTTTCGCCTTAGGGTCAGTTCATGATGACTTCCAAGGTCCCCGGGCGACTGGGGTTTCATATTCAAGCTCGCTGTGTGATCAGTGTGACCCACTTCCTCCACGTAGCATCAGTGGCATGATGTGTGGAAGGGACTTTCCCTTTGAACATCCAGCCCAGCACTGGCAGTTGGGGAGCCGGGAGGAGCTGTGCTTCAGTGCCAATCACTTCTGAAGCAGCTCAAACCCCTTCACAAGCTGCAAGTATCTCTTTTTCATCTGGGGTGTAACAGGCCTCGGATCCTTTGTATCTCTGACTCCTGAACCCCAGGGGTCGTCCTCAAGTCTCCCTGAATACGTTTTGCAAGAGACTCCAGGAAGGGCCATTCTCCCTGGCTGCAGCGTAGAGCACATTTTCACATCCTGTCCTGTTCTGACTGGACCAAGGGCTTCTGCACGAACAATCTCCTGTTTAATTTGTTCAGAAGGTTGTTGTTGTTCAGGACCCCACTTCTTCCAGGTCACATGATAGAGAGGGTTTACAATCTGACTGTAATCTGGAATATACATCCTCCAAAAATCCACAGCACCTAGGAAACCCCATGTTTCCTTCTTGCTGATTGGTGGGGACGTAGCTGCTATTTTGTTCACCATGTCCATTGGAATCTGACAGCGCCCATCTTGCCATTTTATGTCTAAAAACTGAATTTCCTGGGCAGGTCCCTTGACCTTACTTTGTTTTATGGCAAAACCAGCCTTCAGGAGGATTTGGATTATCTTCTCCCCTTTCTGAAAAACTTCCTCTGCTGTGTTGCCCCACATGATGATGTCATCAATGTATTTCAAGTGTTCTGGAGCCTCACCCTTTTCCAGTGCAGTCTGGATCAGTCCATGGCAAATAGTGGGGCTGTGTTTCCACCCCTGGGGCAGTCAGTTCCAGGTGTACTGGACGCCCCTCCAGGTAAAAGCAAACTGTGGTCTGCATTCTACTGCTAAAGGAATGGAGAAAAATGCATTAGCAATGTCGATGGTGGTACCACTTTGCTGCTTTGGACTCCAGTTCATACTGAAGTTCCAGCATGTCCAGCACAACAGCACTCAGTGGTGGTGTGACTTCATTCAGACCATGATAGTCTACTGTCAGTCTCCACTCTTCATCGGACTTAGGCACTGGCCTTATAGGACTATTAAAGGGTGAGCAAGTCTTTCTGACCATTCCCAGGCTCTTTAGTTCACGAATCATCTCATGGATGGAGGTCATGGAGTCCTGGTTGGTGCCGTATTGTCAACAGTGCAGTGTTGAGGTTGTTCTTCAACCCTCAGCAGTCCCACAGCAGAAGGGTCCTCTGAGAGACCAGGCAAGGTATTCAGCTGTCTAATTTCCTCTGTTTCCACAGCAGCTGTTCCAAAAGCCCAACGGTGCCTTTTTGGTCCTTGAAATACCCTCCCTTTAGAGCAGGGGCATGCTTGCTCCCAGTAGCAGAGACTCTGGTCTGTACTGGCAGGGCACAGGACATTTCCCCTTTAAATTGCTGGAGGTCCCTTCCTCCTTTTGTGAGGTCCCTGCATTCTCTCCATCACTCGCTAAATGAACTGATTTGGTCTTGGATTTCTTCTTCTTTATAGGGGTGACTGCTACCAGCACGGGTTGTTCCTCTGGTTCAGCTGCAGTTTGGATGGCCACAGTGCCTGTTGGTCTGCTTTTCTCCTCCTCCCCCTGAGGGTGATGTCTAGTAATGAGCAGTGTCTGATAAATAGTAGCCAGGGCCCAGCATGTTGAATAACTTCATGCCTCTCTGGAACTGCCACAGCATTTTTCTTTCAAATATCCTGCCACCTTTTCAGCATCCTGTAGTTCAAGGTTCAACTTCCAAACCATTGGAGCTGAATAATCCTTCAAAAGCTGGCCCATTTTCTCCCACCTTCCATGCCACTCATGGCTATCCACCCTTGGGGCAGATCTCTGGGCGACCTCCCTAAAGATCTCTGTTCTGACTCTAAACATGGTGTAGACCACATTGGCTAAACATGGTGTAGACCCTACTGAGGAGACACAGCAGGCATATCAACAAAAGCATGCTTTCTTTAACATCCAAAGGGAATTCAAAATTCTGAAAAGCTGTTGTAACAGACCTTAAAGAAGAAAATGGGGTGAAAGACTGGGGAAATCATCCCCCACTGTTCCCTCCACAGGCTGCGTACAATTATTAATGAATTCCCAGAGGTAGCAACCAAGGCCAGGGCAAGAGAGAAACACTGAATACACATCCCAAATGACCCTCATTGCCCTCGATGTTATCATGCCATAAACTAATATCACACAGTACATCAACAAAGCAATCCTGATCCCTCTCCCTGCTATGAAAAAGAGCACCATGGTAGACACATAATGCATACACAGAAGTATATATAGGGTTGGGGACCACAACCACGGGAACAGACCGAGCAACATTGTAACCAGGGAGCTCCATACCTAATACACAAATGCTTAGATCAAAATTGTTTCCAACCCGCTGTCAGCAGATGTGTTATTAGCTCAATGCTCTCATGCTGCATGTTGGGTGCCAATTAGATGTTGTGCTTTAAGACCAGATGGAAATCAAGCTACGAGCAACCGCTTCCATTCCCCCTACCCCCTCTGGTGAGAAAGGGACAAAAAGGCAGAGATTATGGGTTGAGAAAACAATTTACTGGAAAAACAGTAATGAGAGAAGGAAAACAAACAGTAACAGCAACAGCAACAATACTAATAACAACAGTGTATAAAAGAGGGTGATTACATGCAAAAAATGCTTACAGAAGTCCGACTGACCCATTGTTACTCCGGCCAGTGACACGTTACTTCCCAAGACAAAGGAGAAATATGGTGGATGTTACTGCAGCCCTGGCAGCCATGCGGTGAAGAGGTCAATAACTATCCGATCCCAGGTTTGGGGGTGAAAACTGGAATCTTTATTGAACACGAGAAATGCAATAAAAGGGTCTTGGGGGCAGGACATGTTAATGAGGAGGACGGGTTATGTTAACTAGGGGATGGATTATGTTAACTAGGGGATTACACAAGTTTCTGCTACCGTTACACAATTGGTTAATATTTCCCATAACAAGGATTACATGGAGGGAAGAGAACAAAGGGGTTTCTACATGGTCTGATAACATCATCACAAAGTCTCTCCATATCTTGCTGCAGGAGATGGGCCAATCAACATAGTTAAATATCAATAGGTCTTGTGAGGAAGGTCTGGTCCTCAGATGTTGGGATTTCTCTCAGTCCCTGTTGCCCAAGGCCTGCTACATAATCCTGTCAGACTCCTGCTGACAGCTGAGTTTCGGTCCTGTGGCTTTTCCTGAGACAAAGGAGAAAATGGCAGACACCACCTCAGCTAGTGCCTCCTTTCTCCTGAGCCCAGGAGAGCAAAAAAGAATGACGGACAAACCCTCCATGCTGAACCATCTGCGCTGCACTGACCGCTCTGCTCTGTTTGCCGCTTTTCTCCCCCTGAAAAAAAGTCCAACAAAATGGCCCTGCTTATGATGCACATTTGCCTTTTCTTCCCCCTGAAGCCACGCCCTCCAGTGATGATGTCGGTGTTATAGAATAACAACCTAGACACACCCACACAGCAACTGTGACAGACATAACTCTGTCCTAGCCAAAACTAGAACACTCACCCAGGGCCACTGGGGAAGGCATCCCACCTTCTGTTGATCCAACTGCAGCAAGGATCTCTGTGCACACTCCTATGGCTTGGTGTATCCATCAGGCTCCTACCACCACCAAGCTCTCCCCATCAATGGGTTGTAAGAAACCACTGGTGTCCCTGCGGTTTGTTGTGCTTTAACTCCAGCCAGTAACCAAGCCCCATGCAGCTGCTCACTGACTTCCCCACCAGCAGGATCGAGGAGAGAATCAGAAGAATAAAAGCTAGAAAACTCATGGATTGAGATAAAGACAGTTTAATAGGGAAAGAAAAAGCCACAGACAAGCAAAGCAAAGCAAAGGATTCTTTCACTACTTCTCATGGGCAGGCAGGTGTTCAGCCATCTCCAGGAGAGCAGGGCCCCATCATGTGTAATGGTTACTTGGGAAGACAAACGCCATCACTTTGAACATTCCCCCCTTCTTGCCCTCCTTTATATACTGAGCATGATGTCATATGGTATGGAATATCCTGTTGGTCAGTTTGGGTCACCTGTCCTGGCTGTGTCTCCTCCCAGCTTCCCATGCACTCCCATCCCCCTTTGCCAGTATGGCAGTATGAAAAGCAGAAAAGACCTTGGCTCTGTGTAAGCCCTGCTCAGCAATAACAAAACCATCTCTATATTATCAACCTTGTATTCAGCACAAATCCAAAACACAGCCACATACCAGTCACTGTGAAGAAAATTACTTCTACCCCATCCAAAACCAGCACAGGGTCTTCCCTGCCACCCTTTCCCAGATGCAGTGGTGGGGGCAGACCAGCAATGCTCACCCCGATGGCATGGGGTGGGCTGGCAGGTGGCCCAATACTGTCACATTTGGGCTCCTTCCCAGCAGATTACGCATGATCTCTGCTTCACAGTTTTGGTGGTGGGAAGGAACTAGCAGTCACTGTCTGTCTCCCACCTTGCCCTAGTCCCTTCACCCCTTGTTTATAAAGAGGAGGAGGAGCAGCAGCAGCAGTCCCAGCACTGGCAGGGGGTGGCAGTGGGGAGAGAGTGAAGGAAAACTCTTTTGTTTCTTCAAGTAATTTAGGCCTCAGATGTTTAAAAAAAAAGAAAGAAAAAAGAAAAGAAACCACTGCAGCCAGGAGGATGCCGAAACTGAAACCAGTACACCATTGAAAGCTCAACAAGAACAATATTTATTACAAAAAAATAGACAACAAAATGAAAACCCAAGAGAGAGGAAAGAGGAGGGAAATAAGCCCTCAGTATGATCCCCCACTCACTCAGGTGTTGCTTACGAAGTTGTCTTACTGCCCCCAGAATGCCTAGAATTACCCATTGCAGAAGCTGCATCCTTGGAGTGTCAGCAGGCTCACAAGATGGCAAAATGCAACATTGTCCTTCAATGTGAAGCTTGAGTTCATTCCCAGTACAAGCTATCTGCTTTTTATACAATTAACCTATGACGTTTATCTGGGTGTGGTGGGGAAAAAACACTTTTTAACTGGAGTTAAAAAAATGGTAACCCCCGAGGGGGTGGTGTCTCTCTTGGTGCTGACACAATCAGCGCCCCTGCAAAATTTAAACATATCACACCAGACCGGAAAAGAAGGATGATGTAGTCATCATCACCATCATGAGCTCAGCAGCGTCTGCAAAGCAGGATGTTAAATGCTGCAGAGCTGCTTCTGTGTGGGCAACAAGGGCGGCGTCATCAGCATAAAGCAGCTCCCGGACAAGATGGTTTAAGGTCTTGGTGTGGACCTTCAGTCGCCTTAGGTTGAAAAGGCTTCCATCAGTACGGTATCGAATGTAGATACCGTCCTGATCATTGAGGTCTGCCGTGGCCCTTTGGAGCATCATGCTGAAAAAGATTGTGAATAGGGTTGGAGCAAGAATGCAGCCTTGTTTCACACTGTTCTTTATTAGAAAGGGCTCAAAAGGTGCCTGCAGATCATTATCCTTGGTGATTTCAACGCCAGAGTAAGTAAGAATTTTGAAACCTGGAAAGGAGTATTAGGCAAGCATGGTGTTGGAAGCTGCAACAATAATGGTCGACTTCTGCTAGAATTCTGTGCAGAACAACAGCTCACCATCACCAATACTATCTTTCAGTAGAAAGATAGTCTGAAGACAACCTGGATGCACCCCCGTTCTAAGCATTGACACCTCACTGATTATGTCTTGGTGCGACAGAGAGATGTCCGCGATGTCCACCATACTCGCGTGATGCCCAGCGCAGAATGCCAAACAGACCATCGGCTTGTGCGCTGTAAACTCAACTTCAATCTCAAATTCAAACCTAAAAGGGGCAGCATCCCAAGGAGAAGACTCCAAGTTAACAGTCTCCAATCAGCCACAGTAAAAGACAGATTCCAGGTAAACCTTCAAACTAGGCTCGCAAACCATTCCACAGATTCTGCAGATTCCTCTCCTGAAACAATTTGGCACCATATTAAAAACAGCATCCTGCAATCCTCCGAAGAATCCTTAGGGTTCTCCCTCAAGAAGAACAAGGACTGGTTTGATGAAAACAATCAAGAAATCCAGGAACTGTTGAGGAAGAAGAGAACCACCCACCATGCACACCTTGCACTGCCATCCTGTCACGCAAGAAAAATGGATGATGTAGTAGTTGGAGGAGAAGTGGCCATGTTGTGAAGCCATGAGGAAAAAGGGCAGGAGCCCTGCTTGGGGCCAGGGCTCCCAGCCCCCGGCTGAAGTTGCAGAAACTCGGAAACAGTGTTAAACTGGACTGAGGTCTGGAACTGAAAAGCTGAGGGAGTCTTTCTCCACTGTGAGTGGGCAGCAGAAGACAGAAAAGCGGTGGCAGAGGCAGTGCTGAGTGGAAGGCTATGACTGAAAGCCAAGAAGATAAGGAACAAGCAGCAACGGCGGCATGCAGCTGAGCTGAGAGACACAGAGAGATGTCTGATGGAGAGAGAGGGAGAGAGAGAGAGGACTAAGCTCTACAGAGACAGTTTTGGGGGTAAGAACTGAATTAAAAACCCCCCAAACCCCTTTGAGACCTCTCCTAAGAGGAGGGGGTAAACTACTACTGGATGGAAGTCCTAAAATGCAACATGCAACAGAGAGAGAGGAACTGAGAAGCTCAAGACGTCCTGGAAGCTGGACCGGGACGACCAGAAGGAATGTGGGGGAAGTGGCCTTGCCCCCCCGCTGCTGCTGCCAGGCTGGCAGACCGAGACAGAGCACAGGAGCTCCGATGGAACACTTGAGGCAAAGACTTTCAACCGAAAGCTGCCCTAGACGTTCTGACTCAGGGGAACTTAAATCCCCTGAGGAAAGGGACTGTCACGAAGACCCCTGCACTTCGTGATATGACGTGGTGAAGTAAGCCTTTTTCCCAGCTATCGCAGTACACGGGCGAGACCTTCGCTTGGAGTCGAAGGGCTGAGAGGAGATCCCCCTTGTGTGTAATAAAGAGATCCAGCTACGACTTCAGCTATGACTGCTGCATGGAAGAAGAGAGACACTGCTGCCCTGAACGTGGAAAGGATCTTTACTTCTTCCCTTCTGGACTTTTATTGGAGGGGGAAGAGATTTGATCCAATGTAAATACTGATTTATCATAGGAGAGATAATTAAGATTGTGTATATAATGTATTATAATATTTGTGCAGTGATTGTAATATAATTCCCTTCCCCCCATATTGGGTCTTGTGTTTTGTCTGGAAAACCCCTCTCACACTGGGGTGAGTTGTGGGAGGGGGGCTTGGACTCGGAAATTGGATTTCTGGGAGTCTCAAACCACCACACCGGGCAGGTGTGGCCAGCATCGCCCAGCTAGAGGCCTTCGGTTCCTCCCCCATTATGCAAGTGGCATCTCTTCTGTGCATGCGTGGGTACACTGGAATTTCCCTGTGCCTGTGTGTTACACCTCGGAGGGGGGGGGGGTGTCTTTCCTAAATGAGTCTGGGGATTTACTTCATCCTCCTCCTCTTCATTTTCCCCTTCAAATGCCCTTGGAGGGCCGTCAACCAATAGTGAGGTACCAATTAATTCTAGTTTATACAAGATGCTTCCTTCAAGGATGAAGTTCTCTTTTATCAGTGCTTTTTTTCTCATAACTCGGCAGGAAAAGAATAGACTCTCACAAGTGGCTGGGCCAACCACAGACCAAAAGTAGCAGCATCTAATTAAGCATGAATACAACCACTTGATCAGCACTTGTAAAGGTGTGCTCCTGGCACATAAAAATATACCAATAGCAGAGGGAACAGAGTGCAACAAAGAAGTATGGATTTAAACATTTGGGTTTTGTTTCTTAGGTTTGTCAGGAGAGATGTGAATCTTAGAAAAACCCACAAACCAATGAAACAAAAGAATCAAACCCAACGACCAGAAATCATTGGATCGGACATCTCTTTACTATGCCAGCTGGGGATTCATGGAGATTCATGGGGATAGAATTGCCATACATGAATCAAAAAATCAGCACAAATTTTGGAATATAAATACAGTGATACCTGAAAGACCCCCCCCTTCACACCCAACCCCTGATTATGTCATGATTTTGGGATCAAATATCATCTTGGAGTTCATTCGTGGAGCAAGATTGCTATCTAGTGTCCATTTCTTCCAGGGGAGGCAGTAATTTTCACAGTCTTCTTCTTGCTTGGCAGGTCTCCTAGCATCTATGATTGATCCAGTTGACCTCTAACCCCTAATCTAATTGTTCTAGGACCAACTAAGACACATATATTCATCATTGGTTAAAGATAACTAGAATTTCCCATTAACTTAAACAATCTTCAATTGAATTTACTTCTTAACAGAACAATCTCTTATCGATCAACTTTTCTGAGGTATGTAAGCTAATTTCTTGCAGGTGGGCATACAGTACACTCTCTTTTAGTTCCCATGTTTCATCTACATTCTATGTCCTGAAACTAATTGTAGTCCTAAAAGAAAAGACAGCTACTATGCCAAGAAAGCAAATCCCTTAGTTGATTAGTGAGCAAGTTTGAGCTGGCTTCCTGCCAAAATCTCCAATGCTCAGCAAAAGCCTTCCCCTTTTTGGCAAAGAAAGGAAAGGGGAAAAAAATTATAGAAACTGAAAGAGACTGAAACCAACTGAATTATACCAAAATATATGTGTATTTTTACATATATACAGATACCATAAGGATATTATGTACAACTCCCAAGAAAGGGGAGACAGGAGGGGAAGGGAAAATGGAAAAAAAAGGGCAAAAAGGGACAAAAACAAAACAGGTATGCACGATTGAGAAAACCCAGTAACTAACAAAATAAAGAACTATTAAAATCTCACCACTTCCCTCGAGAAAAGCAGGACGGTTGGATGCGGCTCATCACTCCCTCCTCACGCATGGTAGACAACAGCAGTCACTGCAGGCCTCAGTTCCAGATAAGCAAGACTGAGACAGGGACCTACCACTCCCAAACCTCGCCAGAAGAGAGCGAAGTCTCTCCAGTCGGCTTTATTTATACCTCAGGTTACGTAAAGGAATAGCATGGAATACTTCCTTGGTCACTTCCGTAGTTCCTTCCTGGTTACAAGCTGGTCTCCAGGAAGGCCTAGGGTGAAAACTATCACAGGACACAATTTTTATCTAAGCTAAAACTTCTGATTTCCTGAGTCATTTAGAAAGGAGACCCTCTCTCATTTCACCAATAACAAAAAAAAACCAAAAAACAACAACAATCCAAGTAAAATAAGTTTTTGCCCTTCACTGAGATCTTTGAGTCCCAGCACTGTATTTAGTTATGAAGGACTAAAAGTGTAGTGCGGGCTGAAGGCTGTATTCCCAGGTGTTGCTGCTGGGTGTTTGCTTTGTGTTTGTTCTGCTTAGCCAGGCTGAAAGAAAGCATAGGAGAGTTGCTGGTTTTTGCAGCTAATGAATTTCGTGTCCACTTTATATGTGCACTAACGCATTGCCTTTGGTGTCAAGATCACAGTTCTCCTATGCCTCCCTGTTTCCCATCATTCTCTTCAGACATCTCTTTTTTTAAAGTGAGAATGGAAACTCAAAGAAAAAAGTGACAAGCATTCTTCTTTTCCTTTTAGGTTCAGTAAAACTCACCTTTAAACTTCATTGAGGGACCATCACAGAGCAGTTGAAAGTGTCTGGGTCTTTGTGCTGGGTGTTTTGGTGAAATACTTCTGCCTTGGTTATATGTTGTCCATGTAAAACCTTTTGCCAAAACACCTATTTTCTCACTAAATTAAAGAAGTCTCTTGGGGAAAAGTGTGTAGCTTTTTCTCCAGATGCAAATTCAAGGTATCAAAGAACCAAAGGCTTTGCAAGAGTTTGTGTGGGCAAAATCTCTTGGAGATAAAGTAAGACACCTAGCCAAGTGTGTGGCTTCAGGACTAGGGTGTAACAAGAGGCCTGTAGTTTCCAGGGTCCTCCTTCTTGCCCTTCTTGAAAATTGGGACAATGTTTGCCAGCTTCCAGTCATCTGGCACCTCTCCAGATTCCCAAGGCCACTCAAAAATCATCAAGAGAGGTTGTGCGATGACATCAGACAACCCTTTGAGGATTCTGTGATGAATCCCACTAGGCCCCATAGACTTACAGGGATCCAGTTGGAGTAGCAGATCCCGCACGATTTCAGGGTCGACTGGGAGTTGATCATTCTCGCAGTCATGGTCCCTCATCCATCATGAGGGACCCCTTGGTCCATCATCCATGTTGAAGACAGAGGCAAAGAAAGCATTAAATGCCTCTGCCTTGTCTCTGTCCCTGTTTGTGAGGTGACCATCCTCATCCTGAAATGGGCCAATGGTATTTCTATACGGCCTATTGCCATTAATGTATTTGAAAAAACTCTTTTTATCGTTCCCCACATTTCTGGCAACTTCAACTCCAGTTGAACTTTGGCTGCATGAATTTTGTCCCTAGAGCAGCAAGCAGCATCCCTGAATTCTTCCCGTGTCACTTGACCTTGCTTCCATACATCTTCCTTTTTTGCCTTATTTCCAAGAAAAGATTTGTGTTCAGCCAAGCTGGCTTTCTGCTCCACCTGCTTGACTTCCTACATTTGGGAATTGCCTGCTCCTGTGCCCTTAGGAGGTGATGTTTAAAAAGTGACCAGCACTGATGGACCCAGCACCTTTTCCCAGGGGACCTTTCTTACTAATTTCCTGAGCAACCTGAAGTCTGCTCTCCTCATGTCCAGAGTTGAGGTTTTGTTGGCACTTTTCCTCCTGTCAACAGAGATTTTAAACTCGATCACTTCATGATCACTGTGGCCAGGACGGCCACTAATCTCCACTTCGCTCATAAGATCCACTCTGTTGACAAGCAGCAGATCAAGGAGGGTATCTTTCCGAGTTGGTTCCCTTAGGACCTGTTCCATGAAGTTGTCATTCAGGTTTTTTAGGAATCTTCTGGCCTGGGAACCTGTATACCCACATTCTCTTTTTTTTTTTTCAACTGGTGTACTGAGGGAACCCACTTCAGAAACTCTCATTTTGTTCTTATTGGAATGAAAGCTCAGAAGTCTTTCACTTGCATTGAGTTCCAATGCTATAGCTGCAAGACAGATCTACTCAGGCAGTAGCAGGTGAGCCAGCATGTGTGAAGTGATGTTATCGTTTACCTTGGCTGAATGCCTGGTGTCCACCGAGACTCGGCCCAATCCCTCCCAGAGGGAAAAGGAGGAGGGAAGGGGGAAAGAAAAAAAACTGGCAAACCCAAGACTCCCGAGAAAGGCAGTTTTATATTTACACAGAGAAGTGTTGCTGGTGTATTTTGGTGCTGAAAAAAATCTCCGGAGCAGTTAATTAGGGGTGAGATAAGAACGGGTTTATTTGCCAAGGCTAAGATGTTATACGACGCGCACGCCCGGCCATGCCTGAGAGGTTACATTTTATAATACCATCCATCCAATCCCAGATGTGTCCGCCCTTTGGCCTTTCCTCTGGACCGCCCCGGGTCCACCCCCTGAGAAATGGGTCTGGGGTGTATTTTGGGACCCCCCCTTCATCATCTTCAGCTTCATCAGAGCACAAAGGGTACATAGTTACCTAATTCTTGACTCCGTTTTGTTATTCAGGCCCTGATATGCTGTTCTCTAAACAGTCTAGGCCTTTGCCTTGACAAAAGACAAAACATTGCCACTGAATTCAGGGGTAGGTTTGATATGGGGAGCATAGAATGGGGTAAGAGGGTTAGGGAATGTATAAACAAGGCTGCTGGAGAGAGGGAAAGGAACAAGGGATAAAGAAGGAAGGGGTTTCTGCTTTTAAAACCTACCTATAAAACTTACAAGTCTTACAAATATTAGAAAAATAAAAAACCATTAGGGGCTTAAGGCATCAGAAGAAAAAGAGAACTATAAGCACTATACACACAGGGAAAACTGACAATAAAGACTACTTCCCCATGAAAGATGTTTTCCTCCTCCGAAGAACAGCTGTCTATCCCACCCAACTATCCTGGAAGAGAAGACCAGAGTTGCTTCCTTCTCGCCTCTTTATATCTGAGCTGACATAACATGGTATGGAATAGCTCATTGGTAAAATATAAATCAGGTGACCTATCCTAGTTTCATTTCCCTCCCAGGGAGGGTTACAAACCCACTACACTTGAAGAACATTTTGCTGGCTAGAAAAAACTACTGAGGGGAAAAAACCAAACCAAGCCTCACCTTCTCTTTGCTCTTATCTCTTGCTAGACAGTGAACATCCTTTTCCCAGGATTTTTGCTCTGCAGTGCTGACTTTGATGCCTGCTTTACTAAAGTTTGGCAGCTCATTCTTGTGACCTACTGGATAAGCCTTCTGCTCAGAGGACCTTCCCCTGCTCCTGGGGCAGCACAACTGCTCTGCTCAGTGAGGATTTCCCTTCAAGAGCTTACAGTGATAAGGGCTTTCCTGGTCTGTCGTGTTGAGAAAGGAGCCAAGCAACAGGTTTCCTAGACAAAAGGCAAACTCAACCTACTATTTACGTAGTTACTTAAACATGATTTAACCTAAATAATGCACACTGTGACTTGGCCAGGAGAGAGAGGGAAGGGGAAGATAGGGGCTTGTTTCTAATGAGCTGGGAGACAGCACAATTAGTTACATATGAAGGACAGATAACAGACAGCAAGCTGTCTACAGTAGAGAGAAACAAAATACCAATGTGAACAATTAAAGAGTCCATGTGACAGAAGGGTCAGTGATTTCTCATGCAGAGAGCAGATGGGCATGGCCCCTGGAGAGCCACAATGAATGCTCAGCTGAGCCCTTGAGTGCATCCACTTTTAACATGGATAATACTTGCTTGTGTTTCAAGCCTGAGTGATGAATGATGCCTGGGCAGGGCTCTTACAGTCATTGTGGAAGCAAAGGGAGAGAAATTGTGTTTGTCGGGTGCATCACAGGTTAGCTGCACCAAGTTCTGCCTTGGTCCAGCCCTCAAGCATCCCTTGTTTGCTCTTGGATGTGAGTGGGAGGCTCTGGTGACACTTAGGAGAAGGAAATTCCAGGTCAATGTGACCAAAAGCAGTTGGCTGGCCTTTCACACTGGCATCTTTGTTCCAAGGGGAGATTTAGTCTTGTACATCCCCTCTGCCCTAAGCCTTCTGCCTCCCCCTTCCCCAAATGCTCCTTCTAAAGCTAATAATGTACTGAGAAGGTTACAATCAACATAATTTCCTTTTTAGAAATACGTGGTTAGTTAAGGAGTCAGGGAGAAGGGGAAGAAAGATGTAAAAAGAAGCAGTTCCTTTAGCCAAAAAGCAGCACAAGGGTTAGCAGAGTTTACATTTCCTTCTATATGCTCATGTGATACAACTAGGAGACCAGCTTACAAAATGTTTTCTGGAGAATGTCATAGCTGCAGCAGAGGAAGGTTTTGGCAGGAATATATCCTATTCATGGCCAGTAAGTTGTGTTGTGTTTGGGTCCTCAGAGTCTTATGTGCTCCTTAAAGATACTCAAAAGGCAGTCAAGAGCTTTTTTAATAGTCAATATGGGCTTGGTTAAAGCTTCAGTGTTCATCAAGAGATCCGAAACTTGTTAAGTAAAGGGAAAGTGAGCTTGCCTTGCTTTGTGGATTGTTTTCAAGTGAGGCCTGCTGAGGTCTGCCAGGGTTCTGCTGGCCTTGCTTTACAGCTGGCTGTGGAAAGTGGGTGACAGGATTGGGACAATACTGCTCCCAGAGCAAAGCAAGGAATTACTCTTTTCCAGCTTATGGCCATGAAGCGGTTGGTGTGTTGGTTGCTCAGCACTGCAGATTTGTGCCTTGATTTAGGAGCCCTGGGATGGGAGTAGGCAGCAGTCATCACATTACAGTGAGGAAACTGAGGCACTAACATGGAGTGTGTCCAAAGAAGGGCAACGAAGCTGGTGAAGGGTCTAGAGTGCAAGTCTTATGAGGAGCAGCTGAGGGAGCTGGGATTGTTTAGTCTGGAGAAAAGGAGGCTCAGGGGAGACCCTATTGCTCTCTACAACTACCTGAAAGGAGGTTGTAGCCCGGTGGGGATTGGTGTCTTCTCCCAGGTAACAAGTGACCAGGACAAGAGGAAATGGCCTCAAGTTGCGCCAGGGAAGGTTTAGATTGGATATTAGGGAAAATTTCTTCACTGAAAGGGTGGTCAAGCACTGGAACAGGCTGCCCAGGGAAGTGGTGGAATCACCATCCCTGAAGGTATCTAAAAGACATGTATACGTGGCACTTGGGGGCATGGTTTAGTAGTTAGCGCTGCGTTAACAGTTGGATCTTAGAGGTCTTTTCTAACTTAAGCAATTCTATGATTCTGTGCCTCCCTCTGCATAATGCTCTGTCTCAGCATGAACTGAAAGTAAAGCCCCCAGCTCATTCAGTCATCAAACCATCCTCCTGCCTTTAAATCATGGGTCTCTTTTGACCTTCCCATACCCTCAGTCTCTGCCTGGGTTGCACAAGTGAGAACAAAGTGACACTTGTATGCCTCATCCAAAGAGCTCACTCAATCAGGTGATTGTCTTGTTGAAACAAGGTGATTGTCTTGTTGAAAGTGTTGTCCTGAGATGTAAAACATCCCATATATTCCCTTGGGACTGGATTTTTGCTTTCTGAGTGCAAGTGCCACTGAAAGGAAAAGAGGTCAAAATTGCAGGATACAGGGAATAATTCCTAGGTGCTGAAATTAGGAGAAAGATGTGAGCACTTGTTCTCTGCGCTCCTCACAGGGCAGGGAGCAAGGGAGCTTTAATGGCTCTAGCTGCAGTCTCTGAAGAGACTGTCTCCTTCATTTGCAACTCTGCCAGAAAAAAACTGAACAAGAGGATGAAAAGTCAATCAAAATCAGTTAAAAACTCATCATTGTTTATTTGTTTTTGGGATATCGAGAGATCAGTGGATCTGAGACCAACACAAAAGCATGCCTTGCAGCAAGGACCATGGTTATCAGCTGTGAACCCCTGTTCACCTTCAAAAGGGAAATTTCTTCCTTCTGTATTCAGCAGAGAAGGTTTGGTTTTATTTAATCACGAATATTTTCAGCACATGTGCTGCATCATATTTGCATGAAGGTTTGGGGTCTAAATTCCAAAGGGGTTTGAACCTCAAAACCCAGTGGTATCCAGCATGCAAGCCAAGGAATTGGAAACAGGAATTTTGTGCTTAAAATGAAAATATCAAGTCATTAAACTTCCTCTGTTTTGATCTCCTTTCTTGCGAATAAGGATTATGACAGCACATGCCATCCTCTATGATAAAGGAGGTAGTTCCTAAGGTTTACAAAGCATTTTGAACCCCAAAGTGTTATCTGAGTGTCGTTTCATTATATTTGGCCTGCTCTGGTTTTTAGTCAAAATGAGAGAAATACAAAAAGATCTTGAGTCAATGATGCTTCTGGGTTTTGTTTAAATTTGAAGCCTTGAAAATGAAAGGGGATAGGGTGGTGTTGAGACAGGAAATATAAACTGAAACTAAAAATAACTGAAGAAACCCAAGAGAAATGGAAGGTGTACCTTCAGCTGTAACAGTGTGAAGGTTGAGCTCACCCCAGAGTGGGAAATTGTATTTTTCACATAATAAAAATAGACAAGCTTCCCTCAAGGGACTGATGAGTCTGGACACCTCAAAAGTTTGTTTCTAAAAAGATAACCATACAATCCACCTCTTCTAGTAGAACTTTTTTTTTTTGTAGGGAGAACCAGACCACATTTGATATCAGTTTTCAGGGGAAACTGAGGCTCACAGCTGTAACCTGAGTTGTCACAGGTTATTCATACATGGCATCGCTGTTCCAAAAAGCTTAAATTTCACAATTTCCAGGCTAATGCTTTATCCTCCAGGCCATGTTGCTCCAGAGTCATCTACTCAGTTGCTCGGGATTTTATATTGAGAAGAACCAGATTCTGACCACAAGTTTAGAAATTTGCCCCATCCACCAAGCAAATTTATTTATTTTTTTCCTCCCTGCATATGGTTTCTGATTCTCAGCAACTCATTTCTCTGGAAGAGGTTAAAAGAGCCTCCTGCCAGTCCCATGACAGAGTTTCAGGGAAGAATGGACCAAAAAAACTGGGTAAATGCCTTTTTTGGGTGTTTGTAATCTGATTCAGCAGCCCAGACCTCGATTTTTATCTTCTCAGAGGAGTGGGTGGGAGGGATGGATGATAACAGTTCAAAGCAGTGCAGTTTCTAGCATCTGGGGCTGAAAGGAGAGATGGTATTTTATGGAGTTATCAACATCATGATATTATTAATTCAGTTGCTTGCCCTGTTGCTGTAACATTTTGTGACTGGGATAGAGACTCAGATCATTCCCATTTCTTACAGGACGCTTTGCTTGTTGGGAATATTTTAGAAATTTCAGATATCCTTCCCCCACTGACATTACTTGTTACACCTCAGGCAAATACAATGAACAAGTTTAGGTGAAAGTGAACATCAAATGTTAAAAAGATGGTGAAGTAACATGGGTGGGAGTTAAATAAGTGGAAAATTTTGGTAAAGTTTGATAAGTTTAGTTGGAAAGATCTCTCTCAGACTTTGAACAAAAAGAAAGTTGTCCTTGCCTTCCCCAAAAATGTAATTCTTTTGTCAAAGAATGAAAATGTACAAAAATTGGAGTGTTTTTTGGGCTTCAGACACGCACAGAAAATCCTGCATTGCCTTCAGGAAATTTAAATTAAAATAAACATGCTTTATTTGGCCACATTTGACTACATAGGAGAGATCATTGGGCTTTTTAAAATTTTATTTTTTTTTTAACTGACACCATTATTAAACCAAGTCTAAACCGAAGTTTTCTAAGCGTTCAAGTTCCTCACGCTGGTTTTATTTAGGCCTTTGAAGCTCCAGGCAAGCCAGGGAGGAGGCTGGCTCCAGCAGGCAGGAACCATGGCTGTTACCTCTCTGCCCTGGCCCTGCTGCTCTGGTTGGGCTGTCCCCAGCCTCTGCTGAGAATTAAGGGGCTTTTGGTTGTGTTTTGTCTCCTTTGCTGCAAACTAGGCTTCCTGTCTGGCTGTTGGCTATCTCCTCTATCACTCTGTTTCCTGTAATTTTAAGTTCAGCTCTTGCAGGAGTATGAAGGCGTAGGCTTAGGTCCAGTGGATAGTGGATTTGTGGCCTGCTGTGACTCAAAGTCTTGGGGTTTTTTTGAATTTCCATCCCGGGTACTGAGACAGCTGATAGGGTGTGTTGGGGAAGGCAAATGGCCTTAAAGCACCCCTGAGGGTGAGAACCTAATGAGAACCACCAGCTGAGACAAGCATAGTGGTCTTGCACCAACACCCATACACTTTGTGTCTGGGAGATGTGAGATGCTCAAGATGGAGGGGTCGGGTCTTCATGGAATCATAGAATATCCTGAGTTGGAAGGGACCCACAAGGATCATTGATTCCAACTCCTGGCCCTGCACAGGACAACCCCAATAATCACACCATGTGTATCGCAGGTGGGAGTCACATTGAGTCACGAGGTGCAGAAAGGACTCCCTTGCTTTCTAAACTCCTTCTCAGAGAGGAGTCTAGGTGCGACTGGATCCAATCTTAGCCTTGGATTATGTCAACAGTTTAATCGCCCTCCTTTCCATTCAAACTCTGTCTTTCCTACAGTGGGGGGCAGGGGGAAGAAAAAAATTCCCCTGTCGGATTTCTAACCTATAACAATCAGAAATGACAGAGGGTGTAGAATAAACAGTTTTGATTGTACCCACATAATGATAAACTGGTCCTGACCCCTGTAACTAGGGCAGCCAGATCCTCAGGGGTGAGGCTACTGCC
This sequence comes from Pseudopipra pipra, assembly GCF_036250125.1. Classification (NCBI taxonomy): domain Eukaryota; kingdom Metazoa; phylum Chordata; class Aves; order Passeriformes; family Pipridae; genus Pseudopipra; species Pseudopipra pipra. The sequence goes on along the minus strand of NC_087580.1, from coordinate 62,235,680 downwards.
ACTATTTTCAACGTCCATTGCTCAAAACCAAGGAAGGCTTATGGGAACCGAGCAGAGCCCAGACAGACCTGCCAGTGGCTGCAAGGTGCACAGCAGGGTGGAGCTAAGCTGAGCCCACCTCTTGAGCTGATCTTTCCAGTAACAGACTTGGGAGACTGACTGGGGGTAAAATGGGATCATTCACTTAATCCCAGACAGCTCCTCTGGAGCAAAGAGCCTGGCAGCTCAGTGGACACCTGCCAGTGCCATGTGTCTCGTGTCTGATTCCTTTAAATGGGGTTGGCAACTCTGCGTGGGATGGCTCTGAGCAATGCTGCAGGGATTTGTGTGTTCCCATGCCTCCTCCAGAGCTGCTGGTGTGAAGCAAATTGTGACGGACCCTCATTTGACTTCTGGGTAATGCAGTTTGGTATTTCTTGACTGCAGGCTGTTAAAACTGGCAACTGCTCAGCTCCTGTCACCCATGCAGCTGAGATAAATAAGCTTGTTACTATTATTATAATTTTTCTTCTTTTTCTGCAAACTTTCGCCAACTGCTGAAACCTGCAATGCAAGAAGGAGGGTGAGGCCAGTGAGATTCCCTGTAAGAGGTGGGATAATGGGATATACGTGATTTACCAAGGAGCCTTCTTGCTCTTTACCTTGGGAAGGGGGATGTCTGACCATGAGTGGAAGCCAGCAGAAGGTAAAGCAAGCTTCTCCACTGGAAATCCTTGTGCCTACCTGCTTCTAAACCAGAGCATTGCATCAAGAGTAGGCAGCACAGGATCATTTAGTAGCAATACATCTGTGAGCTTTCAAGATCACTGTGCTCCTCCCCAGTCCTGTTATTAAAAGGTCAGGAAATATGGAAATGATGCTTCATGAATTAAGACCAAATGTCTATAGTATCCAGTGAGATGAAGCTCCCCTCTTTGCAGTGTTCTCCTCTACCTCCCCTGTAAGCATCAGGTGCTGCTGAACTAAGGATGGAGGGATATATTAGGAGGCAACAACCACAGCAGGATAGCCCCAGTGAGGGGTTTTAATTTCTTAACAAACTCCTTGGACACTAGGAACTGTAAAATAACGTACAGATAAACAAACAAAAACTCACTAACCCTTAGCACCCTGGAGGGCTCTGTTTCAGATTGCCAAATAAAAGCTGAAGCTGCATATGCATGTTTAATGTAACACAAGGCGTGTGCTGCAGAAAAGCGTGCTTTCCTCTAATCTGATTCCAGACAGAAGTATCCAAAGCCTTTCCCTGTCCCTACTGAACTGCTTGGTGTACGCAAGGACAAGTCTCTTCCTGTGCCTCAGCTTCCTATCTCTAACATAATAATTTAATACAATTGCTTTAACTTTTAGTTTAATCACTTCTTTCTGGTGAATGGTTTTTGAATTTAAGAGATTACAGACTAATTATTGAAGGACTGTAGTAATGGGGCAAGAGCAAAACACCTTTGATAGATGGGAGTCACAGACAGAGGATGCCAATTGGAAGTAGTCCCCTGAAAACCTCAAAGTTTGACAGGTTACAATCAGCAGCACATAGGGTATTTTGGTTAGGTATAAGGTGTAGGTACAGCCTTTTCAGTGTCTTATTTTTTCCAGCTTCTCTTTTGGAAAGAGGAGAAAAGATAAATTCTGTACTTTATCTGACCTTGCTGGGACTTGTGAGATGGCGGGGTCACCAAGTAAGAGATCTCACCGCAGGTTGCAGGCTCTCCCGAGGTGACCAGATGTTTATCTGCCTGTTTGTAATTCCTGCCACCAAGGGTCATCTCTCTGCTGTGCCCTGTCATTGAGCAATGGCTGTAATGCCTTTTAATCGTGCCCTTTCCCTTCCTCGTCATTTAGGGCAGAGCATTTCCACTTGGCTAAACTCATTAACTGTGTTAATGTTGGGGTTTCCTTTTCTACATAAATTCATCCAGCTGAAATCTCATGACTCTCTATGGCTGCACAGAAGCAGATTCTCCCTCTGTTCCCTAGCAGATGCTTAGAGTGTTTATTTTTCAGCTGTAGACAGCAAAAGTCTGAAAAAAGGCAATGTCTTTGTGTGTGTCTATAGGAAAGCAAGTAATTGTGATGGGTTTGTGGGGACTCAGTTGGCTGTACTACTGTTTGAGTTCAAGGAGCATTTTGACCAAACCTGGTATCCCAGTGTTATTGTTTACTTTGACTGAACACCAGATATCCACTGGGCCTGCACCTAAGTCCCTCTGGAGGGAAGGAGGGGGGAGGGGGGGAAAAGAGGGAAGAAAAAAACCTACTAGATCAGAGCTGCTAAGAAAGATTATTTATATTTACACAAAGATAGAAAACACTATAAGCAATATGCATACAGAGAAGAACTAAAAATAAAGATACTTCCCCACAACCAATGATCTCCTCCCCCAATGAACTGCCCGACCGCTCCACACAGCTACCCTGGAAGAGAAGAGGGTGAGCTACCTCTTCTTCCCCTTTTTATATTTTAGTTGACGTAACATGGTATGGAATATCTTCCTGTTTGAGTCAGGTGACTTATCCTAGTTTCCTCCCCGGAAAAAGAAATTTTATTTAGCTACACAAACCCACTACACCCAACCCCTTTCTGCCATGGTGATTTATCAAGATCTCCAGGTTTGATAAGCAACAAATGCTTTGGTGAAGAACCAAAGTGACTCAATCCCCAGAAAAGATCCACATTAACATGATGGACTTTGCTTCTTAGATCACACTCAGTCTGATGGGTTGTGTCACGGTTTGAGATAGCCCCAAAATCTAAATTCCCTAGTCCTAGTCCCCTGTCACATCTCAATCCAATGTGAGATGGGTTTTTTTCCAGACAAAACACACCAGACTCCAAATGGGGGAAAGGGAATATATTACAATGACTGTACAAATAAATATTATAATACATTATACACACGATCACAACTGTCTCTACCATGACATAAGTATTTACAATGGATCAGATCTCTTCTCCCCTCCAAATAAAAGTCCAGGAGGGAAAGAAGGACAGATCCCTTCCACATTTAGGGCAGCAACTCCTCTTCTGTCTTCCATGCAGCAGTTGCAACTGGATTGTTGTAGCTGGATCTCTTTTCAATACACACAAGGGGGTCTCCAAGCCCCTCGGCTCTCCTTTGGTCCAAGCGAAGGCCTCACCTGTGGACTGCCAGCAGGGACAAGACTTGCTTCACCACAGGTATATCACGAAATGCAGGGGCATCTTTGTGAAAGTCCCTTCCTCAGGGGGTTCACCCCTGAGTCAGAACATCTTGGGCAGCTTTCAGTTGAAAGTCTTTGCCTCAAGAGTTCTACCAGAGCTCCTGTGCTCTGTCTCAACTGCCAACGTGGCAACAGAGGGGGGGGGGAAAGCAAGGTCACCCCCCTCTGCATTCCAGCTCCGGGACGTCTTTGAGCTTCTTAGCTCCTCTCTCTCTGGTACTGCAGCATTCCAAAACTCCTCTCCTTAATAGGAGTCCATGTCCCTCCTTTCCCAGAGGTCTCAAAAGAGTTTGAGGGGTCTGGTTCAGTTCTTACCCCCAAAAACTCTGTAGCTCTGCTGCTGACTCTCTTTCAGCTTGCAGAAGTTCTGTCTGCTTTGCTGTATGTTTTGTTGCTGCTCCCTTATCTCTTGGCTCTGTGCCGCCGCTTTTCCTCCGGTCAGTGCTGGCTGTTACTACTCCGGCCGCTGCCCACGGTGGAGAGAAAACTCTCAGCCTTCATAGCTACAGACACATAGTCCAGCTTAACCCTGTTCCACGTCTCCGTCGCCCCCAACTGGGTCTGGGGGGCCCCAGAGGCCCCAAGGGGCTCCGAGCTCCTTCCTCGTGGTCTTACAACATGGCTACTTCTTCTACAACAACCAAACTACAACTCCTCTCTTCCGTTTGCTTGTGGTATGTTTACATTTTGCAGGAGCGCCCATTGGACAAAACTTCAAAACTTCCAGGGGTTACCACCCCTTGGGGGTTTACCACTTTTTTAGCTTCAGGGGGAAAACTTAGTTCAAACTACTACAGTTGTCAACAAAGTGAAGGTGTTTGAGCTCAGCTTATTTCCCAAACTGTTGGTTGTCCCCGATGCTGTGATATTGGCCTTTGTGGAAATCTTCTTGGCATCTTGGGAGCTATCCTTCTGTGAAAGGATATCTCCCAGCAATGAAGGATGAGTCCATAGGCTTCCCTAATGCCCTTTCTTCTCCTGCTCTTGGTTATAAATACAAACCTCTCGGTCTTCAGTGGTTCAGATTGTGCTGATGTTTTTCTTGACTTACCTCTTATAGGGAAAAGTCATTAGAGATGCAAAACTGCTTATGAGTTGTGGTTGCAGAAAAGGGAAAAATGCTCAAATGAAAGACTCAGATCAGGTCAGTCAATATGTACCTTAACTGGTGGAAATATAAGAATGTGTTAACATCCAGTTGAACTGTGCTGTTGCATGTTCCTGGACACAGAGTCCTTGGCATGGCTGACAGTGGTACAGCATTAATGTTTTTGCATTTGTTATTTGTAGAAAAACCCTCAAGCAAGATCAGGGATTCATTGCACTAGGAGCTGTTAACGTCCTAGCCTGGTTTATTCCCATATGGTTTATTTATTCATTAATTCTCTTTCTTTATAAAAACCCACTCCAGGAAATGCCTCTCTTAAACAATATTGCACTTCCTTGCTGGCTAAATGCATACAACCTTTGGACTCATACTGTATCTGCCTGGATGGGTGGCAGTTACGGAAAAGCATGCCATTTGTTGCATGCTTTTGTTATGAAGTGACACCATGACAAGGACATTCTTTATTGAGGTTCCTCAGGATAGACATATAAAAATTTGTTCACAAACTGATGGCCAGGTTTCAATATTCATTACTTGGAATGAATGGCCCCTTATTCGAAAATTTGCAGAATCACAGAATCACTGAATATGTTGAGTTGGAAGGGACCCACAAGGATCATCGAGGCCAAATCCTAGCCCTGCACAGGACCATCCCCAAGAGTCACACCATGTGCCTGAGAGCATCGTCCAAATGCTTCTTGAACTCTGACAGGCTTGGTGCTGTGACCGCTTCCCTGGGGAGCATGTTCCAGTACCGTACCACCCTCTGGGTGAAGAACCTTTTTCTAATATCCAACCTAAACCTCCCCTGACACAACTTGCCTCAGGTCCTGTCACTGGTCAACAGAGAGAAGAGATCAGTGTCTGCCCCTCCTCTTCCCCTCACAAGGAAGTTGTAGACTGCAATGAGGTCTCCCCTCAGTCTCCTCTCCTCCAGGCTGAACAGACCAAATGACCTCAGCCCCTTCTCATATGGCTTTCTCTCAAGGCCTTTCTGTCGGACGAGGGAAGACAGTGACACTCAATATGAGAATCAGCAAGCTTCGTTTATTGATCATTGTTAACAGCTTAATATATGCTTTATAATTAGTTCATACATATTGCAAAAGCTAAGCTCATTATTGGTTCTGCTTAAATGTTGATCTCATCTCTCACTCCCTTCCTTTGTTGACACTTAGATGTTGATTCTGTCTCTCACTCCCTTCCTTTGTCGACACAGGTGGCTTTCAGTTGCTTTTTGTTTTGCTAATCACAACGACCTGTTTACCAGCCAACTAGCAGGCAGAAAGACACTGTAGCTCTGCTATCTCAGATTTTCTCACGGCCTAGGCAAGTCATGTTCTATAGCCAATTCCCTACACCTTTCACCATCTTTGTAGCCCTCCTTTGGATGCTCTCTAACAGTTTAAAATCTTATATTGTGATGACCAAAACTGCACACAATATTCAAGGTGAGACCACGCCAGCGCAGAGTAGAGCAGGACGATCACCTCCCTCGACCGGCTGGCGATGCTTTGCCTGACGCACCCCAGGACACAGTTGGACCTCCTGGCTGCCAAGGCACTGCTGACAGAATCCGGCACTTTCCCTTGTTGAACTTCATCTGGTTGGTGCTGGTTGGTGATTGCCCAGTCCTCTAATTTGTCAAGGTCTCTCTGCAGGGCCTCCCTGCCTTTGAGGGAGTCAACAGCTCCTCCCAGTTTTGTGTCATCTTCAAACTTGCTTAGCATTCCTTCCAGTCCTGTGTCCAAGCCATTTATGGAGATGTTAAAGAGCACAGGGCCTAAGATGGAGCCCTGCAAAACCTCACTAGTGGCAGGTCACCAGTCTGATGTTACCCCATTCACTATTACCTTTTGCACCTGACCCATGAGCCAATTGCTCACCCACTGCATGATGTGTTTATGGTCATGATGACCTTGGTGGGACCACTTCTAGGGTTCAGTAATTGCAAGTGTGGTGGACTGTGCTCTGAATGACAGCCAGCTGGTGGTCTGTTCCTACCTCCTACCATTTTGCACTTATTCAGACTAACCAAGTTTGTCCCTGTCAAAATATTCAGATATTATGGCCTTCTGGCTTTGTAGCTAAAGAAACATTTTATAAATATTGAGTCATCCAATGTTAAATGTGGTAGAATGAAGCAAATTTAAAGTGTCATCAATTTAGTCTACAACTGGAGGCTGATGAGTGCAAAACCATTTTAGCATTACATGCAGGAATAGTCGAATATTAATATATTTGTTTTTGTTGAGAAAAAATACAGAGAGGAAAATGAAAAGCCACTGGAAACTTCAGTGTCCTTCCTCAGGTAGTGAAGTTCATTTTTGGAGGGCAGAAGGATCAGTCTAGCAGCTGAGTATTGGTGTAGGTGACTGGGAAATTGTCTCTCATTCTCCAACACTGATCTCCTCTACAAACTTAGACAAGTTATTTCACCTTAGTTTTCCTTCTCAATCTTATCTCCTCAAGGATGTCAGTTATTTGGCAGAATAGTTGTTTCAATCTATTGTTGGAATGGGTTAGACTCTACCTGCACGACATCAAGACTGGGCAAATAGGGAAAAGCTGTGAGGGATGAGGTCCTGTGTTTTGTCCATCATTATTATTTTTGTAGTTGATGTCAAGCCCTTTAAAAAGAGCTCAGAATGTTTTGCAACTGAGTGGGAAATGTGATTACCTTAACTCAAAGCTGGTATCAGAATATATGATAAAATTATCTTTCCCAAACCTATGGGCTTCCCAATACCCCCTGGGCTGCTTGATCTTTTACTATGTCATGTTCTAGGCATGGGAAAACATGTGATGAAGAGGTGGTGCAAAAGTTTCAATTTGGATATGGATATTTGTGTTGTCTATAGATGTTATGGGCCAAGATTTGGGTAAGTGTTCTGAGGCTTCCTGAGTAACCATGTGAACAGGATGACAAGGAGATGGTAGCCACTTTCCATGAATTCAGCGTTCCCCGGTGCTGCAAGGTCAGAGCTTATTGTAGGCTCTTTTGCGGGATACTCCTATGGTTTGACTTTAGATGACTGACTGACTGACATGTTGTTGAGACATCCATACCTCCCTGCACTGACTGTGTCAGGAACGGAGGCTCTGAGTTGAATCATGGCTATCTTCATAAGGAAGTAAATTGAAATATGTCTCTCAAAATCCTACCTAGAGGTCAGTGGTTGTACTTAGAAAATGAGGGAGTGATTTCCAATGAATAACATCCTGCAAAAGCTTTTTTATTCTCTTTTTATCATTATCAAATCATACTAAAGAGGCTGTGAGATGAAAAAACTCTCAAGCTTCATTTTCTAGAAGCTGTTAGGATGAAGACAGGGCATTTTAAAATCAATACTGAAGCTTGTGTTCCAAAGAGCAAAAGAGAAAGTCATTATAAGTTGCTTTACTTCTGATCTCTAATTCCTCATATTAATAACTTAAGCCTTCTCATTCGGATTTATCCTCTGTGGCCTGCAGTGACACCAGAAAAAGTCCTTTTTAATTCTGTGGCAAAAAAATAACAAAACTGCAGGGTAGGAAAATATCCCCACAGAAGTTTAGGACTTAAATGTTTTATGTTGAACACCAGATTTTACTGTCTTCTCCCCTTCCCGTTTGTCCCCCTCCTCCCTCCTCTGCTGTTATACATCAACATCCTCTTTCCTAGAGGCTAGGATACAAACTGAGTAATCCCAGAGAGAAGGGATACTGACACAGCCAATGCTGCACATGACTATTGCTCTGTCCTTGGAGATGACATTGCTAAATCTAATGGCAGGATTTTGCTCATGGGAGTGTTTAATCTAGACTGCAGAAAGCAATAGGGGTGATAATCTAAGAACCCAGTTTTTCAATAGTTGGGTGATCTGTTGTATCTCCATCCACTTTTATTTTAAGTGTCTTTCAAAACTTCTCTTTATTACTTCTTGGTTTGCCTTATCTTGGCACTTACAACATCATAAATACAGTTTCCTCACCAGTAATATTTTTAATTATGACTTGGAAATGAACCTTAGACCTGACTCAGTCAATCCAACCAAACTATTCATAACACATAAAGGATTAGTGTTGAATTAACTAGTGATTTTAAAATCAGGAAGGATTCCTGTATAGACTGCTTTTTGGACAAAATACCACAAGCTCAAATGCAATTCTGTTAAGTGGCCTTCAGAAGGGTTTTTTGGGTTTGTTGGGGTTTATTTTGGTCTGGAAGTCAGAAATGTTTAGAGGAGGTGGTGTTACTCATCCCCAGAAAATTCCCACAACAGTTTATTCAGGAGAAACTGATGAACAGTGTTTGACTTCTGGGAAGTCTGGGCAGTGACAGCTTGTTCCAGAAGCACCATCTCCCTGCTCCTGTATTTATTGAACCAGACTTGAGATCACATGATATTCTGCTGGCAAGTTTGGGAATTACCTTTGGTGGGAACCCAGTACTTTCTCTCATCTGCTAAGCCCTTAATAAACCCCACTATTACTTTTTCTAACTCCCCTCTGGGCTTTGAATTACACTGCAGTGAACACAGCACATGTGAGTAGGAGCTTAAGGTCTTGTTCACTTGGGTGGCCCCACTAAAAAGATCAGGTTTTCTGTCTTGGCAGAGCCATTCCAAACATAGATGCTATTTTTATTCCCCCAACATTCCTCACCTGCCTTTTTTTTTCTTCTTTTTTTTTCCATACCCAACCTAATAATATGTGTTTTAACCAGTTAACTTTGGAACCAAAATATTAACTGCATAGGAGGCAGCTTTTCTGAAGGTTCACGAAATATGTATCGGAGCAAATAATATAAAATGATCCCATTTTGTAGCAGACAAAATGTATAAAATGCTGAGTGAAAATTGGGAGGGACCCAACTTAAATCTTTGAAAATCACTGCCAGTTCCAATATGCTGTATTTATTTTGACTTGGAAGGCTCAATCTGGTCCAGATGAGTTCATTTGTTTGGGGACACACGTGTCCGCATAGAGCTGGGAGAGAGAGAAGCTTGCAGGATGCTTCAGCTCTGAGGTGTTGAGCTGCCAGGGAGTAGCAGTAGGAGTGGGACAGGCAACCCATCTACATGTTGATCCTGGTATCACAGTGTAATGCAGGGGCGGAGGTGTTGTAACATTTAAGTTGATTTCTTTAAGGCAGGCAGGACAGTGTAGCCTTTGTATCCTTTGCTATTTGCTGGGTAGGGTAAGTCGATGCAAAGCTTGACATGCTCTAATAGTTTGGTGATGGGGGAATGTATTTAGGTAGGGGTATCTGTAGTTACTTATTCATATGACTTCATGCAGCAGAGAGCCTGTTATTTCATTTGCATAGCTCTGTCTTTCAGTTTGTTGTCTTTGCCCCTTGCCCTCTCAGCACCTGATACCTGCTCAGCACCATTTTACTTTCTCCTCCCTCTGCTCCTGCATCTTCCCTTACTCCTCTTGTCAACAAGATTAATAGCTCAGCCATTTGTCTCTACGAAATTTCACTTTTCTCTCCTGGAGCTCCATCTCCACTGCTCATTGCTCCATCCCAGCAGGTGGGGAAAGGTCCTATGACCTCCACAAGAAGCCCTGCCCTCCCTGCACACCCTCCCCACCTCCCTGCCAGCATCCTGTTTGCCAACACTTTGCATGAGGAAGCTGCCTCTATAAAAATAAACTGTGCTGAAATCTGAGAGAAACCTCATACTTCATTATTGGTAATGGCAACCATTTGCAAACAGTAGCCTGCATATGTTCCTCACCATGTACCCTATCTCCCTATGCTGTTTTCTGCACAAATTCAGGTTCCCCATGCCTGATGCTTAGTCTGCTTTGTGGTTTGCTTGCTCTGAGCCACAAACACCCCTGCTTCACAATTAAAGTGTGGAAAAAGCCTGGTAAGTCACTGACTTAATTGCCTGGTTACTCACTGTCAACACAAGGTTGCCATCTGCAATGGACTTGAGCCTCTTTTCCCACCTCTTCTACCTTTGTGTCATGGTTTGAAACCCCAAAAGCCAATTTCAAGTCCCCCAAAAATTTACTTCAGAGTGAGAGAAGTTTCACACAGGCACAACTCAGCATAGGGGAATTATATTAAAATTTATTACTAACATAATAAATACTATAAAACAATATATATACAACAATCTTAACTAACTCTCCTATAATAAAACAATATATTTACACAGACCACCCCTCCTTTTCCCCATAAAGTCCAGGAAAAAGAAGAATAAGTCTTTTCTTCACTTTCAGGGCAGCACAGTCTCTTATCTTTAAGGCAGCAGTTCCAATTTGTCATAGCTGGAAAATCTCTTTCTCTTCATCAGAATGCAGGGGGTCTCTCTCTCACCCCCACTCAACCTCCTTGGTTCCAATCGAGGGGTCGCCAATGGGCTGCAAGGGGACAGCATGCCTCACACATGGTCTTCATCCATGAAGTACAGGGAGTTAAAGCTTAAAGTCTTTATTCTCCGCTCTGTGGAGGTTCCTATTCCCAGGGATCAAGCTCTCGGGAGACTTCTCTAGGGGTGTCCACCCCTCCTTCCCCGGGGTCAAAAGTTCTGGGGTTTTTTTTGACTCAGTTCTTACCTCAGAAATGTTCCAGCAGAACTCTTTTTGTCTACTCCGTCTCAGCTCTCAGATGCAGCTTCTCTCTGTCTCAGCTCTCAGCTGGACACTCTGTTTCTGCTGCTGCAAACTTAGGGTCTGGCTTCGTGCCATGTTTTACTGCTCGCTGGCTATCTTCTCTTGCTCTCTGGAATTCCTCTGCACAGTCTTTTGGCCAGAAGCCAGTCTTGGCTTCCGGCCACAGCTCTCTGTTCCGTGCTGCCTTCTGTGAGGGGGGAAGAAAATGCCACAGTCCAGGGGCCTCCCCAATTTTCAGGGTTCCCCTCAACCACAAGTCTCGGGGGGGGTTCAACTCAACTGCTGTGCTCTCCTGGCCCCCTGACCAGGACTGGGGGGGAGAGCCTCCAGTCTCTGTCTCTACTTCATGGCGTCTCTCCAATTCCAGCTACGCAATTAACCCCTTCTTTTCTGGTTTTGTGAATATGTCATTTCCGCAGGGGCGAACTAAGCCCTGATTGGCTCAACAGCAAAAACATCATCCCTGAAGTTAGCCACCTTCCAACTCCAGGGGGAAAACTTTTTTCAAACCACGACACTTTGTAAGATTTTACTTCTCCTATCTGGCTTTTATAACTGATTTACAGCAGAGGAAGCCAGCAGAGACAGATGTATTCCTTTTTCTTAACCCCAATGTGCACTGCCACATGGGCATTGCTGGACATGCAGATAGCACACTCTTGCACCTCCAACACTGCCTGGTTGTAAATCTGGGCTGAAGATTTAGAATGAAACTTCATTTTCCAGGAGATGTGTCTACTAAAAAATTACTCCTTAGAAGGAAAATGGTAAAGGGGAAGAAGTAAGATAAACCAAGCTTTATATCAGCACAGTGAACACTGCATTGCTGCCCTCAAAACCCACATGAGCTGCCGGTCCATGTCTCCATCGCACACAAGGGTGGGCTCTTGGTGCTCAATCAACTGTCATGCTGAGACTTCTGTCACTAGCATTGCATTTCTTATCCTTTCTCAGATTTGCTCTGTGCCAGAACATCAAATGAAAAGCTGTTTGGTGTATGAGGAGGGGAAAAACTCTAAGCAGTTACCTAAGAATCAGTTTAAAGACTTCAAAACTCTGTCAGGTTTATTCTGATGGTCTATAGTGATGCACAAGGAGCCTTAATGCATTTGGAGTGTGATGTAGACTGTCTTCTTCAGCCCTACTTTCTCTCAAGGACTGGGATGCAGGGATGGGAGAAGAATAGAGGCATCTGTTACGATCCAATTATTAAAATTATTAGAAATACCTCTGCCCCAATTAAGGTACAAAGGAGACCAGATGCCAAAGTCATTTGTATAGGTTTTATTTAATGGTAAATGTGAGGTAGAGAGAGAGAAATAGGAAAAAGGAGGGGGGAAAGAAAGAAAGTGACTGTCTTAGTTTAACAAGATTGCAACTTAAAAATTAAGAGACTTTAGGTGGAAGTGTGGAAAAGGAAAGGAAACAGTTTTTTATTAAGAAAATCTGGATAAACAACAAATGGTGCAATCAAAAACTTTCAGAAGAAACAAAACAAAGTCCCAAATCCCCAGGTGGGGGAGGAGAAACACGTGGCAACCCGTAGGGGAGGGGAGGGGGAAATGCAGGACTGTCCCGGCAGTTCAAAAGCTGCTCGCATCCACGTGTGCTTGCAACCAGCAATGAAAAAAAAAAACAAGTCCTTTTCCCACAGACAGTCTTGAAAGCAGAATACCTTGCTCTGACACGGGTCAGTCTCTCTCTCAGTCATCCTCCATGAGGTGTCCCGTGGGGGAAAAAACTTCCTTTCAGGAAAAGAGAATGAGGCAGCCAGAAACCGGGCTCCTGCTCTGTCCGGTCCCAGACTAAACCCCCAAAAGCCTCCGAACAAAGGACTCCCAGCCCTCCCTGTGCTACCCAGCGTGTGCGGCTTCGCTCCGCCCCCACCCTCATCCCAGAAGAAACAGATGAGGGGTGTATGAGATATTGGGAAAAAATTCCAACATCTCTTTTCAAACCTATGACATCATCCACCCCTGAATTTTTTCCCATACTAAAATGCTATATCGGATTCAAACTTTCCAACTATATACATACATACATTACCCCAACTATATACTTATTACAAATATTTACATACAAATACAGGCACAGTGTTATGGGCATTTCACCCAAAGATGAGGTCCCCTTGAGGTATACACCATGTTTCTCCATCTTCCTGCATTACCCACCAAGTGCAGCCTGGTCCTTGAGCAAAAGCGATGCCACAAATGGGTTTGCCTTTGCTTGAGGCAGTATTAATCCAAACTGTTTTACCTAACATACCTCTCAATTGAATTACTGGGACTTTGTCCACGTCTGCCATGTGAAGGGACTCTGATTGGGCATGGCTGGCATGACTGACAGAGCCTATAGTGTTGACTAACCATGTAGCCTTTGCTAGGTGCTGATCCCAGTGCTTGAAAGACCCTCCACCCAACATCTCCATTACATGGTTCAACCTTCCCCGCAGCTGCTGCATGGGATGGGATGATACACCCACTCGATGCCATGCTCCTTTGCCCAGGTGGTAACTAAACTGTTCCTGAAATGAGTCCCATTATCTGACTCAATTTGCTCTGGGGTGCCATGTCGTCACAGGACTTGCTTTTCAAGACCCAGAATGGTATTTTGGGCAGTGGTGTGGGGCACCGGATGTGTCTCCAGCCATCCAGTGGTGGCTTCCACCATGGTGAGCACATAGCACTTACCTTGGCGGGTTTGTGGCAGTGTGATGTAATCAACCTGCCAGGCCTCCCCATACCTATACTTACTCCAACGTCCACCAGACCACATGGGTTTCAGTCTCTTAGCCTGTTTAATGGCAGCGCAGGTCTCACAGTCATGGATAATCTGGGAAATAGTGTCCATGGTTAAGTCCACCCCTTGGTCTTGTGCCCATCTATAGGTGGCATCTTTGCCCTGATGGCCTGAGGCATCATGGGCCCATCGCGCTAGGAACAACTTTCCTTTGTGCTGCCAGTCCAGATCTACCTGTGACACCTTGACTTGTGCAGTTTGGTCTGCCTGTTCATTGTTGCCATGTTCCTCACTGGCTCGATTTTTGGGCGCATGGGCATCTACATGGTGGACTTTCACAGTCAGCTTCTCTACCCAGGTAGCAATGTCTTGCCACATATCAGGGGCTCAGATGTGTTTCCTTCTACATTTCCAATTGGCCTTCTTCCATCTGTCCAACCACCCCCACAGAGCATTGACTACCATCCATGAGTCAGTGTAGAGGTAAAGCTTTGGCCACTTCTCCTGTTCAGCAATGTCCAATGCCACCTGGACAGCTTTAAACTCTGCAAATTGGTTCAATTCACCTTCTCCTTCAGTAGCTTCTGCAACTTGTCAGGTGGGGCTCCATACAGCTGCTTTCCATTTATGTTTCATCCCTACAATGCGACAGGGAGCATCAGCGAAGAGGGCATAGCGTGTTTCTTCTTCTGGTAGTTTATCGTATGCTGGGGCTTCCTCAGCCCGTACCACCTGCTCTCCTTCTTCTTCATCTGCTATACCAAAATTCTCACCTTCCGGCCAGTTTGTAATGATTTCTAGGATCCCAGGGCGATTCGGATTCCCTGCCTGATCAGGGCAATCCACTTACTCCATGTAGCATTGGTGGCATGATGTGTAGAGGACATCTTTCCTTTAAACATCCAGCTCAGCATTAGTAGTCGAGGTGCCAGGAGTTGTTCTGTGCAGTCATCCCTGAGGCAGCTTGTACTCCTTCATAAGCCACTAGGATCTCCTTCTCTGTTGGGGTGTAGTTGGCTTCAGATCCTCTGTAGTTTTGGTTCCAGAAACTAAGTGGTCGGCCTCGGGTCTCAACAGGTACCTTTTGCCAGAGGCTTCAGGAAGGACCATTATCCCCGGCTGCAGAATAGAGTACATTCTTCGCATCTGGTCCTGTCCTGTCTGACCCAAGGGCTACAGCATGGGCAATCTCCTGCTTAATCTGTTCAAATGCTTGATGCTGTTCTAGGTCCCAATGGAAATCATTCTTCTTACGGGTTACCAGATAGAGAGGGCTTATGATTTGGCTGTACTCAGGGATGTGCATCCTCCAGAAACCTATGGCACCCAGAAAAGCTTACATTTCCTTCTTGCTGGTTGGTGGGACCATTGCTGTGATCTTATTGATGACTTCTGTCAGGATCCAACAACACCCATCTTGCCACTTCACCCTTAGGAACTGGATCTCTCAGGCAGGTCCCTTGACCTTACTCTTTTTGATGGCAAAACTGGCTCCCAGGAGAATCTGGATGATTTTCTCTGCTTTCTCAAAAACTTCCTCTGCTGTGTGTCCCCCATACGATGATGTCATCAATGTACTGCAGGTGTTCTGGAGCTTCACCCTTCTCTAGTGTAGCCTGGATCAGTCCATGGCAGATGGTGGGACTGTGTTTCCACCCCTGGGGCAATCGGTTCCAGGTTTACTGCACGCCCCTCCAGGTGAAAGCAGACTGCAGCCTGCACTCTGCTGCCAAGGGGATGGAGAAGAACGAATTTGCAATGTCAACAGTGGCGTACCACATCACTGTCTTGGACTCCAGCTTGTACTGGAGCTCCAACATGTATGGAACGGTGGCACTCAATGGCAGGGTAACTTCATTCAGGCCACGATAGCCCACAGTCAATCTCCATTCTCCATCAGACTTACACACAGGCCAGATGGGGCTGTTGAAGGGTGAATGGGTCTTACTGACCACCCCTTGTCTCTCCAGCTCTCAGATCATCTTATGGATGGGGATTACAGAGTCTCGGTTCGTTCGGTACTGTCGATGATGCACAGTTGTAGTGGCAATTGGCACTTGCTGTTCCTCAACCTTCAAAAATCCCGCAGCAGAAGGGTTCTCTGAGAGGCCAGGTAATGAATTCAACTGCTTAGCCACTTCTATCTCTAACTGGGCATATTGACTTGGCTTTATACTTCTTCCTTTGCACTGGGGTCACTTCTGCTGTCCGTGACTTCCCTTCTGGCATGACTGGGGACTGAGCACTTGTGATGTCTATTGGTTTCTCTGCTCCACTATCTTTCCCTTCTGACTGTAGGTGGTGTTGTACAGTCCATACCATGGTGTGGTAAGCGTTGGCTAAGGTCCAGCACATTGCTATAAGCTGTCCATCTCTGGAATTTATGGACTGATGTTCTTTCAGGCACTCAGCAACCTTACAGTGGATCTGTGTTTGGTCAGGGGAGAGCTTCCAAACAATCAGGGGAGAGTATTCCTTCATCACCTGGCCTATTCCTCCCATGCTCCCATCCAATCAGAGTGATTTATGTCTATGGCAGGCTGTTGGGCTATGGCGGGTGATTGGACCATGACAGGCTGTAGCACAGTGGCAGGCTGTTGCACAGTGGCAGGCTGTTGGGCAGGTTCCTGGATAGGGTCCCTATTGTCTGGGGTAGGTCTTGGGGCAGTTACCAAAGACAATCTTACCCTGTCTCTAAATGCTGGGTAGGCCACATTGAACAAACACAGCAAAAACATCATCAAGAATAGAATATCTTTAACGTCCAGGAGAAAAATCAACCCTTCAGAAGCTACGGGGGTAGGGCCATATGAGAAGTGGGTGAAGGGTTGGGGAAAAGCATTTGCCTGCGTTCCTCTCCCAAAATAGGTACCATTATCAGTAAAACCCCAAAAATAGGAACCTGGGTTGTGATAGTAATGCATCCATGTATATATATTCCAAAAGAGAACTATGGGGCCAGAATTTTTCAGCCACTAGTACCAATTTACAAACTTAATAGCAGCCACAACTATTGCAGCCATGGTGTCCATCTTTAAGAAGTGATCCATAAATGGAAAGACCATATACACTGCCAAATGCCCAAAGAAGTTGGACCACATGATGGCTAATGGTGTCTCTATATGCAATACAAAATACACAGGTAATTAAACAAGAGGGTTTATTGCTTTTCCACCTTTCCTCTAGTCAAGCCCCAATTTGGGTGCCAATTAATATCTTAGTTTAACAAGATTACAATTTAAAAATTAAGAGACTTTAGGTGGAAGTGTGGAAAAGGAAAAGAAACAGTTTTTTATTACAAAATCTGGATAAACAATAAATTGGTGCAATCGAAAGCTTTCAGAAGAAACAAAACAAAGTCTCAAATCCCCAGGTGGGGGAGGAGAAACCTGCAGCAACTCAGGGCGGGAGGGGGTGGTGGTGGTGGGGAAATGCAGGACTGTCCAGGCAGTTCAAAAGCTGCTCCCAGTCACGTGTGCTTGCAGCCAGCAATGAAAAAAAAAAACAAGTCCTTTTCCCACAGACAGTCTTGAAAGCAGAATACCTTGCTCTGACACGGGTCAGTCTCTCTCTCAGTCATCCTCTGTGAGGTGTCCTGTGGGGAAAAAACTTCCTCTCAGGAAAAGAGAATGAGGCAGCCAAAAACCAGGCTCCTGCTCTGTCTGATGATTAGACAATAGCCTTATCTCAAGTCCCCCTTCACAGTCCAAATTCCAGTCAGGCTTCTGTGGTTGCAGACAGGCAGTTGCTTCCTTGTAGTTTGACAAAAAGTCTTTTCATGATTTTGACAATGTTTACAACATTACTGACATTTCAGTCCATCACAGCATCTCTCACAGAAAACCCAATTGGTGTGAAAATGGCCTGCCTCCTCTGGAAGAGCTGCTCTTTAGCTTGATGGAATAAGTTGCTTTTCTTATCTTACCTTTCATCTTGAAGGACTCTTCTACATTTCTCTCGGCACTGAAATGAAGCCTTTTTCTGGTAAAGCTGGGTCATGTAAAGGCATCACCTCCAAAAATGGGACAGGAGTGAAAAGAAGAGGATAAGGTTTGCCATGCAGAAATGATGAAGGGAGAGTGAAGGAGGTACAGTTAGCCCATCTGAGCAGTTTTTGGCAGTGCTAAGCCTTGAGTGTGCTTTTTTTTTTTTATAACAAGGCAAGAGCTTTGTAGCCTCTTAAGTTCTTCCAAGCCCTTTTTCTTTAACTGGTTGGATCTGGGTCAGCCCTTATCGAGAATGTTACCTTCAGGAGGGATGCCAATATGAATGCCTCTATTTATAGGAAGGATAATCCATCAGGAGACTTTTTTTCAACTTCAAGGATTTGAAAAATCCCTTTTCTCTGTTTGAGTTGAAACAGCTTATGGCAAGGTGAACTCACACATTTACACATAACACAAGAAGGTAATGCTAATTCTATTAGAAAAATAATCTACCACCAAAAAAAAAAATAATACTAGGGGTGCAGAAGGAATCCTTTTGAGGCAAATTCACAGAGTAATTCCTGTGAATTTGCTCTTTTCTTCTCAGTGTTGAGAGCTTAAACACTTTGCTATCAATATATGAATTACAAAGATTACTATTTTCTTTCCACTCTTGTAAAGAAATTAAGCAAGGAAAAAGTTGCATTCTAGCATTATTTCTAGAGGATTGTGTGCTTTAGAGAAGAGAGAGAGATTGTAGGTTTTGATGAATGCTGTCTCAAAGAGTGAGGCAGTGTCCATAGAGAGGATTACTCTGCCCAGCACTAAACTAGATTTTTTCCTTGTATGCAATTTTAAGGTTTCTAATTTTTTCTCTGTTACCTGATTTTATTATTAGGTAGTTTTTGACCTCAAAACATCTAACGGTTCATCTCTTCCTCATTCAAGATTCTTTGATCTTGAATCACCACTATCCTTTCCGAATAGCAATTGCAACTACATTTCACTGCTTAATATTTAAGCAACTCCCTGTCCAAAACAAATCATACCTTCCCTCCTCCTTGATTGCTCAAAAAAAATCAAGACCAACCCAGTTCAAAGGACTTTATAAGTGATCTTTAATATCAGACACAAGCCTGTTTACTTCTCTTGGTGACATGAATGTGAAAAGGCCATGGAAAAGTATGGGAAAGACAATAGAAAGGAAAAAACCCACTACATTCTCCTTATAGAATATTTCAAAGGACATGCTGGATACATGCCTTTCTTTGACCTTTTCCTTAAATTAGTGGTATAGACAGCTACTGTGCTTTTATTACACATTCCAGTGCAGGGACTGACTCGTGAACAAGGTAGGTGTGTTCATGCATGTTTGCATGCGCATGTGTTTGTTATTCAACCTGTCAACCAAAGGTCTTCAATACTGGTTTTAGCTCTTTCTGTTTTTTTCCTAATTTCTAAGGGGAAGTGTTTGTGGACTTTGTATATGTTCACTGGGTGACAGAAAGCTTAAGAGCTTTTAGTGAATTCTGATATATTCTGGATGCAAGGTGTGAATCTCCAGACATTTGGGTTAAAAAGCTTTCATTAAGTCTGAGAACAGAGGAAGAAAATAAACATCTCTGCTGCTTTCTATCTGCAGTGCTGAAATGTTTTCAGTCTGTGGGCCCCACCAGGACAGTACCTCCTACAAAGGGAGAAAATGGAGGAGAGATAAAAAAGACTGGAATTGCAAAACATTAAAAATTAAAATCTTGAAACTACTGCTCAAGTTGCATTTGGTCTTCATTTTACCAAGCCCCCGTTGAGCTGGTTGGCCTTGGTTAGACTAGTGGAGCAGAGCATGCCCATCATCCACAGGATGGACTTCATGGGAGGGGTGATGGCTCCAACAAAGGCATGAAGGCAGCTCTAACGACTCCACCTAATTGCATCCACCCTAGCAGAAAGGGACACAGCCAGGGGATGCACTCACCCCCTCTGTACTTGCCCTCCCTCACCTGGGAAGCCAAATGGGTGATTACCACTGCAGGCAGATGCTGCTGGCAATATGGAGATGGGCACGTGTCTGCCCTGTCACCACCAGAGGAGTTTAGTGTTACCAAGCTGAGAACTGGCCCGTACACCTGGCTCTGCCTCATGACATAGAGTGAGATGGTTTATCTCACAGTCTAATGCTTCCCCTGCCTCTGCCCATCTGTGGGCTCCTTGGGGCAGATACTTTTCTCTGATCACGTTTGTGCAGTGCCTAATTGCAGATGTGAGAGTAATATAAATAATAAGGGTAAAAGTTGCTCTTTTTGAGGGGAGGTGAAAAGGGAATGGAAATGGAGCTGCTACTCAGCTTCCTGATTTTTCCTGGAGTCAAAAAAGAAATTGCGAAGGGTATTGCAGGATATGTCAGAGTATTTAGTCTTGAATCATTTGCTATCCCATTTTTATTCCCCTGCAGATTTATTTCAAAGAAAGTGTTTATGTCACCGAAAATCATTGTGAAGAAATTAAACCCTCCAACACTACCTTTTAAGTGTTAGTGAGCCAGGCATTACTTTATTCTGACCAGGATATGTAGCAAATCATTCCAGTTACATATGTCCCTTTCAAGATGTATTTATACATTTTTAGCAAACAAAGAAATTAATGTTCATTGGTTCTAAGTTACACAATTCTCTTCATTAATTAGTATTCTATCTTCTATTGGTTATTGATCTCTCACCCTTAATGCTAATTTGGTCCGCATTCTTTGGTCCTCTTATTCTTCCTCAGACAGAGTCTCCAACTTCTGGAGGGTAATGTCCTTGTTAATCTCCTCTGTATCTTCTGGCTACCCCCAACATGTAAAATTAAGATCCCAGATATCCCATCTTCAACTCCCTCAGGCTTTATTTATTGAAGCTTATCATGTCTAGTCCAGGGAAACCCAAAGCCTCGGTGATTTAAAGATCAAACCAACAACAAAACGTCTGTGAAGAGAAACCAAGCCACCTGCTGGAAAAAGTGGACAAACCCATGACCATCTAAAATAATCAATTAAAGGATTTCAGTAATTCCAATAATTCAGGCTGTATAGCTATTGAAAACAAAGTTTACATCTATGCATGGACATATTTACATACATACATGATTGTGTCTCTGAGAATTAAGACTAGAAGTAAATTAATTTAGATTTTTCTCTTAAATAATAATAGTTGCTCTTGATTTGTCTAATGAGTGTTAGAATTTTCTTCCCCCAGTATTATATTTACTGCTATGCTCACAGCATAAAATAAAGAACGTATCTCGTACTGAAGAGTCCCATTTACCATTGAAGCATCGTTCCCAGCTATTCCCTATTGTACAATGCCCTTCTCTTCCTCTCACTTCCCTCCTTCTCTGCATTTCCACTCATATTAGCAAATTGCCCTTCTATATCAGCTGCCATTTACTCTAATGAAAAAGGCAGTGGAGCACAGTTTCTATTTAATCTCCGTAGACTCAAGTATGCAGCAATGAAAAGTTTTCCTTCTTGCTATGCCAAAGTTCCTAACTTTGCCTATTCATTTCAGTTTGCTCGAGCATCAAGATTTGAATCTTTACCTCCTGTCTGTGTTATCCACTTAGCACTCAGCTGGATCCAGGAGTGGAAGGATGGTTGATTTGCATGGACTGAGTTTTGTTTTGGGACCTGCATAGTCAACTCTTGTGATTTTTAAGAGTGTTATGTTATGAGGTGTACAGTGGTTTGGTTTTTTTCCCTGTTTTTTTTCCTTTTAAACATCTGCAGCAGGATCAATGAGTGATGAGGCTTAAATTATAAAGTGCCTGAAACTCAGAAGTCACAGAAATATGATCTAATTGGTATGATTTTAAAACTAATTCAGTGTTTTTAAGGAGCTTGGCCCACAATCTTCAAATATTTTGACTTCAGCAGTATTAGCAACTCCAGTTATAATGCTGCTGATAGTGGCTCCCATATAGATATGACCTTTAATCCTAATGTGGTTATGAATCACCACCAAATCAGTCACTCTTCCATGTTGGCAGCTGCAACACATTTCTCTTTGTGGTGGGTTGACCCTTGCTGGATGCCAGGTACCTACCAAAGCTACTCTGTCACTCCCCTCCACAACTGGACAGGGAAGAAAAAATATACCAAAAGGCTCATGAAATGAGATAAGGACAGGGAGAGATCACTCACTGATTACTGTCATAGACAAAACAGACTCGACTTGGGGATATTAATTAAATTTATTACCAATCAAAATCAGAGCAGGATAATGAGAAGTAAAATAAATCTTAAAAACACCTAGCCCCCACCCCTCCCTCCTCCCCCCCAGCAGTGCAGGGAGATGGGGAATGGGGGTTATGGTCAGTTCATCACAGGTTGTTCCTGCCGCTGCTCAGGGAGAAGAGTCATAGAATCATAGAATCATAGAATAGATTGGGTTGGAAAAGACCTCCAAGATCATCAAGTCCAACCCTTGATCCAACTCCAATTACTATATCATGGCACTAAGGGCCACGTCCAATCTCTTTTTAAAAACCTTCAGGGATGGTGAATCTACCACCTCTCTGGGTAGGCCGTTCCAATGCCTGATAACCCTCTCTGTAAAGAATTTCTTCCTAACATCCAACCTAAACCTCCCCTGGCAGAGCTTGAACCCATGTCCCCTTGTCCTATTGTTGATTGCGTGGGAGAAGAGACCAACCCTCACCTGGCTATAACCTCCCTTCAGGTAGTTGAAGAGAGTGATGAGGTCGCCTCTAAGCCTTCTCTTCTCCAGACTAAACAACCCCAGCTCCCTCAGCCTCTCCTCATAGGACTTGTGCTCAAGTCCCTTCACCAGCCTTTTTGCTCTTCTCTGGACCCGCTCCAGCACCTTAATATCCTTTCTGAACTGAGGGGTCCAGAGCTGAACACAATACTCAAGGTGTGGCCTCACCAATACAGAGTACAGGGGAAGGATCACTTCCCTGCTCCTGCTGGCCACACTGTTCCTGATGCAGGTCAGGATGCCATTGGCCTTCTTGGCCACCTGGGCACACTGCTGACTCGTGTTCAGCCTCCTGTCGATCAGCACCCCCAGGTCCCTTTCCGCCTGGTTGCTCTCCAACCACTCTGTGCCCAGCCTGTGGCGCTGCATGGGGTTGTTGTGGCCAAAGTGCAGGACCCGGCACTTGGCCTTGTTGAACTTCATTCCATTGGAGTCAGCCCGTCTCTCCAGTCTATCCAGATCCCTCTGCAGAGCCCTCCTGCCTTCCGGCAGGTCGACACTCCCTCCCAACTTGGTGTCATCTGCAAATTTGCTGATGATGGACTCAATCCCCTCATCTAAATCATCGATAAAGATGTTAAAAAGGACTGGGCCCAGCACTGACCCCTGGGGAACACCACTGGTGACCGGTCGCCAACTGGATGCAGCTCCGTTCACCAGCACTCTCTGGGCCCGGCCCTCGAGCCAGTTCCTGACCCAGCACAGAGTGCCCCTGTCCAAGCTGTGGGCTGCCAGCTTTTCCAGGAGTATGCTATGGGAGACAGTGTCAAAGGCTTTTCTGAAGTCCAGATAGACCACATCCACAGCCTTCCCCTCATCCACCAGGTAGGTCACCTGATCGTAAAAGGAGATCAGGTTGGTCAAACAGGATCTGCCCCTCCTAAACCCATGTTGGCTGGGTCTGATCCCTTGTCCATCCTGTAGCTGCTGCGTGATTTCACACAGGATAATCTGCTCCATAACTCTGCCAGGCACTGAGGTCAGGCTGACAGGCCTGTAGTTACCCGGGTCAGCCTTGCAGCCTTTTTTATGGATTGGGGTGATATTTGCCAACTTCCAGTCATATGGGACCTCCCCAGTGAGCCAGGATTGTTGGAAGATGATGGAGAGCGGCTTGGCAAGCTCTTCTTCCAGCTCCCTCATTACCCTAGGATGGATCCCGTCTGGTCCCATAGACTTGTAAGGATCCAGATGACTCAGTAAGTCACTATTTCCTCATGGAATACAAGGGGACTATTTGGTTTCCTATCTCTGTCTACCAGCTCCAGAGGCCAGTTGCCTTGAGGGCCACCTGTCCTACTGGTAAAAACTGAGGCAAAGTAGGTGTTAAGTACCTCAGCCTTCTCCTCATCTCTATTAACTATGTTTCCCTCCAAGTCCCTCAAAGAATGGAGGTTTTCTTTGCCCCTCCTTTTGTTATTAATGTATTTATAGAAGGACTTTTTGTTATCCCTAACAGAAGTGGCTAATTTAACTTCAAATTGCGCTTTTGAATCCCTGATTTTCTTTCTGCATGACCTAGCTGTCTTCCTGAATTCTTCGTAAGTAGCCAACCCTTTCTTCCACAGTCTGTAAACTCTCTTTTTATCCCTGATTTCCTTCAGAATCTCCCTGTTTAACCAAGCTGGTTGTCTTCCCCGCCGGCTTGCCTTTCGGCATACCGGTACGACCTGTTCCTGTGCACTCAAAACTTCCTGCTTGAGCACATCCATCCCTCCTGGACCCCCTTGTTTTCAAGGGTTGTTTCCCAGTCCTTCCCCTTCTCCAGCGTGGGGTCCCTCCTGTGGGAGACAGTCCTCCACGTACTTCTCCAATGTGAGTCCATCCCGTGGGCAACAGTTCTCCACAAACTGCTGCAACATGGGTCAATCTTCCACAGGATGCAGTCCTTCAGGCACAGCCTACTCCAACATGAGTCCCCCACGGGGTCACAAGTCCTACCAGAAAACCTGCTCCAATGTAGGCTCCTCTCTCCACAGGTGTGCAGGTCCCTGCCAGGAGCCTACTCCAGCACAGGTTTCCCATGTGTTCACATCCCTCTCTTGGGCATCCACCTGCTCCAGCGTGGGTTTCCTCCATGGGCCGCAGGCGGACAGCCTGTTTCACCATGGGCTTCACCATGGGCTGCAGGGGAATCTCAGCTCTGACACCTGGAGCACCTCCTCCCCCTCCTTCTTCACTGACCATGGTGTCTGCATAGTTATTCCTCTTATATATTCTCACTCTGCTCTTCTCTGGCGGCAATTACATCTGTGCAATAACTTTTTTTTTCTCCTTAATATGTTATCAGAGAAGCGTTACCACCATCTCTGATTGGCTCAGCCTTGGCCAGCGGCACATCCATCCTGGAGCCAGCTGGCATTGCCCCTGATGGACATGGAGGAAGCTTCTAGTAGCTTCTCACAGAAGCCACCCCTGTAGCCCCCCACTAACAAAACCTGGCCATGTAAACCCAATACATGTTTGCATGGGCAAAGATAGGATTTTGTATATACCGACTTAATCACTGTTTACATGCAAATCAAACACAGAGTTTTACATGAGTTTTTATGCTCCAGTTTCCAAAGAGTTGCGCATAGCCAGTGTATAGGATACATTTCAGGATCTATAGTAGATGTAACATCTTTCTAACTTAACTTTCTGCCTCCACCTTCTCTCCAATGTAATAATAAACACACAGCAGCATTTTTTCTTCCTGTCCATCTGTTTGCATTATGCAATTTGATTGCAATTGATAATTCATTAATCATTTCCTATCATGGTTAAAATTTATCCAGCTTACTACTGTGCAAAAAGGGTGATGGGAGGGACAGGAGCAGGAAGGCAAAAGATAAAGTCAGGGAAGCACAAAATCTGTGGGAACACCAAGTCTTCAGAAAAAGGTTTTTTCTTTTCTTTTCTTTTCTTTTCTTTTCTTTTCTTTTCTTTTCTTTTCTTTTCTTTTCTTTTCTTTTCTTTTCTTTTCTTTTCTTTTCTTTTCTTTTCTTTTCTTTTCTTTTCTTTTCTTTCCTTTCCTTTCCTTTCCTTTCCTTTCCTTTCCTTTCCTTTCCTTTCCTTTCCTTTCCTTTCCTTTCCTTTCCTTTCCTTTCCTTTCCTTTCCTTTCCTTTCCTTTCCTTTCCTTTCCTTTCCTTTCCTTTCCTCTCCTCTCCTCTCCTCTCCTCTCCTCTCCTCTCCTCTCCTCTCCTCTCCTCTCCTCTCCTCTCCTCTCCTCTCCTCTCCTCTCCTCTCCTCTCCTCTCCTCTCCTCTCCTCTCCTCTCCTCTCCTCTCCTCTCCTCTCCTCTCCTCTCCTCTCCTCTCCTCTCCTCTCCTCTCCTCTCCTCTCCTCTCCTCTCCTCTCCTCTCCTCTCCTCTCCTCTCCTCTCCTCTCCTCTCCTCTCCTCTCCTCTCCTCTCCTCTCCTCTCCTCTCCTCTCCTCTCCTCTCCTCTCCTCTCCTCTCCTCTCCTCTCCTCTCCTCTCCTCTCCTCTCCTCTCCTCTCCTCTCCTCTCCTCTCCTCTCCTCTCCTCTCCTCTCCTCTCCTCTCCTCTCCTCTCCTCTCCTCTCCTCTCCTCTCCTCTCCTCTCCTCTCCTCTCCTCTTCTCTTCTCTTCTCTTCTCTTCTCTTCTTGTCTTTCTGAGATGCTGCCACCAGCAGTTCTGTAGGGCTTGTCTTGATTTTCTTAAGTCAAATGCTTCATGGCAGCCTCAGTTCTATGGAAAATTTTTTTCTCAACATCCAAACACTGCCTTTTTCTTCCAAAGGAAGTGAAAGTGAAAAGGTTTCTGCTTCCCTGTTGGGATTCTGTTGTCGTTGGGGAGTTTTTTGCTCTCCTAGTGTGGTGCTTCCTTTCCTATGATTAAAAGCCACTGTGCTTGATTTCCCCTCTAATGGTGTTAAGATTGGAACTCGAACTGCCTCTGCTGCCCGGTCCTCCTCCTGCCTGTGTCTTCAGACATTATGTCACAGCTCCCAGGGTTACTCACTGACTCTAGCGGGCCTCCCTGGGAGATGAAAAGCAGGTTCCCTTCCCTGTGGCAGCAGCAGTGCCCATATTTGAGAAGCTGTATTGCTGAGCTGTGACCACATTAGTTCTGCTACAATTAGAACAGATGTGAAGAGCTTAAAGTCTCTAGCCTGTATACTGACACCTGAGGGCCACTAATTCACTGTCACATATTCTCAGTGAAACCAAGTTCTTTAGCATTTAGATTTTTTTACTTTTTTGTTTTAAGGACAGAGTCTTCCAAGGCAAATGCTCATTTTCTAGGACTGGAGAAAAATATCTCCTTGCAAGGATCATGGTAGGTCAGGATGACTCACTTTTGCCAGTGTGCACAAGGGATGGAAGATCACGTCTTTTTTTTTCCTTTGAAATGTATAAATCGATCCCTGTTCTTTCATTTTATGGTTAGCAACATCAATTAAAAAGTTGATTCACAGTGACATATGATTGGCAAAAAAACATTTATTCGCCACAGGCTGTATTTGGATATCATTCAAGGTCTTTGAGCCTATTAGATACTTCAGCCCTCTCTGTCTTCACAAGTGATAGGATCAAGTCCTGTAATAGCATTTGCTAAAACCCAATAGGATAAATTAATCCCTTTGGTAAACATACAGACTTCAATGGAATGTTGTCAGGGATAAATTTGGCCTATTGATTTTGAATTATGTTCTTACCTGAATAAGAAAAATAGTTTCTTTTCTGTTCTAGTCTGTTGTTCTTCTTCTGCAAGCATTACCATAAGCACCTGCTTTGACCCTAAATTTTTAAACCTGGAAATTTTACATTTTTAAAAGGATTAGAAAAGATTTTTTTCCTCCCTATAAACTGTGGGCAATGCCATTACTCAGTGGAATACATTTCCCAGAATTTACACATCTCCAAACATGCTTTTCTGAAAAACAAATGAATAGACTGCCAGAAAAATTACAGGCTTCCCATATTTTAAGGTTAATCTCCTCCTCCAGAGAGCATCCTCATTGCAAGGGGTTTACTCTATGCTAATGAATTTCTAGAGAAATCATTTTGAGAAGCACAAATTGATTTGGTTTCTTGAGCTGATCTGGCTGAGATAACCCATGCCTTGCTGTTTCATGCCAAGGATTTCTACCATCACCCCATCCTCAGAGCCCTCAGGTGGGTAATTTGCAGTCACTCCACATCCCCAGGAGACATGTCCATGGACCAGCTGGTTAGTGGCATGCCTCTTAATGATAGAGGGATGTGATGAATCCTGTGCTGTTCCCTGCAAGGGTGGGACATAGCTTATCTCAGATATGGAGAGGCATAAACAAGTATTCATCTCTGCAGGTGGCTTCTCTCCATCATCGCCATCAGTGACTCTGATGACCATGGGAGGATAGAGAAAGGCAATCCTTTATAATGGATTCATTCTAATGTCTCTATACCTAGAGGTCTGAAAAGAAATCAGACCTCAGGTTATACCCAGGCTTCACTGGTGAGCCAGTGTGTTGCTTAGGCAATATTACTAAAATTTTACCTCCTTAGCCTTATTCATTACTGACCCAGCTGGGGCTTCTTTGGGCTTCTTTGGTGCCTCCCATCCTGGGTGCAAGTCTGAAACAAGTCTCAAACAGCAATGCTTTCGAGTGCTTTGCCTCCATGTTTTTTTAAACAGCAGCAATGAATTCTGAGGTTTTTGCTGTGACCTTATAGCACTGTTCAGTACCTAAAGGAACCCTACAAGAAAGCCGGAAAGGGACTTCTTACAAGGGCATGTAACTATAGGACAAGGGGTAATGACTTTAACCCGAAAGAGTGTAGGTTTAGATTAGATATAAGGAAAAAATTCTTTGCTGTGAGGGTGGTGAGGTCCTGGAACAGCTAACCCAGAGAAACTGTGGATACCCCATCCCTGGAAGTGTTCAAGGCCAGGTTGGATGGGACTTTGAGCAATCTGGTCTTGTGGAAGGTGCCCCTGCCCATGGTAGGGGGGTTGGAACGAGGTGGTCTTTGATGTCATTTCCAACCCAAACCATTCTATGATTCTATGATATTATCCTATGATCTGTGATGTTCAGGTAGTGGTTGGTTTTAGCCTGACTTCCCGAGGGTGCTACTACCCCATCTGCTGCCCCTGCTGAGGTCTGGATCTGCAGAGATGAGACTATTTCTGTGGTTCATCAGTGGCGTTCAAAACCAAGTGTGACCTTTGTCATCACAGCACTGTGGTGTCATGCATGGCTGCAGGGAGTACATGTGAGTGTCAGGGTGCTCTTTTGGGTGTCACTTCACCATATGTCTTTGTGTGACCAGAGGTGTTTGTCTGTGTTCTGGGCTGCATGGTTAACAAACTTTTCCGTTGAACCCCAATCTCTCTGAATGCACCAAATACTGGTTAAATTGCATCCTTTATAGTGTTTAACTTAATTTTTTAGATTTCAAAATGAAGAAGCATTTATTCATTTCTTTAAAACTATTAGATAGCTATCAGCTGGGAATAGACTTGGCTTAATAACTGGCTGTCTCGGCTTTAAACACTGATCTAAATGACAATATGTCTGCGGACTCCTTAGTCATCACTTTCTGTTCCAAAATGTATCTTACTAGTGGAAGAAATATTTATATTTACTCAGAAATTCCCGCAAAGGTCCTCTGTGCCCTTATAGTAGACATAGTGGAGATCAAGGGATTTAACACAGGCAGTACTAACTTCAGGTCTAACTTGTACTTCTTGAATATTTCTTGAAGTGTGTTTCGCTTAGAGAACTCTATCTATTTGTTAGTTTGAATGTATTTGGAGAATTTTTATAGAATCATAGAATCAACTGGGTTGGAAAACACCTCAGAGATCATCAAGTCCAACCCTTGATCCACTACTGCCGTGGTTACTACACCATGGCACTAAGTGCCACATCCAGTCTCATCTTAAAAACCTCCAAGGACGGAGAATCCACCACTGCCCTGGGCAGCCCATTCCAATGTCTGATTACTCTCTCTGCAAAAATTTCTTCCTAATATCCAACCAAAACCTCCCCTGGCACAGATTAAGAGCGTGCCCTCTTGTCCTACTGCTGGTTGCCTGGGAGAAGAGACCTACCCCCACCTGGCTACAACCTCCTTTCAGGTAGTTGTAGAGAGTGATGAGGTCTCCCCAGAGCCTCCTCTTCTCCAGGGTAAACAACCCCAGCTCCCTCAGCCTCTCCTCATAGGACTTGTGTTCAAGTCCCTTCACCAGCTTTGTTGCTCTTCTCTGGACCTGCTCCAGCACCTCAATATCCTTCCTGAACTGAGGGGCCCAGAAATGGACACAGTACTCCAGGTGTGGCCTCACCAGTGCTGAGTACAGGGGAAGAATCACTTTCCTGGACCTGTTGGCCATGCTGTTCCTGATACAGGCCAGGATGCCATTGGCCTTCTTGGCCATGCTGTTCCTGATACAGGCCAGGATGCCATTGGCCTTCTTGGCCACCTGGGCACACTGCTGGCTCATGTTCAGTTTCCTGTCAATCCAAACTCCCAGGTCCCTTTCTGCCTGGCTACTCTCCAGCCACTCTGTTCCCAGCCTGTAGTGCTGCATGGGGTTGCTGTGGCCAAAGTGCAGGACCTGGCACTTGACCTTGTTGAACCTCATCCCATTGGAATCAGACCATCTTTCCAGCTTGTCCAGGTCGCTCTGAAGCCTTCCAGCAGATCAACACCCCCCCCAACTTAGTGTCATCTGCAAATTTGCTGAGGGTGGACTCTGGCGGTGGCCTAAATGATGATCTCAGACTGCAGGTTGGCAGGTAAAAGATTTTATTATAAACAAACTTGTTCTTTTTATCTACTTTTTCTCTGTCCATGCGCTAATATAATATATGTCATTGGTTAAGTGTTCTTGTTCACGCGTCTGTATCTCATCACTAATTGGTCTCTAGCTTCTGTGCACACGCCTCATCCTGTCTCCTGACAGGTCACCGGCATCTCTTCTCATGTCCAAACACATTCCTCTATCTGCAGCTGTTTTTCTTCTCTTTCTCACACTTTCTTCCTTAATGAGGTTTTACTTGTTCCTTTGCCAGGTCGCAGCTGTAGCTCAAGGTCAAAGCTACCTTACTACAATTCCCCCTTTTTGTTTTTAAATTGAAAAATAAGGCTTGGGAGAAACTCTGACCTATTACTTGTTGAACACAAGATATCAAACAGGGAATACATAATAAAATGCACAAAACTTCAAATAATGTTACAATGACTATCTTTCCAAATTTGGCACTAATATTAAAAACATTTAACTTATCAAAAAAGACTATCAAACATTTGTTAGATATAGAAAGGTAAGCAAGGAATAAATGCAAAAAGAGAGAATTTCAAACAATGTCAAACCAAATAACCATGGATCAATATAAAACATATTTAGTTAGCTTAAACAAACAACTTATTCCCATTATTCTCTATCAGAAATTAACTTTATTTTAGTTATTGTTTCAACACTTTACCAGAACTGACCTATAAACAAATGGCCTTGAATCAAACTTAACAACTTGATGACCTCAGGGTTTGTGCTCCTTAACTTTTAAAGGTGTTTCTAATATAGGGTTTGTTCTTGAGAGCTTTTATTAAATCTAAAAATACTTCTGTAAATGGAACTCCATTCAATTTAGGGTTATGTGTTTTCTGTTTTTATTTTAAGGGTGTTTGTGTATTTGTGAGACAAACCAAAACATACACACATACAAACTCTTGCAGTGGCCACTGTCAAACATACTTTCATACAGACATACTTCTGAGTTTCATGTCGCTGTGTTTTATGAACTAAGAAATTATCATTCTTGTGTTTTGCCCTCAGATGAGTAAGATCTAATTATGGATTTCTGTTTTATGAAAATATAGCTTGTAAAATACAAACATATTTCTGTTTCATGTTCAATTCAAAGCTCAAATACATACAAACATTTCTATAGTTCAAAGATAAATAAATGCTCTTTCTATTTCTAAAGCAAAACACACTTCCCCATGCTAATGGGCTTTTGGACTTCAAAGAGAACCTGTTAGTAGTCACTAGAAAATACTTCAAAAATTCTACTTCTCCACTACTTTTATGCATATATCTTAAAACAGATTTGTCTATTTAGGCAAGCAACTTTAAGAAACAGTTAGTAAGACCATCTCATGAACCTCTTTCCTCACTCCCCCTCTTTTTTTTCTTTCTTCGCAGTTGGAGGTGGGGGATGAGGGAAAACGGGTTGTTGTGTTGTTTCTCTGTTGTCAGCGTTCATGTCCTGAAAATGAACTATTAGGTTAGTTGTTACATGAATAATAAGCTTTGCTTTGGTTGCTGCTGACTTTGAGCTTAGTGTTCCATGTAAGGACAACTTTCATTCCACTGTTCTTTAAGTATGAGTTATTTGCTTTTTATATAGTTTGTGACATCTATTTTGGTAGGCGTGGCCAGCACCGCCCAGCTAGAGGCCTTCAGCCTCTCCCTTATCATGTAAGTGGTACTTCTTTTGTGCTTGCGTGTTGTATCTCAGGGGTCTTTCTTAACATCATCCTTTTTGTCACTTTCTCTTTCAAATGTTTTTGGAGGGCTGTCAACTAATAGTAAAATATTAATTAATCTCAAATTATACAAGATGTTTGTTTCAGGGGCAAAAAGTTTTTGTCTATCAGTGCTTGCTTTAGGCTAAACACAGACTAAAGTAGCATTATTTAATTAAGTACAAATACATTCTACTACATGGTCTGTGGTTGGACCATGCCACTGTTGAACAACTTAAGCAGCATATTGATGAAAAACAAGGAAAAGAACATAAAATATCCATAACAAATGAGTAATAGTAAAAGTGTAGACAATAATATCTTTGTAATCATATCCATCTTTAGTGAAGAGATCAGAATAGGTTCCAGCTGTTCTTGCTTCATTGGGTCAGCTAGGGTCACCTGTATGCTATGCTGTGGTTGTAGGTAATCATAATTTTTTTGCAGTCAGCATACAGGGGGTCAGCATCCTACTTGTGAACGTAGACTTAATCTCCAAGTTGGAATAGATGAACAGAAGTGCTTAATCTCACGGGTTCAGACTACAGAATGAATCTGTGGAATTTCTGCAAAGTAAAACTTAGATTATTAAACAATTTTCATAAAAGAATTTCAAATTTCAGAATTTTTGTAACTTGGCTGTAGGAGAGAAATTCAGGTTTTATAGTACGAAGTGGTTGGTTGTCAGTTATTAATAAAAGGCTGCAGAGAATCATGTAGAACAAAACAGGTAGTACACTCTAACTTGGCACCAGGTGCTGACACTGTTTGTGTTAAATGTTCAGAGCTTGTGTGCTGTGAAGAACCCAAGAGTATTCACTGGATACATACAGAGTAGAAGCAAGTCAACTGGAAGACTTATTTCTTATGTTTATGTGGCTTTCATTAACGTGACAGTAAATGTTCTATATTTAAGTATAATATAAGAGTATAAAGAAAAGTATTCAGGATATGATCAAAATTCACTCAACTAAGGTATTCAGTGTGATAAACAAAGTCTCGAGTTTCTATAAGTTTTTGAATAGGAGTTTATTATATGGTAAAAGCAAGCAGCCGGCTGGGTGACAGAAATGGGGACAAGTTTCTCAAATCTGGACACCTACTACAGTGTACATTTGGCATTAATCTTAGCTACTTAATGCATATTAATTATATCATATACATACACATTTTACAGTTTTTTGCTAAGTATTTAATATATGGGTTTTCTTACAGCTAAAGCTAAATGGTTATCTCTACAACCGGTCATAATTCATGCATTCTTGGACGAACAGGCACCTAAAAGATTTAAAGTTCTACCATAGTTTATTCTTGGGATAGTAGGGAGGTTTTAGGGCCCCTTGACCTTGTAAGGGTCTGTTTTATTTCTTTATGGGGGTGTGATAAACAAAGTCTTGAGTTTCTATAAGTTTTGAATAATAGTTTATTATATGGTAAAAACAAGCAGCCGGCTGGGTGACAGAAATGGGACCAGTTTTCCAAATCTGCACACCCCTACTACAGGGTACATTTAGTATTTAGCTACTTCATGCATATTAATTATATCATATACATATACATTCTACAGATTTTTGCTAAGTATTTAATATATGGGTTTTCTTACAGCTAAAGCTAAAGGGGTTGTCTCTACAACCAGTCATAATTCATGCATTCTTGGATGAACAGGTACCAAAAGATTTAAAGTTCTACTATATTTTATTCTTAGTATAGTAAGGAGGTTTTAGGGCTCTTGACCTTGTAAGGATCTGTTTTATTTCTTTATGGGGGTGTAATTAAGTTTTACAATCCGTTTGTTTTATTTTGATGTAATCACCCGTTTGTTTCACGAATCACAATTATTTATATATCACAATTCCCTCTCCTTTTTTATTATTAACTTATTGATTCGTGACTTTTTGATTTTTATAATATTAACTTTGTATATTTTGTCTTAGTTATTGTGTACAGTAATAGAGTCAAAAGTTTCAAAAATGTCTTTAAGTTTCCATTTGTCGGTTTATGTCTTAATTTTATTTTAAATTTTCTGTTGGTGATGTTGTCTACGCAGATCTTGGCGTTTTCTTGACTTTGGTGTAATGTATTTAAGGAAGTTGCCTTTTTTAATTTTGGTTGCAGTTCGTGTCATTAGCATCACTTGATATAGATTTTTCACTTTGGCTCCAGGGATTCACCTGTAAAAGATCTTACATATATAATCTCTAGGTACAACATTATGAATTGGCCTCTCGAGGTTACAAGCTTGTTTCGAGGATTAGCTCTTTAACATTTTTAAGTTGTTTTTATAAATGTACAACATAATTTTTAATAGTACTTTTATCATGTTTCTGGCTAGATTAGTTTGACAAGGATATGCCTCAGGTCAACCTGAAAAAGAGTCAGTCAGAACAAGCAAATATCTATACCCCCCTTTTTCTGGGTAGTTCTAAAAATTGATTTGCCATTTCTGTCTTGGATAATTATTTTTTCTATTTTTCCTCTTAAATTCTGGATTAACTTTCAGTCTTCTTTAGAGTATCTAGGCTCTGTCTTTAACTACTGAATTTGAATTTTACTGTCAGGGATCAAATACTGGATTTTGCTTTCTTCTGCTTTTACTGCCCTTTTTACTTCCGATCATTCATGGCATTTCTTCTTTCAAGGCCAGTAACACCCTTTTTGGTAAGCCTTTCGATACATAATAGCAACTTTTCTGGCAACTGAAGTGTTATAATCTGGTTATTTTCCGAGTTAAGGTATTGACAAGGAGGGCTCTTGCCTTTATTACTTCATTTATCGTGGTTATTGCATATCTAGCTTTACGTCCTCTTTTGTAGACGAAATTTTTCTGTGAACCAGAAGTCTTTAGCATCTTTCAGGGGTTCTTCTTTCAAGTCTGGTATCATGGTTTGAGATCCCCAAAATCTAATTCCCTAGTCCTAGCCCCCTGTCACATCTCAATCCAATGTGAGATGGGTTTTTTCCAGACAAAACACACCAGACTCCAAATGGGGGAAAGGGAATATATTACAATGACTGTACAAATAAATATTATAATACATTATACACACGATCACAACTATCTCTACCATGACATAAGTATTTACAATGGATCAGATCTCTTCTCCCCTCCAAATAAAAGTCCAGGAGGGAAGAAGGACAGATCCCTTCCAGTCTCTAAGCAGGACTATCTTCTACAGCGGCAATCTGTCTTCTTCACAATGCAGCAGCTGATAGCTGGACTTCTGCCAGCACTCACGAGGGGGAAATCCAAGCCCCTCTCGGCCCCTTGACGCAGGCAAAGGGGTCTTCCGTGGGCTACGTTCACCCCAGACAAAGGTCGTTCCACCACGGTCATATCACGAAGTACAGGGGGTCTTTGTGACAGTCTGGTATCTTCGGGGAATTCAAATTCCCCTTTGCAGAGCTCCTGTGCTCTGCTTCAGGCTGCCACCTTGGCAGCAATGGCGAGGGGGGGCAGCCAAGGTCACCCCCCTCTGCATTCCTCTCCGTCCCGGTCCAGCTTCCCAGGACGCTCTGAGCTTCTCAGCTCCTCTCTCTCTCTAGTGCTGCATGTCCAAGACTCCTCTCCTTAATAGGAGTCCATCTCCCTCCTTTCTCGGAGGTCTCAAAGGAGTTTTGGGGGTCTGGTTCGGTTCTTACCCCCAAAACTCTGTAGCTCTGCTGCTGACTCTCTTTTCTCAGCTCTCCTTCCAAGAGTCCTCTCTGGAGTGCTGCATGCCTCTGTTGCTTCATCTTATGTCTTCTGGCCCTGTGCCACCATTTCTCCGGTCAGTGTTGGTCTGTCGCTACTCCTGTCGCTGCCCAGGGTGGAGAAAACATCTCCCAGCATAACTACAGACACTTAGCTCAGTCTAACACTGTTCCAAGTCTCTGCAGTCCCCCAGCCGGGGTTCGGGGAGCAAAGCCCCAAGGGGCTCAGAGCCCCTTTCCTCGTGGTGTCAGAACATGGCTACCACTTCTACCACCAAAACCACAACTTGTCTCTTCCGTTTGCTTGTGGTATGTTTACATTTTGCAGGAGCACCCATTGGACAAAACTTCAAAACTTCCAGGGGTTTACCACCCCCTGGGGTTTTACCATTTTCTTAGCCTCTGGGGGAAAACCTGGTTCAAACCACTACATCTGGTCAGCTGGAGTACGTTGCTCTTATTGTCTCTAAGCAGTCATGTGCAACTGTATTTTTGGTGGCTTCCTGAAGAAAAAGCTGGATTGATTATTTTGGTCAATCAGTGTGGCTTGGTATTTCAGAAAGCGCTGAGGTGAAAGCCAATGATTTAAATCAAGGGCTGGAGCCCTCATCAGTTTTGTTTTAGCTTATGAAAAGCTTTATCAGTTTCTTTACCCCAAGTGAGTATGTGGACTCACACAGGGGCTCCACCAGAAGTCCATAGCTGTAGATCTACAAACGACATTATTTGGTCCCTCCGAGCAATGTTTGGAGCTCTTCCTTCTCCTATGGCCGAGGAGTCCAGCAGACAGCTTCTTTCTTTGCTGTTTTTAGGGTTCGTTGTCCTGCAGCGACCTTGCAATCGAGGTAGGAGACCTGCTGCACAGCTCTTAGTACTCAACCAATCTGAGATAGTTTAGCATGTTAACAGTTCACCCAATACATATTATTTTGGATTTTCTTTCTCGTGCGAGGATTTTCTCATTCAAAAGCGAACAGTGATTAACTTTCAGGGCTCTGGGGCAGGCAGAAGAAAGCATCCTCCAGATCTAGGACAGCAAATTATTTTAGCTCTGGTGTCAATTTAGTCAGCAGTGTACATGGATCTACCACTATAGGGTGCAAGCCCCCAGCCATCTCATTTATTGCTCTAAGATCTTGCACTATTTTATACTTCCCATCAGGTTCCTTTACTGGTAAGATGGGAGTATTATATTTTGATTTATATTTTTTTAATAACTCGTGTTTAATAAACTTTTCTATATTGTGTTGAATCCTTTCCTGATTCTCTATTTTAGGGGATATTGTTTAATATTTATTGGCTGTGCCCCTAATTTAACTTTTACTTCAATTGGCAATGTCATTTTTGCTCTTCTTGGAGTTTCTGAAGCTGATACTTTGATCCGTTACTTCTTCATGTATGCTGCTTGAACTTTGAGTCTCTATTAGGGCAAGATTTAAAATCTCAATCAATTGTTCCTTTTTACTTTGAATTTTATTTTGTTCTGTTCAAATTTAATTTCAGCTCTCAATGGCTCTAGTAAGTCTCTTCCCAGTAAACAAACTGGTGAGTTTGGCATGTATAAGAATCTGTGGATTTCAAATTACTTTCCTAATTTGTATTTTAAAGGTTTCAAGAAATGAGCTTTTTCTGTTTGACCCATGACTCCCCTTATCGATACAAAACTTAGAGCAGTGGGTACTAAAGTTTGATTAATACTTAAAATACAGCTCTTGTATTGATTAGAATTATGCTTCCTGATTTTTGTTCTTTTAGCCTTTTTGTATTGGGGATCTTGGGGCTATTTATAGCCTTTTAGGATTCAGCACAGCCCCTTAGGATTTGGTCTAGCCCCCCTTTCCCCCACCCCTGGGAAGGAAGGAGTTAATAAATTCTCTCCCTGCTCCCTTTCCCCAGGATAGCTGTAGTAATCAGGAAGTATAAAAGGTTGTTAAACTGCCAGGACAGAATATTTACAAATCAGAAGATAACAAAAGACAAATATAATAGTCATGGTATTATCTAGTGTTCTGACAGTATTATTCAAAATTGCACTTCAATTTTGTATATGCATCGCTTTTTGGAGATTGGTATTTGTTCATTTTTGCACAAAAATCTTTTTCATCCATACCACCTCCAGTCCGAGTTTTGGTGTCTTTGCTTGGTTACCAGGTCTGTCTGCTGAAATGAACTTCTTTATAAATAGTTTATTCCCAACTCATATCGAGAGTAAAGCAGTGGTTCCCCTTCTTATTTCACTACAGCCCCCCCCTTTCTGGTGTTAGTTTGTTTAATGGGTGAGGATCTCTAAAAGTGCCAAACTTGAAACACAGGTAAGCAAAATAATCCATTTTATCACTTGCGAACACATACCAGCTCCTCTAAAATCAAATTTTTAACAGTAAAAAACTCACACGCTTTCTCCTACTACATTGACAAACACAACCATAGACCCACTACAGCAGGGCTTCCAACACGGCATAAATCAATCACTTTCTCTCTTCCTCCTCCTTTCTCTTTATCACTGTTCAAAACCTTCTCCAAATTTAACTGCAAATATGGGTGAAGACATTCAACTGCATACATATACATACTTTTAGGACCTGGTGTTTGTTGTTCTAAAGGACAAAATATATTACAGAAATAACTTTCCTCTTCTCAAGTCACCAAAATTAAAGTTATAGACTCCCTCGTCCTGCTCCTGCAGGACACCTCTTCAGTTCCCCCCTTCCCCCCTCCTCCCGTTCCGGGAAGACAGAGAAGCAGCAGCCAAGAGTCGAAGCTGGCACTTCACTCCTCGGTGTCTCCGGGGTGTGTGTCGGGAGGGGACGCCAACTCTGCGATGGCACACAGTGCCCCCAGTTCGTGTGCCAGGGCAAGGTAGATGACTCAGCACGGGCAGGCTGCCGGCAGCCGGGCTGAGGAGGGGTCTGGCGTTGGTGAGCGCGGGGGGCACTGGCAGTGTGAGCCCGCTCCCTACAGAGATCTGTCTGTTTATCACAGGGTTTGGAGCACTGCTCGGACGGGTTGCTAGGCTGATCCCAGCGTGTTTTGTGGGCTGATAGTGCAAAAGGGAAGGTCTAGTCGTTCTCTCCAGTACTTGAAATAAACTGCTATATTTAAACTTGTTTCTCGAGAGCTATTGTGAATTTTTTTTTCTTTGTTCTAATCACTTTGATTGTAGTTTTACTGACTTTATAATTTTGGGGAACTTTGGTTATATCTTTTCGATTAGATTCAGTCTTTACTATGAATTTATATTTTTCACCTTGAGGTTTCAATTCAGTTTTGTCAAGAGCTGGTTACAGTGTGTTATTCTTGGAAAATAGAGCTCTTGACACTTTTAATCTCATTTATTTTATTCAAATAGTTTCAAGTCTCTCTGTCTTTTCAGACAATTTCATTTTAGATGACCTTTTCTTTTACAATAAAAACATTTTACTGCCTGGACTCTTGAAACAATTTGTTGGGGTCTGCTTATACATACTTTTTGGGCTTCTCTCAGTAAGTCTTTGAGCTCCCCTTTCTCCCATCCATCTAATTTCTTTAGTTCTCTTTTAATATCACTCCAGGCATAATTTATAAAGTGGACTTTCAACAATATTAGGCCAGCTGGTGTATCAGGACTAATGCCTAAATATTGCTGTAAATTTTTCTTTAGTCTTTCTAACCAGGTAATAGGGGTTTTATTTTTTTCTTGCTGATCTTTAAATGCCTTTTTGACATTTTTCTCATGGGGAACAGCCTTTTTGGTTCTTTGGGTCAAGGAAGTACAGTACTCAGTCAGGGCTGAGTTACATTCCGAGTCGAGTCCTAAGAATTTGTTTAATTGTTCAGCTACTCCCAAGAGGTCTTTTATCAGTTTCCTTGTTTCTTTCGTTGTTTTTAAACTTTTGTCTTCTTCGCCAGAGCTTTCCTGGTCTACTAAAAAGGCTCTAATGTTTCTTAGGGCTGTCTGTTTTTTTCTTTGGGCTTTAGTTCTTTTGGGACTTCCATACCCCTGATTTAACAGGGTCGTGAGGTTTACAGCTGAGGGGAGTTGTGGAGAGGGAGGGGGAGTATTTCTTGGGGCTGTGGGAACTACAACCGAGGGAGTTTGTAAACGATAAGAAGGGTTATAGGGGAGAGGTAAGCTACCTAATAGTTCTTCTTTTGATCTTTTTTCTATTGGCCTTTCTTTGGTTAACTTACTAATATTCTCAATATCTTCCCAATTTGATATTGTTGCTGTGGAATTTTGGTGCTGAAAAAATCTCCCGGAGCAGTTAATTAGGGGTGAGATAAGAAAGGGTTTATTATGCCAAGGCTAAGATGTTACAAGACGCGCGCCGGCCGTGCCTGAGATGTTACATTTTATAATACCATCCATCCAATCCCAGATGTGTCCACCCTGTGGCCTTTACTCTGGTCCGCCCCGGGTCCACCCCCCGAGAATTGAGTAGGGGGGCTTTCGGGACCCCCTGTTCATCCCATCTTCCTCTCCCTCAGAGCACAAAGGGTACATAGTTACCTAATTTTTGACCGTATTCTGTGGTTTAGGCCCTGATATGCTGTTCTACCAACAATCTAGGCCTTGCCTTGACAAAAGACTAAACATTTCTGCTATATTCAGGGGTATGAGTGATATAGGGAGCATAGAATGGGGTAAGAGGGTTAAGGAATGTGTAAACAAGGGTGCTAGAGAGAAAGGGAAAGGGACAAGGGACAAAGGAGGGAGGGTTGCTGCTTTTAAAATCTACTTATAAAACTTATAAGGTTTACCAATATTAGAAAAATAAAAAAAAACATTAGGGGCTGTGCAAATTTCGAACTGGCTTCCCGCCAAGTCCCCGAAACTCGACAACAAGGACCTGCTTCCCAGAGAGGGAAGAGAAAAGAAACGACTTAAGCAGCCAAAGCTATAGCAAAAATATATATATATATATTTACATATGAGACAGATATATACAATGAGAATACTATACACCACAACTCCAGAAATCCCAAACAGCTCCCCAAAAAGGGAAGAGGGGGAGGGAGAAGGGAGAAGGACAAAAAGGGACAAAGACTGAGCAAGTCAACCAGCCAACTGAAGGTAAATTAGCAAAATCTCACTTCCCTTTGAACAAGCAGGATGGCTAGACACGGCCCAGCGCTCTCCCCTCACGCGTGGCAGATAACAGCAGTCACTGTAGGCCTCAGCTCCAGATAAGCCAGACCGAGACAGGGACCCACCGTTCTTGAACCTCGCCGGAAAGGAAGAGAGCGAGGTCCCTCCTGCTGGCTTTATTTATACCTCAAGTTACGTAAAGGAATAGCATGGATTACTTCCGTGATCACTTTCCTAGTTCCTTCCTGCTTACAAGCTGGTCTCCAGGAAGGCCTAGAGTGAAACCATCACATTCTCCACCCCTTATTCCATACTATTTCTTTACGTAACACCTGTATATTGTGTTCATCTATATCCCACGCATATACATATACATATATACATATAGTCCATGTTTATTTTGAGGCTGTCGTTTGTTGTTGAAAATCAGCACCAACAGCAGCTCGGTTTGGATTCTTGGCCCTTTCGTCGCAATCACAGTTCTGGTTTAGGGCTGGTTCATTGGTTTGGGCTGTCTCAACATCGGACATCCTTGGGTACCGGTATCACCTTGTTCGGGTCTTTTTCGTCTGGTGTCTGGTCTCCTGTAAAAACACAACTCAGGACATACAATTAGCTTTTCCCCAAGGCTAAATTTCCTTGAGGCACACATTGGATCACTCCATCCTTCCTCATTACCCACTACGTATGTCCTGGCCCTTGAGCAAAGACAATCCCCCGAATGGGTTTGTCTTGGCCTGAGGCAGGGGTAACCCAAACAACTTTCCCTAGCATTCCCCTCAAATGGATTGCTGGAACTTTATCTCCATCAACAATGTGGAGGGATTCTGCTTGTGCAGGGCCAGCTCGATTGACAGAACCCCTGGTGTTAACTAGCCAGGTAGCCTTGGCTAAGTTCTTGTCCCAGTTTTTATAAGTTCCCTCACCTAGTGACTTTAGAGTCATCTTCAACAGTCCGTTATATCTCTCAACCTTCCCAGCAGCTGCTGCATGATAGGGAATGTGGTACACCCATTCTATACCATGTTCCCTCGCCCAAGTGGTGACTAATTCATTTTTGAAATGAGTCCCGTTGTCTGACTCAATACGTTCTGGGGTCCTGTGTCTCCACAGGACTTGCTTTTCAAGGCCCAAAATGGTATTCCGGGCCATTGCGTGGGGCACTGAAAAAGTCTCTAACCATCCCGTTGTTGCTTCCACCATGGTAAGTACATAGCACTTACCTTGGCAGGTCTGTGGCAGTTTGATATAATCAACCTGCCATGCCTCTCCATACTTATACTTATCCCATCGTCCACCATACCACAGGGGCTTCAGTCTTTTCGCCTGCTTAATAGCGGCACAAGTCTCACAATCATGGATAACTTCAGAAATGATATCCATGGTTAAGTCTACCCCTCGGTCTCGTGCCCATCTGTGGGTGGCATCTCGGCCCTGATGACCGGAAGCATCATGGGCCCATCGAGCCAGAAACAGCTCTCCCTTCTGCTGCCAGTCTAGGTCTACTTGTGACACTCCTTTCTGTGCAGCTCGGTCTGCTTCTCTGTTGTTATTGTGTTCTTCATTAGCTCGCTTCTTGGACACATGGGCATCTACATGGTGGACTCTCGCATTCAGACTCTTCGCTCTGGCAGTGATGTCCTGCCACAAGTCAGCAACCCAGATGGGTTTTCCTCCACGCCTCCAGTTCATCTTCTTCCATCGGTCTAACCATCCCCATAGGGCATTGGCTATCATCCACGAGTCTGTGTAGAGGTAGAGTCTTGGCCATCCTTGTCGTTAGGCAATGTCCAGGGCCAATTGGACGGCTTTGAGTTCTGCAAACTGACTCGACTCTCCTTGACCCTCAGCGGCTTCTGCCACTCATCGGGTGGGACTCCAAACAGCTGCTTTCCACTTCCGGTTCCTTCCTACAATACGGCAAGAACCATCAGTGAAAAGGGCATAACGCCTTTCTTCATCTGGCAGCTGATCAAATGGCAGAGCTTCTTTGGCTCGGCTCACTGGCTCTTCTTCTTCTTCTGCCAGACTGAAGTTCCCACCTTCAGGCCAATTGGTTATGATTTCCAAAATGCCAGGGCGATTCGAGTTCCCTATTCAGACACGTTGCGTAATCAAAGCGATCCACTTGCTCCACGTGGCATCGGTGGCATGATGCGTAGGGGGCACCTTCCCTTTGAACATCCAGCTCAAGACTGGTAATTGGGGTGCCAGGAAGAGCTGTACTTCGGTACCAATTACCTCTGAAGCTGCTTGTATACCTTCATATGCCGCTAAGATTTCCTTTTCCACAGGGGTGTAATTGGCCTCAGAACCTCTGTAGCCCTCGCGTCTCGCCAGGCACCTTTTGCCAGAGGCTCCAGGAGGGACCTTTATCTCCAGCTGCAGAGTAGAGTACATTCTTTACATCTGGTCCCGTTCTGACTGGTCCAAGAGCCACGGCATGTGCAATTTCTTGCTTGATCTGCCTGAAAGCTTGTTGTTGCTCAGGACCCCACTGGAAATTGTTCTTTTTATGGGTCACAAAGTAAAGAGGGCTCACAATCTGACTGTATTCTGGGATATGCATCCTCCAGAAACCTATTGCTCCCAGAAAAACTTGGGTTTCTTTCTTGTTTGTGGGTGGAGCCATTGCTACAATCTTGCTGATTACGTCTGTTGGTATCTGGCATCGTCCATCTTGCCATTTCACCCCTAGGAATTGGATCTCTCGGGCAGGTCCCTTGACTTTGCTCTTCTTGATAGCAAAACCGGCCTCGAGGAGAATCTGGATGATCTTCTGTCCTTTCTTGAAAACTTCTTCTGCTGTATCCCCCCATACAATGATGTCATCGATGTACTGGATGTGTTCGGGAGCCTTACCCTTCTCTAGTGTGACCTGGATCAGTCCATGACAGATGGTTGGACTGTGTTTCCACCCCTGGGGCAGTCGATTCCAGGTGTATTGAACGCCCCTCCAGGTGAAAGTAAACTGTGGCCTGCACTCTGCCACTAAAGGAATGGAGAAAAACGCGTTGGCAATGTCGATGGTGGCGTACCACTTTGCTGTCTTGGACTCCAACTCGTACTGGAGCTCCAACATATCTGGCACGGCAGCACTCAACGGTGGCGTAACTTCATTTAAGCCACGATAGTCTACAGTCAGTCTCCACTCTCCATCGGACTTACGCACAGGCCAGATGGGGCTGTTGAAGGGTGAATGGGTTCTGCTGACCACCCCTTGGCTCTCCAACTTTCGGATCATTTTGTGGATAGGGATCACAGCATCTCGGTTTGTCCGATACTGTCGTCTGTGTACAGTTGTTGTGGCTATTGGCACTTCCTGATCTTTAACTCGCAGTAGTCCTACAATGGAAGGGTCTTCTGAGAGGCCCGGAAGGGCAGACAATTGCTTGGACTCCTCTTCAATCACCGTGGCTATACCAAAAGCCCACCGGTACCCTTTCGGGTCCTTGAAGTATCCTCTTCTTAGGTAGTCCATACCAAGGATGCAAGGGGCTTCTGGCCCCGTCACAATGGGATGCTTTTCCCATTGGTATCCCGTCAAGCTCATGTCCGCCTCTACTACTGACAATTCTTGAGACCCTCCTGTCACTCCAGAAATAGAAACAGTCTCGGTACTCTTATGCTCCGAAGGCATTAAAGTACACTGGGCTCCAGTATCTATCAAGGCCTGGTATCTCTGAGGATCCGATGTGCCAGGCCATCAAACCCACACAGCCCAGTAAACTCAGTTATCTTCTTGGTCCCTTTCCTTCTCCTGGCAGAAGGCAGGGCCCCTCTACTGGTCTTGATCAGAGCATTCGTCGTCAGAGTCTGACTTCTTAGACTTTTTGCCGTTGTCGAAGTGGACCTCCATCTCCTTGTGCTTCGGCGATCGCAGTTTCTCTTCTAAGAAGTCTCCATCTACTACATAGACAACTTTCTTGTCAGTGTCCTTTCGCTTCAGCTCCCTCACTCTAGCTTCAAGCTTAGAAGTGGGTTCACCATCCCACTTCTTCATGTTTTCTCCTTTACTACAAAGGTATGCCCATAGTTGGTTACGTGACCAACGCTTAGAGTTCTCTTTCCTTCGACGTGTGAATGACAGGGATCATGAGCGAGATCGAGACCAGGATCGAGGTCTAGGTCGAGGTCGTCTTTGTCGATCCTGCCGTGATCTTCCCATTGGCCTTTCTCTGTAATCTCTATACCTTCT
The DNA here is from genome assembly GCF_036250125.1 of Pseudopipra pipra. Lineage (NCBI taxonomy): Eukaryota > Metazoa > Chordata > Aves > Passeriformes > Pipridae > Pseudopipra > Pseudopipra pipra. The sequence continues at coordinate 62,190,920 of NC_087580.1, read as the reverse complement.
GTCCTCTCTGTCTCTAAGGTCGTCCTCATATCTGGAATATTCATAATCTCTCTCCATTCTTTCCCTATCGTAGGTGCGTCAGTACAGGGGATCGAAGGAGTCTTCCATATTTTCCTCTATGGTTCTTATCCAAGCACACATGGTGTCCACGCCTGGTTCCTCCATCTTTGCATTATATACGGGTATCAAGCAGGAAATATGTGGTTTAGGGGCACCTTGAATTACCTTTTTCCACATTGGTTGCGTGCAGGGAACATTCTCAGGAACTTGGATGTCATAATAATCTGGATCAGAATAGATGATCTCCAGCATGGCCAATTCCCGTAGGTATTGGATGCCTTCTTCCGCAGTCGTCCACCTTCTTGAAGAACTCTTCAGGGACTCCTTAAATGGGTATTTCACTCTCACCGCGTGGAGGATTCAGAACCAAAGACTGGACGCCATTTTCTCCCTTCCCATTTCTTGCTCTATCACAGGGTCTCGAGCAATGGATCCCAATTGTCATGCTTCATCACTTTCAATTACATGACTATCAGCTCCCTTGTCTCAGCATCGCACCAGCCAGGTGAGGACTTCTTCACCAGGCAAGCGCATATAATCTCTCTGTAAATCTCGAAGCTCTCTTGTGGTCAGTGATTGTGTAATTTCGCTTTCTCGCATTATTTCTTGTCCATCTCTCCCACGTAGAATCTTTTCCACCTCTCTCTTTACTCTTCCGCTCCTACGTGGGACTGCTCCCACCTCCTCCCTATATCTCTCATGTGGAGGTGGGGACTGGGCATGCCGTGGGGATAAGCTTCTATATCGTTCGCGCCACGGAGATGGACTTCTTCGTCGTTCACGTCGTGGAGATGGACTTCTATGCCATTCACGCCGTGGGGATGGACTCCTGCGTCGTTCGCGATACCCAGCGGGTGGAGGTAGTGAGTAATCTTTCGCGTGCTGAGATAAGGGCCTCCTCCTCCAATCATCCACACCTCCAAGAGAAGGTTGGGTCTGGAGGGGTAGGAGTAATTCTCCCTCCGATTGAGGGGGATGCTTTGGCTCCTTCTTTGCGTCTTTTGTAACACTGAATGTGTAGTCAGGATATAAATCATCAAGCGACAATATACCACCGGCCGTTTGTACTGTTGCTTTCTTTTCTCTTGATACTGCTCTATATTCCTTTGGGCGTACCCCTAGTTCTTTTGGACGTGCTCCTTCCCGTGTAACCGTTTCTTCCTCTCTGGCAGCTGCTTCTTCTCTTCCAATCGCTCCTTCCTCAGTCACAGCCACTTCTTCCTCTCTCGCAGTGGCACCTTCATCTCTTGCTGTTGCTCCTTCGCCCGTTGCTGCCGCTCCTTCGTCCGTTGCTGCCGCTCCTTCGTCCATTGCTACCACTCCTTCGTCCACTACGTCTTGTGTGGATTGGATAGGATCTTCTGTTCCTTCTTCTTCTTCTTCTTCTCTTTCTTCTGTGTGTTCTGGTTGCAGAGATGGGTCCGTAAGTTCCTTGATCTCCCTTACCCACGTCTTCTTCTTCTTAATAGGGGCAACGATGACTTTCCGGTTCTTAGCTTGAGTCCCAGTTCTAGTGGACTTAGTAGAAACGGCACTGACTTTAAGTTGTGTTTGGACCCCAACTTCTGTGGACCTAATAGGGACATCACTGGTTTCAAGTGGCGTGGTTTGGGTTTCTGTGTCGACCTTAACCTTTTGAAGGTGGTCTATGGCAGCTCGATAAGCATTAGCCAGGCCCCAGCACAAAGCGGAGAATTGCATATTCGGATCTTTGTAGGAAAAACACCCTTCTGCCAAACAGCGGGCCATCTCACCAGAATCAAACATTTGTTCTGGTGTGAACTCCCAATTAATGGGGGGTGACACATGTCCTACTAATCTACCGAAATCTCCCCAAGCTCCATGCCACCCAGGGACTGGCCTGTCTGCAGCCCTTTCCAAAGTTCCAATGAGTCCCTTTGAGGCGTGATCTTTCCTACAAGAGGGAAAGCAATACAACACCATTCTTCCAAGTTTAAGGAGCACTTCCAGTACCTTTATCAATGACAGTACTGTTGCAACAAAATTTATATAGTAATTAGAGCCGATTCTAACCATGGGGATCTCCTTTACCAAACCTTCGATGTCAAAATTAAAGAATGGAAGCAATTCGTTACATCCATCCTCAAGGTCTGGACGTCTCCCTATAGGGTAGCCTAAAACAGGTATAAAGATGGCTAGAATTATAAGACAAATTCATGAAACAGCCATTGTTTTTGTTATTATTTCTTCTTGATCCCAAAACAAACCTTTGTTTATATAAACAAAGTTTTCTTGGCTGCTTTCCCAGACTCTGGCAGTGTTCCCAGACCTGTTCCCAAAACAGTAGATTGGTTTGCAAAACAACACCGAGCTTGGTTGTCTTCCCGGAAAATGTTTATCAAAACAAGCCAAACTTAACCAAAATATTCCACTTCTGACACCAAAAATGTTGTGCAAGTTTTGAGCTGGCTTCCCGCCAAGTCCCCGAAACTCGACAACAAGGACCTGCTTCCCAGAGAGGGAAGAGAAAAGAAACGACTTAAGCAGCCAAAGCTATAGCAAAAATATATATATATATATTTACATATGAGACAGATATATACAATAAGAATACTATACACCACAACTCCAGAAATCCCAAACAGCTCCCCAAAAAGGGAAGAGGGGGAGGGAGAAGGGAAAAGGACAAAAAGGGACAAAGACCAAGCAAGTCAACCAGCCAACTGAAGGTAAATTAGCAAAATCTCACCACTTCCCTTTGAACAAGCAGGATGGCTAGACACGGCCCAGCGCTCTCCCCTCACGCGTGGCAGATAACAGCAGTCACTGTAGGCCTCAGCTCCAGATAAGCCAGACCGAGACAGGGACCCACCGTTCTCGAACCTCGCCGGAAAGGAAGAGAGCGAGATCCCTCCTGCTGGCTTTATTTATACCTCAAGTCACGTAAAGGAATAGCATGGAATACTTCCGTGATCACTTTCCTAGTTCCTTCCTGCTTACAAGCTGGTCTCCAGGAAGACCTAGAGTGAAACCATCACAGGGGCTTAAGGCATCAATATCATTACCCCCAAAGGACTGGTAGGGGTAATATCCAGCAATGCCTGCTTGGGCAATGCTTGCTTGCTCCCTTTTTTCTTGAGGCTACCTTTCTTACTGAATCCTTGCCCCATAGTTTTCCAAGGTCCCTTCTAGAATCTCTCCACCGACTCTCTGGGATCCCTTCTAAGCTCTCCCCACTGACACAAAGGTCCCTCCTTAAGACTTTTCCACTGACCTCAGAGGTCCAATCACCAATTCTCTCGCTTCGCCTGGTCACTGGCTGTTCCGTTCGCACGGAGACAGAAACGCAGTTAAAAGGGCTACCGCAATCACTTTGCAGCAAAGCTACGTCTCATCCACTCATTCACTCTGACCTCTTTTATCCGCCCAACCAGGGAATACAGTCCGTTGTTCTTCCCTGGGTCTTCATGCACAAGAATTATGGGCCCTTTTTGCTGCAGCAATCCGGGAGCAATCCTTGCTTTTACCATATAACCATATAATGCGTTACTCCAGTCCTGTGGAAAATTAGACCCAAAATAGACCGTTGAATTCAGCTGGGGCCCCCCCATTTCGAGTACTAATTAACCCAGCAGGGCTCGGAGAACATCACGTCAGGGTCACCAATTGTGATAAACAAAGTCTCGAGTTTCTATAAGTTTCGAATAATAGTTTATTATATGGTAAAAGCAAGCAGCCGGCTGGGTGACAGAAATGGGACCAGTTTCCCAAATCTGCACACCTTTACTACAGGGTACATTTAGTATTTATCTTAGCTACTTCATGCATATTAATTATATCATATACATATACATTCTACAGGTTTTTGCTAAGTATTTAATATATGGGTTTTCTTACAGCTAAAGCTAAAAGGGTTATCCCTACAACCAGTCATAATTCATGCATTCTTGGACTAACAGGCGCCAAAAGATTTAAAGTTCTACTATATTTTATTCTTAGTATAGTAAGGAGATTTTAGGGCTCTTGACCTTGTAAGGGTCTGTTTTATTTCTTTATGGGGGTGTAATTAAGTTTTACAATCCGTTTGTTTTATTTTGATGTAATCACCCATTTGTTTCACGAATCACAATTATTTATCACATTCAGTAAAGCAATGTATAAGTTAGACAAAACATTTAAACAACTTGAACAAACCAACATGCTATGATGTTAGCAGTCTATTAGAAGATTGCAGGCAACTAGTCACTTTGTTTTTTAACACAGGGCTTTTCTTTTGTGAGGTTCAGCACTTCATGCATTGTTATTTATAATCTTGTGTGGACTTGTAAACTAAGAGGTTTTTTTCATATGTTGCAGTAGTTAGAGAGGAGAGAGAGATATTCTAAACAATTTTTGCTACTTGCTATAAAACTACTGGGATAAAATATATATAAATAATAATTTTCATGAAAGACAATAGAAATATAATATCAATAACTATAGTATTGTCTGTTAATTTGACAGTATTATTCAAACTATACTAGTAATCTACCCTTTTAAAGTTTTTCTAGTTTGTATATGATCTAGAATTTTGAGTATTTTTTCAAATTCTAGCCAAATTCATAATATAAATTCAATCATGTTATAACCTTCTATACTGGAGACAAATGCAAGTTTTGATTCTAATTCTGATTCTTGCTTACCAGCAATATAACACTACATACAGAAAGAATAAGTTAAAACACATTGTTGGTGACGGACTTTCTTAACTCTGGAATAGTAGATCCAGGGATCTATTAGGGCAAGAGGCCTGCTATACAAGAAAGAAAAAAACAATGCATTTTGTTCTTCAAGATGCATGGTCTGCACTGAATGGCTAATGCATGGCTGTGGTTGATGCCCTGATTAATACAAAGATGACAAAAGCAATTAGAACAGTTTCTCTAATTTACTGTATCTTGCATCATCTTCTCAGTCTCGGGCTAGGCTCATGGGGAGCTATAGTTTGGTTCTTCTGTTTATGAGAACTACTAATGATAGATTGAGAATGGATACTTTTTGATTTGTGATACAACCAAACAAATAAGGATCACCTGAAGGGATATTAAAGGTATTGTTAGTCACACTAATCACAACATCTGATGCATCTCAGGTCTTTCAATACAGAGCATACATTTCTCACACCGGATCAAATTAAAGATTTTGTTTTGTTTTTTCTCTTTTTCTCTTTCAAAATTATAATTAATATTATCTCAGTAAGAAATTAAAAATATAACCATAAAGGTCTTTCTTTTCAAAGCACTTTAAAAATGTTGTCTACTGTTTCAAGAGGGAAGGAAAAATTAATTACTTAAAAGTAATTTACTTATTTTCCAATATATTTAGTATGTTTGAGTCTACAATAGTGGAAAAATACTGTTTGATTATTCTTTTCCATACTCATCTTCAAGCTACATGTGCAGTTCAGAAGGATGGAGAAGGCCAGATTCCAGCTTACAGCTGGTTCCTTAGATGTGATCTACATTATTTGCTTGGTTTTTTTAGTCATTTTGTTTATGAAATTCTAGTAAGAGAACAAAATTCACAACATAAGCAGCACAAAGGAGAACAAATAACTAGTTGTAAGATCATGTAAAAATCAGCTGAGTAAACTTTTTAAACACAATTCTAAAGATGTGATCAGTGTAATGCTAACTCAGGGTAAGGCCTCTGGCTTCAACCACTTGTATTCACAGCACTAACTGTGGGGGTGTTTCAAGAAGACAGTTCCCCCATCCTTGCAGACTGAGGGTCTAGAGAAGCACTGAGCAAATGTAGCAGCAAAAATACAAGGGGAGTCACAGTTGCTTCATCTGTTCAGTACACACAGAACCTGACAGGGTCACTCTACTGTCACAGTCACTTTCCGGTCTACAACAGGGAGATAGAGAGATGTTTTATCTAAGAGTTAAGGAAATCCTCAGCCTGCTGGATTTTCATCCATCTTATTTGCAAAGTTGTAGTTTTTGTAAGGCAGGAAAGTTCTATTCTCTCTCTAGCTCTGAGAAACTGGTAATTTAAACTTTTTTGAGACTGGCTGGAGGAGGTTTAAGCCTTCTACTCGGTTGCTAGGCAACAAACTATTTCTATTGTGTGAGCACACTATCTCTCCCCCTGCTAAGGCTGAATTTCACAAAGGGGGGTTTCTTACCCTTTTTTTTTCTTTTTTCTCTTGGCAAAAACTTTGTCAGGGGTTTACTCTGCTTTTTTCTGCTGAATACAATATTTTGGCAGAACGTTTTTACATGGGTAAGATGTAACTAAGAATAAGGCAATTCACTAAAGCTTTCATATAAAGATTCGTTCTCCGGGAAACTCTTAAAATTTTTTGCATATTAGCTTTTAGTAAAACGCAATTCTCTAGTTTTAAGTTATTTACAAGTGTTTAGAAGGACTAAAGAGAGAGATTTTGCTTTCTTTTCTCGACTACTTACATGCATGGTTTCTGCGGGGAAATTCCTCCCGCGAGCCGGTCCCTCACTAATTCCCAAATAGTAGAGCTAAGGAGCTAAAGATGGAAATGAGAACTATGGAAAGGTGTTTACTTGTTTGTTTTAAATACCTATTCCCCAAGAATAACAGAAAAAGGAAAGAAGACTCTTGTTTTTCTCTCTCACTGCAGCCTCTGCTACTGTTCCCACTCGGTCTCCCCCCCCCCTCGCAGGGAGGAAGGGAGAGAGAATCTGCTGAAGCTATGTTTAGTTTCTTTTCTCACTGCTGCAGCCCCCGCCGAGCCCCCTGCAGCTTTCGCACGGCATCTTGGCCCCCGGTCCCAGCCTGTGGCGACCGTGGTGCACTCAGCGCCCAGTCGGGCCCTTGGGGACTCCCACAAGGAGCTTGACTGGCTTCGCAGAAGCAGCTCTCGGCACTGCTGCCTGCTCTGCTGCCGCCCCTGTGCCGGACTCAGGCAGCAGTTTGAACAATCTCAAAGGGAATTCCTATGCTCTTGTGTCCATCTGAGACACCTCTCCCAGACCCTTATCCCTGGGTTTTAACAGTTACTAAGAAACCCATGGTTGCTTCTCCACACACACGCACAACCCCCAACACACACACACACACACACACACACACACGCACGGTACCATTAGTAACATTGCGAGCTTACAACGACACATTGGACAGATAACAGAGTTAACACGAGAGTTAACAGAAATACGGGAAGGCAGCTTTCTAGCCTGCCCTGTCGTAGAGCAGAAATTGTGTGAACAGTTTCTATTGCATTTCTGAGATTTCTTCCCTGGCATGGCTGGGTGCTGATAGTAAAAAATACTGCACCACTAAGATGGCTACCCGAGCTAAAGTTAGAACAAAGGTGGATTCATGCCAGATGCCAAGGAGGAGTTTTGACAGGTGAATAAAGTTTTCTCATCTCCTATGACCACCTGTTGTGGTCCAATTAGCAGTGGACAGCAGAGCATGTTTTCCTTATGTAACCAATGTAGTGTGAACAAGAAACTAAGCATCATTACCACTATATAATCTGTCTTTTTCCTAATAAACCTGACATATTGCCTGATCACATTGGTCTAAGAACAGTCTGTCCGTTCCCTTCCATCAAGAATTGGCGCCCGAACAGGGACTCCAAGTTCGTCAGTTCTCTGGGACGTAAGGCGAGCGGAAGAGCCGAAGGAAGCAGCTGTTACAGGCAGCATTGAGCCCCGGTGCTGTGAACAAATCCATGCACGGTTAAAATTGGAATCTTGCTTTGGCCAAGCAGAGTCAGCTGGCAGGAGCATGGGGCCCACCCTTTCCAAAGATGAAGAAGCGGTGGAAAGGCTCTTGCAATCTATAGTCTTTCTAAGAGAGTCAAATTATGATGAAAAAGCCCTGAAAGGGTTAATTGATTGGGCGAGAGAGAAGAAACTAATCCCATCCGCTCAAGCTGCCTTTGAAGTATCTACGTGGGATACTATAAAAGAACAATTATGGGATGAGATCTCTAAGGGATCAAAGGACGCTAAAAAACACCCTGCAACTTGGCGTCTGGTAGTTGATTCACTGGAAAAGCATAATGCTATGAAGCGAGCATCTGCAGCAGCAAAGGCAACTGTAAAAGCAACTCTCCAGGGAAACAGCGAGATCGCGGAGCAAAGGTGCGTAGAGCAGTTTGTTTTCAGGCAGGTTTCGACGCCTGCGCCTGCAAAGACGCTCTCGGTAAAAGTTTTAAAAGCTGAGCGTTTGTCTCCGTTCAGCAGTGCGCCAGCGCTGGCAGAAAAAGCGGAGCCTGCGGAGAGACACGCTGGTGCTGTGCCATCGGCACACCCTTCTACTGCGCCTGCTCTGCCAGCACTACCATCTTCTATTGAGCCTGCGCAGCCAGCAACCCCTCCTTCAACTGCGCCTGCTGTGGGCACTAAGTCATCAACTGCTTTTGCACATGCACCGCCCGGAACAGAGCTGCTAGGAGCCTTCGCACCGCTAGATGTCGCTGCACCGCTGCTACCTGGAAGTACCATGTCGCCTGATTTTACGTCATCAAGAGCTGACACCTCTGAACACGGAAGTCGCCCTCAGAGTCTTGCTACTATGGCAACCGGGTCTATTTTGAAAAAAGCTGCTGCTACCCCGATTGAAGCTGCCACGGGAGAAATTGCCAGCTTCATACCAACGCTGCAGGAAAGGAAGAAAGAAACATTGTATCGTGACAACGTGGATGGGCGAATGCCTCCACTCCCATCACCCAGTTTATCCTCTGACGAGGAGAACTCGGAAGATGAAAGCGACAAGATTGCTATGCTTGCAACAAAAGATCAAGTGAACAATTTGTTACGCTGTTTCGAAGAGCTTAAGTCTCATTTCACAGAGAGACAGTTCGCGTCGCAAAATCCAGGTTTTTCCCAGGTTCCAGCTTTGCCTGCAGCGCCAGCATTGCCTCCTCCAAACCCCTCTCCTGGGATGCCCGGGATGGGAACTTCTGGTTTAGGGGTTCCAGCCTTGCCGGGTGGAGGGAGGAGGAAAGGGGGGGTGAGAGTTAATCCAGCACAGAATTGGAAAAACATTATACAGGCTGCTGCCTCTGAAGGGGATTTTAAGCTCTTAGAATCTAGTGCCTTTCCTGTATTTGTAGATAATGCAGGAAATAATTCCTGGGAAGCTATAGATTGGAAGATCATAAAAGAGGCAAAGGCAGCTGTTTCACAATATGGTTTAAAAAGCAGTTATTCACAATCAATAATACAACATCTTTTTTCTGCGCATTTGTTGACACCATATGATATTCGTATGATTATAAACATGTTGCTTTCCTCATCTCAGCAATTACAGTTCTTTAGCAAATGGAATGCCAGCTGTGCAGCGGCTGCTGCACAACCTAGGCAACAAGGGCATCCTCTCTACGGTGCTACCTCTGATGCACTCATGGGTCTTGGTCAGTATGAAAAAGTAGATGTACAAGCACAGTTTCTAGATGAGGTATTACAAACTAGTCAGGATTTAGCTTATAAGGCATTGCTTATAGTAAGGGGTGCAAAGTCAGGACCCCCATGTACTTCAATCAAACAGGGGACCAATGAGTCTTATAATCAGTTTATAGATCGCTTGCATCAGTCACTAGATGCGGATCCAGATATGGATCAGGATTTAAAGCGTGGACCTGGCAACAGCAGCAGATACTATGTTTGAGACTCAAGAAGTGTACGTGATTGAGTCTACATTGCAGGGACCTTTAGGTAGAGGATTGAGTGCTCATTTGGTAGGACGTTCATCTTTGTCTCGTCAGGGAATTTTTGTGGTGCCAGCAGTCATAGATGCAGATTCTACGGCTGTAATCAAAATCATGGTATACACTCAAACACCACCAGTTTTCATTCCTGCTAACAGTAAAATAGCTCAGTTGGTGCCTTTTAAAGCAGAAGTGCCTAATGCAGAACCAGTAACACGGGGAGATGGAGGCTTTGGTTCAACAGGTTCCCCTGATGTGTTGTTAGCAGTAGATATAAAGCAGGAAAAACCTGAGGAAAACATAATTGTACGGCATCCTAATGGACAATCCAGCACTATGACTATGCTTCTTGATACGGGAGCTGATATTTCGATCATTCCCAGGCATAAATGGCCTCAAGCATGGCATGTGGAAATGGCACCCACAGGAGTTAAAGGAGTAGGTGGTGTACAGCAGACATGGATTAGCAAAGATGTGATAACTTTTCAGTTCTCTGATGGGACAATAGTGGGAACATGTCCTTATGTGTTGTCTTTACCAGTAGGCCTGATAGGTCGAGATCTGTTGGGGCAAATGGGAGCACGTCTGGTTACTTCTCCTTTTCAGATGCGGCCATTGATAGGCAGCCAACATTAAAACTGCGATGGAAAACAGAAAAACCAGTATGGGTAGATCAGTGGCTGCTGAAGGAGGAGAGGCTGCAAATAGTACAGCAATTAGTTCAAGAGCAATTGGATGCAGGACATATTGTTCCATCTACAAGTCCATGGATCACTCCCATATTTGTTATTCCAAAAAAATCAGGAAAATGGAGATTATTACATGATCTGCGAGCTGTCAACACAGTCATGGAGGATATGGGGGCTTTGCAGCCTGGTCTGCCTTCTCCTATGATGATCCCCCATGATTGGGTCATACTGGTAATAGATTTAAAAGACTGTTTTTTCGCAATCCTTTTGCATCCAGACGATGCTGTCAGATTTGCCTTCACAGTGCCTTCAATTAGCAAAGCAGAACCAGCACAGCGTTTTCATTGGGTAACTCTTCCCCAGGGGATGAAAAATTCACCCACCTTGTGTCAGATCTACGTTGCATGGGCCTTGCAGTCATTCCGGACTCAACACCCTGACTTATTAGTGTATCATTACATGGATGATGTTCTGATAGCGGGAAAAAATTTGAATGTGCCAATGCTGTTACAGCAGTTAGAACAAGAGTTGAGTCATCGAGGCCTACAGATTGCCCCTGAAAAGATTCAGAAGCAGGAACCATGGCAATACCTTGGTTGGACCATCACAAAAGGAATAGTGAGACCACAGAAGTTAGTTATTAACACTGCCATAAAAACCCTGACTGATGTACAGAAGCTGATGGGTGATATACAGTGGGTCAGACCTGTGTGTGGAATAACCAATGATGATCTAGCTCCTCTGATGCCTTTGCTAGGGTCAGTTGCTCCGGCAGGACTTCATAGAGAATTGTCAGAAGATCAAAAGACAGCTATAGTTAAGATCTCTGAAAAGATAGCTGCAGGATATGCCTGTCGAATAATACTGGAACAGCCAGTGCAGTACCTGATTGTTAATTCTGGAGAAAGCAAAAAGCATCCATTGGGTATCATCTGTCAAATCGCAACCAGCATAAGAATTTTGGAATGGGTATTTTTACCATATCAGCCCAAAAAGACAATCATGACACGACCTGAATTGTTTGCACAACTTGTCATAAAAGGGTGATGGAGAATTTGTGATTTAATTGGCAAAGATCCATCTGTAATATTTGTACCAGTCGCCCAGAACTATTTGGAGTGGTTGTTTGAGAAATCAGAACCATTCCAAATAGCCATGGCAGATTTTGAAGGTCTGGTCACAAATCATTATCCCTCAGACAAATTGTTGCCTTTGCTGCAACATCAGACAATTGAACAGCTTGTGTTGCGATCAGATGATCCAGTTGATGGGATTACTGTTTTTACAGATGCAGCAATTACTTGGCAGGAAGGATCAGAGTGGAAACATAAACTGCTTCCAGGTGTTTCAGGTGACACACTGCAAACCCTTGAATTGAGAGGTGTAGTGTGGGCCTTGGACTTCTGGAAGGAAGAACCTGTTAATGTAGTTTCAGATTCACTTTATGTAGTAGGTACAGTACAACGAATCGAACGGGCAATGGTCAAAACCCTGAAAAATAAGATCTTAGCAGCACTCATGACACAGTTGCTGCATTTGCTAGATCAGCGCACACAGTCCTATTTTATCACTCACATTAGAAGCCATCAACAGCTAGATGGTGGTTTAGCAATTGGAAATGATAGAGCAGATAAATTAGTAGCACCTGCATGGACTGGTCCTGCAGTAAATAAGTTTCAGCAAGCAGTTCTGTCTCATGAATTTTTTCATCAGTCTGCAGATGTATTAGCCAGGCAATTTGGGCTCACTTCCTCAGATGCACGAGGGATTGTACAGGCCTGTTCAGCCTGTCACAAGAACGGGCTGGGCATTGGCTTGGGAGTCAATCCTCGGGGGTTACAAGCATTGCAGCTTTGACAAATGGATGTCACTCATGTTGCTGAGTTCGGGAGGTTGAAATATGTGCATGTATGCATTGATACCTTTTCTCATGCCATGTGGGCCTCTGCCCAGGCTGGGGAAGGTGCCAAATGTGCCATTCGTCATATGTATGCATGCATAGCAGCCCTTGGGATCCCCACAGAACTTAAAACTGATAATGGATCTGGTTATATCTCACAACGTTTCCGAAGGTTCTGTATGAATTGGGGTATTTCTCATGTTACTGGTATAGCTCACTCTCCTACAGGTCAAGCTATTATTGAACGAGCTCACGGAGTTCTGAAAACACTTTTGCAAAAGCAGAAGGGGGGAGAAGAGCTAGCCAGTCCACATGACCGACTTGCAAAAGTGTTATATGTGCTGAATTTCTTGCGGTTGACGGGTAATAGAACAGACCCTCCCATTGTTATTCATAGCACTTCCTTGCAGTCGGGTCTGGTAAGTCAACAAGCAATAATCAAGGTGCAATATAAGGATCCACAGACAGGGGAATGGAGAGGGCCTACAGAAGTGAAGATGACTGGAAGAGGCTATGCTTGTCTCTTAACAGACACAGGTGTTCGCTGGCTACCTGCACGATGGGTAAAACCTTGGAAAGAAGCTGGTTTTTCAGAACAGGGTTAATGCTCTTCCTGTAGGTAACAGTAGCACTATCAGAAGCTGTTGTATATAATAGTTTTTCAGTATTACAAGAGCACAATTTTTAGTATTATGAGCACAATTTTTTATATACTTTTAAGGCACATAAGTTTAAAAAGCACATAATTATAGAGGTTAAGAATTTAAGAGAGTGTTTTGTATGAATTTTGAATTATTCACTGGGTGTTGGTGAAGGAAAGTTTATAAGAAGCTTTAACATTATAAGGTATTAGAGAATTATGGCTTTTTATCTTATAGAACACGGTGAAATGGAACTCAAAAGTATGTCTGTGTGAATGTGTGCCTAATTGGTGGCCACCGAATGAAAGTGAATGGATGAAAATGCATGCATGTATGTGTGTGATATTGAATGGAGTTCCATTTGTAGAAGTGTTCTATATTGAATAAAAAGTTTTAAGAATAAGTTTTATATCTAGAAGCACTTTTAAGCAAAATTTAAGAGCACAAACCTAGAAGTTATTAAGTTTGTTAATGTACTATTATTGTTATATGTAATTTTGTTTATTGATATGTTATTGGTACAATAAAGAGTGACACAGAAAAGCAAAATAAACTGTTCAAAAACCAAAAAGGGGATTTGTCGTAGAGCAGAAATTGTGTGAACAGTTTCTATTGCATTTCTGAGATTTCTCCCCTGGCATGGCTGGGTGCTGATAGTAAAAAATACTGCGCCACTAAGATGGCTACCCGAGCTAAAGTTAGAACAAAGGTGGATTCATGCCAGATGCCAAGGAGGAGTTTTGGCAGGTGAATAAAGTTTTCTCATCTCCTATGACCACCTGTTGTGGTCCAATTAGCAGTGGACAGCAGAGCATGTTTTCCTTATGTAACCAATGTAGTGTGAACAAGAAACTAAGCATCATTACCACTATATAATCTGTCTTTTTCCTAATAAACCTGACATATTGCCTGATCACATTGGTCTAAGAGCAGTCTGTCCATTCCCTTCCATCAAGACTGCCCCCCCTCTCAACAAGAAGTGGTACTTTTCCGGGGTTGTTCTGTTCCTGTTTCCCTCTTGGGCCGCTCCGTTCCTGTTTTTTTCTTGCACTGCTGCTGCCGGGTTGCTCTCCTGCCGGCTCTCGGGCGCTCTTGTTTTATTTGCGCTGAGCTCCTTTGCTCTGCTCCGCCACGCCATGCGCTCCCTTCTCCAGCAGGGCGACTGCACGGCTGAAAAGTCTCATATTAACGGTGAGGGGGGGTGGCCTTTCTCCCTTTACTGTCTCCAGGGGTGATTTGCTAGGTTTTTCTTCATTTTCTGGCTTGAAAGGTGATGATTTTTTAGAAGCGTGATCTTTTAAAGACAGTTTGCCACAGTTTCGGGACGCTGGCAGCCTGCTTAAGAGACTCAGTGGCTGCATTAAAAAGTACTCTCCCTGCAGAGTCTCAAATGTCTATACAAAATGCTGACTGAGCATCTACCCCATTTCTTTTGCACCAACTATATAAGGTGCAGAGTGCCTCATATCTCATACCGCACTTCTCTAGTATATCTGTTAGCACTGTGGCAACAGATTCCTCCTCCACGGATATCTGCACTCCCATTATTTATGTCCCTCTCACCTCTTCCAGGTGTCTGTAATTTAAGTCCAGACTTCCGGCTCTCTGATTTGCCGGCTGTTGCTACGCTGGGCTCTGCTGTCACTGCTCTCAGGTCCACGGTTGTTATTGCAATAAATCACGTCGGGGTCACCAATTGACGGCGGCCTAAATGATGCTCTCAGACTGCAGGTTGGCAGGCAAAAGATTTTATTATAAACAAACTTGTTCTTTTTATCTACTTTTTCTCTGTCATTGGTTAAGTGTTCTTGTTCACGCGTCTGTATCTCATCACTAATTGGTCTCTAGCTTCTGTGCACGCACCTCATCCTGTCTCCTGACAGGTCACCAGCATCTCTTCTCATGTCCAAACACATTCCTCTATCTGCAGCTGTTTTTCTTCTCTTTCTCACACTTTCTTCCTTAATGAGGTTTTACTTGTTCCTTTGCCAGGTCGCAGCTGTAGCTCAAGGTCAAAGCTGCTTTACTAAAGGACTCAATCCCCTCATCCAGATCATCAGTAAAGATATTAAACTGGGCTGGACCCAACATTGTTCCCTGGGGGACACCACTAGTGACCGGCCGCCAACTGGATGCAGCACTGTTCACCACCACTCTCTGGGCCCGGCCCTCCAGCCAGTTCTTAACCCAGCAAGGAGTGCACCTGTCCAAGCCGTGGGCTGCCAGCTATGTACATCATCACGTAGAGGGATGGATGGATGGATTTTTTGCAGAAGTTATATGAGATTTCCTCCCCCTCTGCATTCATGATTTCAGGTCTATGCCTTTAACTCTTTTTTATCTTGGTAATCACTTTAATTCCTGCACTTCCCTGGGCTGTGGTAGGGAACTACAATTCTGTAGCACTTTGCATAGCAATGCCTTCTGTAACCTTTCATAGCAAAACTGGAAGAAAACATAAAATGTTTAAATTGGAATTTTCTTTTGGAAAAGTAATTCTATAGGAATATTCCTGCAACACCTGATGCAAGTCCTTATTTAAGTAATAAAAAACACCAGATGTAAACTTCTTACAGGCTCAAGTGTGGGACTTGCAACATGATTCTTCTTTTACATACCTTCCTTCCTTCCTTCCCAGAAAACTCTACAAAACCCTTCAGAGAACCTTTCATTGGCAGCAGAGATAAGGAATGCTCCAGTGCAGAAACATACCCTAAAAAGGGAAAGGCCAATATTGACTTGCAATGAAGCTTAAGCTCTTTAAACTCATCCCTGGACAGGAAGAATCAATGTCTCTTGTAAAAAAAGCACTGCTACTGTTATATACCAGGTTGTTAAACTATGCTAACAGTCATATATTTTCTATTCAAAACTGTGCCACTGTGTATGTAAACACAGGAAGGTTTTATTACTGTATATGTCCAGATTTTTTACGTGTAGGTAAAGTCAGCGTAGTAAAGCCTATTTGAGAGTTAGGAGCAGCTGCCCTAATGAAATACTATTAACTCTAGTTACATCAGGGGCTAAATATAGAATGGGCAGCAATGTACACTGGGCTGCGTCTGATAGCCAGGAAAGAATGTGCTGCTCAACAAAGAGACGGATGGATGTTGTTCCTGTGCAGATGCTCCTTTTAGGTTGGGGAGCTCTCATGGGCTCTTCTGCCTGGTGCTGCTACTCCCATGGGCATCCTGTTGCTGGCCAGCCAGGGCTGTAGATCCAGTCCCAAGGGGAGATGTGGGGCTGGTCTGGACAGAGGTGTCCTGCTGGCACCTGTTGGCACAGCTCCCTGACATCAGTGGAATTGTGTTGATTTATACACAGTGAAGGGCTGATCCCAGCAGTTACAGTCAAAGCTGCAAGGAATATTTGTACTTTGGATATTTTGCCCTGGCATTTCTCTATTGCCATCCTCCATCCCTCTGTTCCTCCTTCACTTCTTTCCAGTTGCATATTTGTGCTATTTAAAATTTGAGATGGGACCCCCCCCCCTTCTGAGCTCGCACCTCAGAGTTTTGCTTTTGAAGGCAAAACCTACATTTCCAGCAGCATTCTTCAAAAGCCCTTTTCCATCCTGGACTAAAAAAGATGATCCACGTGTGCCACATCTGTGCACTCAACAGGAGGGTCTATCACTCTGCTCACTTTCAGGGAGAAGGAGCATGGAGATCTCTGAGATTTTATCTTGGTTCTTTGGGGCTGGAAAAGTTAGAAAGGAGCCTGCTTTTTCTCTTACTGTGAATGAGGATGAAGCCTTTTGAGGTAATTGGATTTTAATATTTTTTTTCTTTCCCCTTTCAAGTCTTGACTGTTATTTTTAAGCCAAGAGACTACCAGTGTTGAAAGGGATGTGCTCATCCTGACAGGCTCTATGGAGGAGCATTGCAGGGTTACAGCGAGGCTCAGCGCAGAGGCATTAAGGAACTCTGAAGACTTGACAAGCCACAGGGATGCTGAAGGAAATGTCCAAAGTTCCCAGAAGTTCAGACAGACTTTTCTATAATTCTTCCTGGAAGAGAAAGTCCAAAGCTCTTGTATCATAAGAAGTGACAGTTTTGAAGTTAATCAGGGTTGACATTCCAAAGCGCCAGATTTGTGATTCTTTGGGAGAAAGGAGTGTGCACATCTCCTTGTTGTTGTTTGATCCTGTGGATTTAAATCCAGCTAATGTGCACAGACAGGACCTGTGAGGTGTCCAAAATGGCTTATGGCTGCACAAACCATTAAGGCCAGACTTCTCATCCTCGACACTTTCTGCAGAGCACAAGTTACCTGCTCATATAGGTAATAATTAACATGAACTGGTATTTTTTATGAAAAACCATTTAAAGACTTTGGGGTCATAATGAACCCTCCAGCAAGAAAAGGCAAGGAGCGATCTTGGTTGCAAGACTTTGCTTTCTCCTTTATCATCTGTAAGAGGTCTAGAATATTGTACCTTTATTTTCCATCTTGTGTCTAGTCCTTCCCAATTCACTGAGCATACATACAATCAAGAAAATCCAGGCTATGTGGGAAAGGATTGCACATATTATTTTATTTGGTAAATTCTTAATAAAGCCCCTTTACAATGCTCTGAGCATTACAGATTGTACATTTTTGAAACTTGCTTCTCATTGCTTACAAAGTGTACATGCCCTCCCATTTAGTCTTTGGACAGTAATTTTTTGGTTTAGAGTATGAGGGAAGCAGAGTGAGTACACTGTCCTCTTGGATTTATAGTCCAGAAGATAGGTCACAACCCTTAGCTACTCTAAAAATTATCTCTAATTCAGGGGCCTGGGGACAAACCTGGAATATATATCATATCTCGAGCCACCCTGGGCTGTGAATGTGGTGCTGGCTTTGAGGTAGTCATTAAGCAATGACATCGCACCATAGGGTAGGGAGAGTGTGAATGGGAGGGATGTCGTCTCTGGGAAACTGATATTGCTCCGACAGCAAGGATAAATGGTCCCAAGTCCCAGTGGCACTGCTGATCCAATCAGTGACATCCCTCCTCACTATAATGAGTTTTACAAGAATTAAGAGACACATCTAATTCTGCGTGAGGCTCCTCCAGCAGTCTGAGCAATCACATCAGCTAATGTGATTTCAGTGCCACAGAGTGGAACTAAGAGCTTTATCCACATGAGACAGTGTGACATCCTCCATCATGGCCTCAGCAAGCATTGCTGCCAGCTCCACTGCCAAGGCTGGACTCCCAGTTGAGCCTCACAACTGAAGCTGCTTCACTCCTTAACCTAAATTTTTGTATCTGCACAGTTAGCTGCAATGAGACGTGCTTTAAACTGCTGAAAGTGGAGTTGGAGCTGTTTGGTTCAGAGGCAAAAATCCACCCTTCCTCCTCCAAGTGCTGAAGTCAGACTCGAGGAAGCCCTGCTGTGACTGTAGTCAGACTGTCAGGAGTGAGTGAGCCCTGTGGTATGCTGGGGAGGTCCCTTCGAGTTCTGTGATCCATAAGCAAGTCCTCTGAGGCTTGAAAGAATCCACCATGTTGAACAATAGGTATCCAGCATCTTCAGCTCCTGCTGAAATAATTTTGCCCTTGCAAGCATCAAACCCCATCAGGACTGCCCCTTGCATGCCCCAGACCAGTATATTGTGGGAGGACCCAGATAACCTCTGGACTGGGTTTTTTTTTTTCATCCTGGAAGCAAGGAAAACACCAGTTAGACATGGAAATTGAGAAAATGAGAGATGAAAAGTTTGGATTTGTTACTAGATACAGAGCAAATTTTTGCTTGCTCTTGTCAAGTGTCTTGAGATGTGAGAAGTTGTTAAAAAGAGTCCTTTCCTTGCAGAAGTTGTGCTTATCCTGTGATCTGTATTTCTTTCCCCATCTCTCTTATGTTGTTCTTATCATCCTGTTATCAAAGGGCTTCAAAAGAGACCAGCAGAGTTTGGCTCTCATATCCCCTTGAAATTCAGTGAAAGGCTTACATTTGGTTTTCTAGGAATGCCAGAGAGAGTTCAAGGAAGAAACAAACCACTAAAGGTTTCTTTTTTTCCGGTTTTATAAGTTTTTTTCTGTACATGTGGAGTGAGATTATTAGAAGGGCTCGGTATTTATTGTCTGTTGCTGCTGAAGGATGTGGTGAAGCTCCCATGTTCCCTGGCAGTGGGAACAGGGCTATACAGGTCACACCTGAATATCCCACTCTTGTCTTTCTCCTTCAAAACCTAACCCTCGGGCAAGGTTATCTAATAGAAGCTTCTTAACTTGCATCAACACCTTTCACTACAACAATGACTGTGTAAACCTCATAGTTACTCCCTCCACTATGCCCAACAACACACACACAGATACATACACGCACACCTTTTTCTTTTCCTCTCCCATATCCATTCAAGCCAGCTCTACCAGCCCAAAGCCATGTATCCTTTTGGAAAGAAAAAGAGAGAGGGATGATTTGACTACAGACCCCATATTGGAAGAAGAGGGACAAGAAAGTGGCTTGACCAGGGACCTGTAGGTGCTGCTGATGTCACCAAGATGCTCTTGTGGTTTAGTGCTGTCTGTTCTCCATCTCCTCATTCTTTTTTTGTCTTCCCTTCCTGCTAATCCCCTCCTCAGATGACCCCACTGTTAAACTAGGATGCATGGAACCAAGGTGTCAGGGAATGACATAATATTTACAGTGTTCATTCTACTTATGTACTGCACCTCAGTTCCACCTTGTGCTTGCTTTAGACATTTGAAGCTCACACTCTATAAGATGCCCTGTAAGTTTTTATTGCACCTTGCTCAGAAGGACATTTTATTGACTTTAGGCATTCATATCATGAGCAAAGCATTTGTAAAAATTAAGATATGATCTTACTGCTGTGTTGTGGGTTGCTCTGCTTTGCTTTTAAGATAATGTGTTGAAAATCATTCCCTGTCAATTGTGAAACTGGTGCAGATTGCAAGGGCTTTCCCAGTCTTAAGCACTGATGGAAGTGGGTTTCTGTGGCTGGGTTTTGGTAGCGGGGGGGGCTACAAGGGTGGCTTCTGTTAGAAGCTGCTAGAAGCTTCACCTGTCCCATGGAGCCAATGCCAGCTGGCTCCAATTAGGAGTGACAGTAACGCCTCTGTGATAACATATTTAAGAACAGAAGGTTGTGGTGCAGAAAGAATTCCAGCCAGGGAAAAGCGGAGTGAAAACATGGGAACAACAACGTAGACACCAAGGTCAGTGCAGAAGGAGGGGGAGGAGGTGCTCCAGGTGCTGAAGCTGTGGCCCCTGCAGCCTGTGATGCAGACCATGGTGGAGCAGGTTGTCCCCCTGCAGCCCATGGAGGACCATCGAGGTGCAGAGACTCACCTGCAGCCCATGGAGGAGCCTATGCTGGAGCAGGCGGATGCATGAAGGAGGCTGTGACCCCATGGGAGGCCCAGGATGGAGCAGGGTCCTGCCAGAGACCTGCAACCCATGGAGAGGGAAGCCCACACTGGAGCATGTTTTTCCCAGGTAGGACTTGTGGCCCCTGTGGGGGACCCATGTTGGTATAGCTCATCCATGACGGACTGCACCCCATGGAGGAGTGACCCATGGGACAGCAGTTTGGGAAGAACTGCTGCCTGAGGGATGGACTCATGCTGGAGAGGTCCATCAAGGGCTGTCTCCTGTGAGAGGGACCCCACGGGAGCAGTGGAAGGATTCCTCTCCCTGAGCTGTGATGCCTTAAGCCCCTAATGTGTTTTTTTTTTTTATTTTTCTAATATTTGTAAGACTTGTAAGTTTTATAAGTAGTGGAAGTAGATTTTAAAAGCAGCAACCTCCCCCCCCTTTTTTGTCCCTTGTCCCTTTCCCTTTCTCTAGCACCCTTGTTTATACATTCCTTAACCCTCTTACTCCATTCTATGCTCCCTATATCACTCATAGCCCCAAATCCAATAGAAATGTTTAGTCTTTTGTCAAGGCCTAAACCACAGAATACGGTCAAGAATTAGGTAACTATGTACCCTTTGTGCTCTGATGATGGTGAAGATGGGATGAATGGGGGGTCCCAAAATACACCCCAGACTCATTTTAAGGGGGCGGACCTGGGGCGGACCAGAGTAAAGGCCGCAGGGTGGACACATCTGGGATTGGATGGATGGTATTATAAAATGTAACCTCTCAGGCACGGCCTGCGTGCGCGTCCTGTAGCATCCTGCCTTGGCAAAATAAACCCTTTCTTATCTCACCCCTAATTAACTGCTCTGGAGAATTTTTCAGCACCAAAATACAACGGCAACAGCTGCGACAGAAACAACAACTGACCATAACCCCCATTCCCTGTCCCCCTGCACTGCTGGGGGGGAGGAGGGAGAACATGGAAGGAAGGACGGGTGGGGGAAGGTGTTTTTAAGACTGTTTTATTTCTCACTCTTTGGGTCTTATCCTGTTAGTAATAAATGTAAGTACTATCCCCACTTGGAGTCTGTTTTGCCCGTGAAGGGAATCAGTAAGTGACCTCTCCCAGCTCTTATCTTGACTCATGAATCCTTAGCTGTTTTTTTTTCTCTCCTCTGTCCAGTTGCAGAGGGAGAGTGAGAGAGCAGCTTTAGTGGGTACCTGGTATCCAACCAGGGTCAACCCACTACAACTGGGCATACTGCTGGAATACAGCTAAAGCTGGAATGAAGTGTGTCCGTTGTATGGAAATCTCTGTGGCCTGATGCAATACCAATTTTAAGATGTTCCAGATGCCCCTTTAATGGTTAGAGCACCCTTAATACTCTGCAGCTGCTGTGTTTTGGAATAACTCGTTGCCAAATTCCTTAATGAATAAATGCTTATCTGGTGTACAGGGAGAAACCAAATATTGCAAGTGAAAGTATGAACATGAAGAGGTTGTGAATCACCATCTACTTTCATTTAATGCTTAATTATTATTTTTTTCTTTTCTGTGTGTCTGGTTACTTTCTTTCTAAAGCAATCTATGCTCACATTCTTTCAATGCCCAGAATTAAATAAATGTAGCTAATCCCTTCCCCATACCACCAAAGCTCCACAGCTGGATGCTCCCACTTTTAAATGTGTGGGTAGCCTTTGTGTTCATTTGCCATCATTTCCACTTTCCATCACGTTTGGCTTGCTCCAGATAAAAGGTCTGATGCCAGGATTTCTGATGGCTGAAACAAGGGTTAAGTTCTGACCTGATTAAAATCAATGGTAAAGCTCCCAGTGATGAGTAGGAGAGCAGACTGTGATTTGGAGTTCTTGGAGGGTATACACAAAGCAATCAGACATAGCAATATAATTGTGGCTATTTGATGGATGCTAGAGATCAACAAACTAGCAGCTATAAATCAAAGTGATTTCTGCTGATTCCTAGTCCAGTTATTTTAACCACTGTTGAAAATCAATTCCTTTCCTGCCTTTCAGGATAGGTAAAAGCATATCGCCTGCTCTCCCTCAACAACTTGAGCATTTTGTTGTATTAGAATAAATATTACCCTCTTAACCATGCTGTTGTGTTGGCATCCTTAATAATTTCCACCCATACATGTAAAACCTGTTAACATGTTAATGGATTTGTTTGTCAAAGAAAATTTTGCTGCTTGCAATGACAGCTTCAAACTCATGCTGCAAAAGGGCAAGGCAAGCAGTCACTTAATGGACAAGCACAACACACTTCTCCCAGCAATAAAGGCTTCAGATTCGAGTCGAGTGCCTTGACACTGATACACAGGGCTGGTTTAATCATGCTAATGCGCTAATTATGGTAAACACTGCATACAATTCAAATTAAAAATGTATATTTCCATTCATGTAGTCAGTCTGCAGACATTTGTACACATTAGTATTTTCTAAGCTGAATGCCCTCTAGTCGGCACCAGAGTCTGCATATTAGACCATTAGCTAAAAAGGGAGATGGATGATCATATATAGTGGCTGGATGACTTGGAAAGTGTTTTACTTGGCACGCTGTTGGGAGGGGAATGGTTCCTCTGAGGCAAAGTTGTCCCTGCAAAATCCTCTGTGAGATGTAAATCAAAAAACAGCCCTGCTGCCTTCCTTATTAATAGGACAGTCATGCCTAGCATGGTCTTGGTTGTGTGAGTTTGTCTGCCTGGGATCACACCCACCTTGTTGAGAAAAGAGATTTCCAGAGTCAACAGCTGAGCAAGGAGCTACAGGTTGGATGATTCAGGCCCTGATCCTTCCCCTCATGGTGTTCACCAATTCTTGCAAGTTGACCTTGCATGGGGAGCATCTCCAATGATAGGTCCCCAATCCTTAGATGAGTTTCATCAGAAGCAAGAAGCTGACACTGCAGTGGAAAGCAATTACAGTACTGGTTACTGTGCTGGTGGACCTGCAATTATATATCAAGGATATTTAATTAGACATAGAAGTTTCTGAGATGGGACAAAGCTGGAAAGTATTTCCCTAAATCTAGATCTGTGGTTTCTCTTTGTTTGGGATTGTTGGGATCATGTCCTGATATGCTGGATCCAATGAAAGCATCAATAAATAAACTTGTGATTCTTCAACTTTGTCAATGATAGAAAAGGGAATTGACACAAAAAAAAGTCAAAAAAACTGTCATATTGCCTCTCTGTGCTATCAGATATCCAGTGTGGCTTCTCTTGTAAGAGTAGGATCACATTCAAACTATTCCATATGACTATATACAGTAAAAGTATTTACTTGGATATTTCAGTGCCTGTCACATTTTTATACCACAGTTGTGGGTTACAGAGGAAGCTACTGGGTGGAATGAAAACATAACAGTACTTTACAGAACTGCTTAACAAGTGGGCAATCCAGAAAAGGCTGGACAATGCAATGTATATCAGTAAACAAATGAATTTTACTGGCAGATGGGATTTTTCTGTTCAGAAATGGGAATTGCATATGCACTTGGCTCTACAGTTATTTAATTGGACCCATAAAATTCTATATTTTTCATTGTATTAGGTATTTATAGTTTCCTTTGAGGAGGTTGGCTTTTTTTTTTTTTCTGGAATTCAAGGGTAGATATTTAGACTTGTATACTTCGCATGCTCTATTATCCTTTTGATTGCCTCCCCCTGCTTCATTCACCATGGTTCAAGGTGGAAAATTACAGTGGAAAGGACTTCTGGACCTTGGGATTTAATTCTTTTAGGGAACAGAAAGAATTCCTTGAGACATTATGTTTCGCCTGCCCCAAGTAATTTTTTGTTTGTTTGGTTTTCCATGTTTGATTTGTTTCAGTTTCTGGGAATGGTTTCCAGTCACCTTCTCATAGAGCTGGACTAGATAGGAGGAGCTGGAGAAAGACGGATTTTCAGGTTGTGGATGCCCCATCCCCGGAAGTGTTCAAGGCCAGCCTTTGGGCAACCTGGTCTAGTGGAAGGTGTCCCTGCCCATGGAAGGGGGGTTGGAACAAGATGATCTTTAAGGTCCCTTCCAACCAAAACCACCCTATGATTCTATGTATTAATGAATTCTCAGTTTTAACTCAGCAATTATCTTCTACTGGTTTCAAAATGGCTTGAACTATTTTGTAGAGGTGAATGTGAGGAAATGGCTTTTCTTGAGTTTGTGTGTTGAGGGGACTCTCCTAGTAATCATCTGTAGGTGATGAGGCCTTGACTGGCTGTAGATAGTAGTTTGTACTCAAAGAGCTTCAAGAAAAAGCTCCCTGAGTGTTTTTTACATAACCATTTGTTATAGAAAACAGAGCAGAAGCTTGTAAGCAGCCTATTGGCTGCTGAATTTATGTTGTGCTTGAATTTTAAAGATACTGATATTTACAAATCAATTATTTGATCAAACTTTACAAATCTATTTCATTAGATTTGCCCACACCTGGTGGAGGTCAAATTTAAGATTGATGGTGGAGAAGAAATTTAGGATTAAATGGCACAAGAAAAGTGCTGGGTAACATTGTGATCTTCAAACAATAAGAAGACAAAGTTGCTTCCTAAGCAAATAAAGTAAGGATCTGTGATGAAATAATTTCATGCTGAATACAGAGTTTGTGCAGAGCAGAGAGAGTGAAGTTGCTGAAGGTGTATATGGAGTGCTTTACAGAATGTGTGAGATACAGCATCTTAATGGATGTATCGTAAAGGGAAAGAAAAGGCATCAGTTCATCTGCTGCAGTCCTGGGCTGTATGGAGCTGACCATTTGCTGTATTTCCCCAGGGAAGAGGAAAAGGGAAAGCAATCCTGCCATGTGGTTCATGCACCTTGTAGCAGACCTGTTCTATATCATGGCATTCAGATTGCTGGCACTTTGGAAAAAGCATGAGTTCAAAGATTTTTTTTGTCCTGCACCCTTTTGCTTATTGTTTTGACAAGTATCAACAAACCAGTCACCAAAGAGGAGTCCAGGGGATGCCAGCGGGATCATAGAATCATAGAATGGTTAACGCTGGAAGGGACCTTAAAGACCATTGTGGTGGGTTGACCTTGGCTGGACGCAAGATGCCCACTCAGCCACTCTGTCACTCCCCAGCCGTAAAGGGTAGGGAGAGTAAGATGGAAAACAACTTGTGGGTTGGGATAAGACAGTTTATTAAGGCAAAAGCAAAGCAAAAGCTTATGCGCGCAAAAGCGAAGTGAAAAGTAACAAGATTTATTCTCTACTTCCCATCAGCAGCGATGTCCAGTCACTTCTTGAGAAGCAGGGCTTCAGCACGCATAATGGTTTCTTAGCAGGCAGCCATTGGAAACAATGAATGCTCCCCTTTCCTGCTCCTTTCCTTAGCTTTTATATCTGAGCTGATGTCATATGGTATGGAATATCCCTTTGGTTAGTTTTGGTCAGCTGGCCTACTTGTGTCCCCTCCCAGAATCTTGCCCTTGATTGGGGAAGGAATGCTACAGTACTGATGCTGTGCTCAGCAGTAGCCAAAACACTGGTGTGTTATCAACACCCTTTTAGCTACCAATGCAAAGCACAGCACTGTGAGGGCTGTGTTGCCGGTGTATTTTGGTGCTGAAAAAATCTCCAGGAGCAGTTAATTAGGGGTGAGATAAGAAAGGATTTATTTGCCAAGGCTAAGATGTTACAGGACGTGCGCCGGCCGTGCCTGAGATGTTACATTTTATAATACCATCCATCCAATCCCAGATGTGCCCACCCTGCGGCCTTTCCTGTGGTCCGCCCCAGGTCCACCCCCTGAGAAATGGGTCTGGGGGCTTTTACTTCATCATCTTCACCATCTTCAGAGCACAAAGGGTACATAGTTACCTAATTTTTGACCGTATTCTGTGGTTTAGGCCCTGATATGCTGTTCTGTCAACTGTCTAGGCCTTGCCTTGACAAAAGACTAAACACTTTTGCTGTATTCAGAAGCAGGATTGATATGGGGAGCATAGAATGGGGTAAGAGGGTTAGGGAATGTATAAACAAGGGTACTGGAGAAAGGGAAAGGAACAAGGGACAAGGGGGGGGGAAGGTTGCTGCTTTTAAAACTTACATATAAAACTTATAAGGCTTACCAATATTAGAAAAATAAAAAAAAACATTAGGGGCTTAAGGCATCAGCTGCTATGGGGAAATGAACTCCATCTCAGCCAGACCCAATGCAACCATCTAGTTCCAACACCCCTTCCATGGGTAGGGATGTCACCCACTAGATCAGGTTACTCAGGGCCTCATCCAACCTGGCCTCGATGCCCCTCTCCATCACTTTGGCAGCCTCTGTCTCCCATGCTCCCTGCCCCATCCCTCCCCTTACTCAGTGCTGGACCTGTGGTCAAATAGGTGCTGTGTGACTGGGGTGCTGCTCAAGGGACTGTGCTGGGCTTTGTTCTGTCCAGGGCCCTCTGGATGTTGATCAGGGCAGACAATAAGGGGTACCCCGTGCTCCAGGGAGGAGCAGCTGCCTTTTTCTCCAAAAACCCTGACTGTGGCTGGGGAGGACAGGCTGTAAATTTAAACTATCTCCTGGAGCAAGAGGCTGGATGCTTAGTAACGCTTGAGTGCCTGGTAGAGTGCTGAGGCCCCATTTGATAATGTAATACTTATTACAATAGATATGGCTAAGAGATATTCATTACCATGTAAACAGGACTTGTGGGAGGCGGGTCCCCCCTCTTTCCCCACCTCCAACCCAAGGTGTGGGGCCAGCTGGCTTAATCCACCCAGGGACTAAGGGGCTGAAGACACCAGTGCTGTTTCCCCCTCTTAACCCAAAGGGTAGGTTTGTCATTTATCAGTCACCCGTTCAGGACCTGTCAGGGACAAATTCCTCACGTTGGCACCCCTGGGAGATCCTATCCCTGAAGCTGAGCCCTGAGTGGTTGCCAGCTCTGGGCTGGGTTTCCAGGATCAAGAGCTGCCTCTGCCTGGTGTCAACCCTCATTGGGAAGGCTTCACCAGGTGATGGGGCAGCAAAGAGCTGCTTCTCACTTTTCATGCCAAGTATTTTGCAGTATTTAAACTGGAAAGGCCATATTATAAATGCAGTGGTAGGTGTGGCAAAAAAAAATGAAATTAATTGGCAACTGAGACCACACAATGTTTTGAGACAGGACATGAGTGGT
Organism: Pseudopipra pipra; assembly: GCF_036250125.1. NCBI lineage: Eukaryota > Metazoa > Chordata > Aves > Passeriformes > Pipridae > Pseudopipra > Pseudopipra pipra. Next base: position 62,163,528 of record NC_087580.1, on the reverse strand, counting down.
TCATGTCTAGGATGTTTTGGGGAGCTTGATGAGTATCTTTTTACCTCTGGCTTCTAAGTGTTTTTTTTGAGAGCTCAGAAATCAAGAGCAAACTATTTTCTCTGAAAAAAATTGAGTATGCCAGTCTTTACATGTTCAGGCTTCAGATACCAATGAATTATTTCTGAAAGTCATGCTGAATTTGTAGGATACCATTAACACTTGCCTTCAAGGGAAGCAAGCCTTCTGTCAGGAATTTTTTTTAAAAATGGCTTATTATTGCTATTATTTTCATAGCATGTGTCATTCAGTGGTGCTAGGTGAGTGCTGGGTTGGTAGGCTGGATGTTTGTCTTGGATATTTCACCTCTTGTAATTACCACCTTTGCATTAGGAGACCTTCAGAGTCGACACATCTGACAAGGAAATACATCTGAAATCTCCCAATAGCACTTTATAGTTCTTTAAAATAAATAAATGAGGACTTCTCTTCCCCAGATCCTGTTGAGGTAGTCAACAGCTTGAAGCAGATAGATTGCTACCTACTCAGAAACAAGTATCCTTGAGTCCCAGGAGAGGGAGATCGCTTACTCCAAGGCCACTGAGATAACAAGGAATAAATATTCAACACAGAGTTTTCCCAGGTACTAATGACATGATGGTCTTTTGCCTCGATTTAAAATTGGAGAAAAAAAAATCAGCTTGCTGATTATTATGTTTTGCTTTCATCTTATTAGGGTTTATATGTAACTGAATGGCCAAACCCAGAGAGTTGTGGTGAATGGTGTCAAATCCAGTTGGTGGCCAGTCACAAGTGGTGTTTCCCAGGGTTAAGTTTGGGGGCCAGTCCTGTTTAATATCTTTACCAGTGATCTGGATGAGGAGATCAATTGCACCCTCAGTAAGTTTGCAGACAACACCAGGTTGGATCTGCTGGAGGGTAGGAAGGCTCTGCAGAGGGATCTGGATAGGCTGGATCAACTGGCTGAGGCCAATTGTACGAGGTTCAACAAGGCAAAGTGCTGAGTCTTGCACTTGGGTCACAACAACCCCATGCAGCGTTATAGGCTGGGTGAAGAGTGGCTAGAAAGCTGCCCAACGGAAAGGGACTTGGGAGTACTAGTTGACAACTGGATGAACATGAGCTCAGGTGGCCAAGAAGGCCAATGACACTCTGGCTTGTATTAGAAATACTGTGGCCAGCAGGACCAGGGAAGTGATTGTCCCTGTGCACTTGGCACTGGTGAGGCCACACCTCGAGTCCTCTGTCCAGTTCTGGGGCCCTCACTCCAAGAAGGACATTGAGGTGTTGGAGTGTGTCCAGAGAAGCGCAACAAAGCTGGTGAAGGGTCTGGAACATAAGTCCTACGAGGATTGGCTGAGGGTACTGGGATTGTTCAGTCTGGAGAAAAGGAGGCTCAGGGGAGACCTTATTGCCCTCTACAATTACCTGAAAGGAGGTTGTGGTGAGGTGGGGGTTGACCTTTTCTCCCAGGCAACTCGTGATAGGACAAGGGGAAATGGCCTCAAGTTGTGCCAGGGGAGGTTCAGGTTGGATATTAGGAAAAATTTCTTCACTGAAAGAGCAGTTAAGCATTGGAAGAGACTGCCCAGGGAAGTGGTGGAGTCACCATCCCTGGAGGTGTTCAAAAACTGAGTGGAAATGACGTTTGTGATATGATTTAGTGGGCATGGTGGTATTAGGTCAAAGATTGGACTTGATGATCTTGCAGGTCTTTTCAAACCTTAATGATTCTATGATTCTTTTAAACACCAGTGACTTGTTTATTTTACTTCGAATTATCATGTCAGGGAAGCCTACCTTTCATTTTCAGGGAGAACCTCAAAACTCAGTATCTTGTTTAATAAAATAGGAAGGGTTTATGCTATTTGTTTATCCTGGTTTGAAAGAGCAATTTTTCTGTTACTGAGAAGACAAGTAGCATTGCTAAGAAACAATGATATTTTTTTCTTTCTCTCTCTTTGCTAAGGCAGTGGACTAGGGAATGAGATACATGGACAGAAATCTCAGCTCTGCCAGAGACTTTCTAGGTGGTATTGGTTGGATTTAAAGGACATAACTTTTCATATCTTAAAGTCATGTCACATCTGAGACAGTGACTCGAGGTCTTAGAGAACTCTCTTGAAATGCTGGTCTATTAGCTATAGATGGAGTCTGGAATCAGTAGATATTTGCATGTCTAAGCTAGATAAAATAAATCCTTCCCTTCATAATTTGGTCCTTCTCCAGATTCTCTGTTAAATGAGTGTAACAATCTTTCCATTTTACCCATCTTTCTGGAGCCTCCTCAGGGCTCTCTCTATCAGCATGTGCTGCCCAGTGCAATGATGGCCTGATCCAGTTACAGGCCATCAGGTCTCGCATTTTAGGTGATAATAGTAATAATAATAATAAAGTTTTAAGTCACTACTTTAATGGGAGTTTGTTACATGTAAATGTATATCATACATATATACTATACATATACTGTATTAAATGCTGCAATAACACAGCCTGGACATCAGTTTCAATGAGGTTCATGCCTGAAATGCAAATTATAAAGTGAATGTGAACATATAATAAGAATCTAGACATTAGCATGTGCCCTTGTTCTGGCCAGGATGGGGTTAATTTTTTACAGTAGCCAGGAGGTGGCATGGTTAGGACCCAGAGGTTATTCTATACCACCTCATGTCATTGCCAGGGGTGGGGGAAATGGACTCTTTTCTGGGGAGAAGGAGTTCCTTACAACCGAGTAAGCATGTTGCTGGTCCTGAGCTGGAGGGAGAGGTCAGGGTGGCATGTCTGTGGGCAGGTCAAGATCTGCAGTGAGCATTTTTGCATGTGAATCACTGTCTCTTTTGTCATGTCATGGCTAGGCTTCCGGAATGAAGATTTGGGGAGGGCTCTACCGACATTTGTTACAAGTAAGATTGGTAAGATTGACGGAGAGATAGACAACAGGTTAGCAAAGGCATATAGTGCCTTCAGAAAGCTTCATAAAAGAGTTTGGCAAAATAAACACTTGAAGAAAAGTACAAAGATCAGTGTTTACAGAGCCATAGTGCTGTCTACTCTCTTATATGGATCTGAATCATGAGTAATCTACCGCCAACACCTGCGACTCCTAGAACGCTTTCATCAACACTGCCTCCGTACAATCCTAAACATTCACTGGTCAGATTATGTGACTAATACATCTGTTATAGGTTATAAATCTGAGAGAGGAATTTTTTTCTTTCCCTGCTTCCCTGTAAAAGAAACAGAGTTTCGAATAGGGAAGCAGGGAAGGGAGGTAATTAGCCTTACAAAGGGCCAGACTGCATTCCTCGCAGAGAGGAATTCCATCAGAGAGGTTGGGGAGAGAGGAGGGGCTGGCTCTGTTCTGAGGGGTGAGGGGCAGACCTCGGAGTTCTCCGGGACGGAGACAGGGACTGTATCCAGGCATTTTCTGGAGGAAAAGCCTGGGAGACAGGGTTTTTTTTTCTGGTTCTTTTGTCCTGGTGAGGCCTGACCACCGGCCCTGCGGCGCCACTGCCTCGTGACTCCCGCCGGGACCTACTGGTTGTTTTTCTTCTTTTCATCGGAGAGGTCTGTGCTTGCTGGGAGAAGAGGGGAGAGCCTTGGAACACCGTCATCTGGGAACACTGAGTCCTGTTGGGGGGTGAACTGCTTTTCCTTACCCCTTCCTTCCACTGAGGGAAGGGTCCCCCACCTTCTTTTCAGCTCCTCCCGCCACCCGAGACCAACCCCCCAGACCCCTCTTCCCGCACCAGAGCCCAACAGCGCCCCCTGCCAACCACGACAGAGAATTTCAGGCCCTGTACCTTCAGCGATCCAACAGCGCCCCCTGCAGGCCATAACAGGGTACTACAGGCCCTGCACCTTCAGCGATCCAACAGCGCCCCCTGCAGGCCACGATTAGGACTGTGCTAAAGGACAGAGAACTATTCATTCAGACCCTTTTTTTTCTAGGATTTCTGTCTAGTTTTTTTGTGTTCTGTTCCTGGTTTTGCCAACATACATATATCTTTTAATAAAGGGTTGTTATTTCTTCTGTTTTTTTCCACACTTCCTCAATTAAAGCCCCCTTAATTTTGAATTTACAATTGCTGAGAGAGAGGAGTTTGGTCTGTCTTACAACTCATCCTCTTTAGCAAACATTCCAGTCTCCTCAGACTGAGACATGCGTCTGTTCTAGAACAAGCAGCAATCACAATATTGAGGCCATGTTGCTGAGAACACAGCTGCGCTGGGCAGGGCATGTCTCAAGGATGAAGGACCACCGCCTCCCTATGATCTTGCTTTATGGTGAACTTGCCACCGGCTGCCTCATGAGAGGAGCCCCAAAGAGAAGATACAAGGACTCCCTGAAACAACATCTCAGCCTTGGCCATATTGATCAACATAAATGGTCTACTCTGGCCTCCAATCGGGAGGTCTGGAGACAATCTATAATGCTGCTGATGCCTTTGAGAAAGCATGCAGGATCACTCTTGAGGAGAAAAGACAATGCAGAAAGAATCGTGTCTTGCAGAATATACCACCTAAGGAGTCCTTCTGCTTTACCTTTTGCAACCGGGCGTGCCTATCTTGTATTGGCCTTTTTAGCCACCAGCGCACTTGTAACAAATGTCTCTCTTTTGTAAACTTTTGTTATTAATATTGTTGCTGTTGCTGTTACTGTTCATTTTCTTGCTTTTTCCAGTAAATTGTTGTTATCCCATGATCTTTACCTTTTGTGCCTCCAATTCTTCTCTCCAGCCCACCGCATGGGAGAAGGGGAAGGGGGAACAAGCAAGTGGCACATGGTTTGGAGAGTCTTAGTGGGAGCACTAAACTGGGGAGTACCATTCCTAAGCCATGACATCATGGTATCCTGTGGATACTTTGAGAACTATGAAAACTGGATGCTTTCATATATGTACAAGAATAATGCATAATGATGTTGCACATAAAAATTCTATATGCTTTTTGTTTCTGAAGTATAAGGTGTTAGGACTCCTTTTGTCTAACCTCTTTCTGCTGTTGGAAAGACAAATACGATTTTATTTTTTTTAAATGAAATTCAAGATTTTCAAGTAAATGAATGGCTCCAGAACGTGTGAATTTAAGACAACAAACTCATTCATCATGACAGCATGACGAGAAGCTAGAAGTTCTGCACAAACCTACTATTTGGGCTCCAAAATGCAAAAGAACAGAACAAAGCTTTCCACTCACTTTCCCACGGCAAACAGAGAATCGGGGGCATGCAGAGGAGTTGCTTTTAATTTGTTTGTTTGCTTTGGACCTGTCCTTACAAAGGGTTTTTCTAAGCTGTTCCCTTCCCCCCCACCCACCCTGCAAAACTTGCCAGACTTCCTTGTGCTGCTCTCCTCTTTCCTTTTATTTATTTAATTTGTGAAAAGGACAAAAGTGGGTCCCCAACATCCTATCACCTAGGAGAGCTGGTTTCCCTACAGGGCTGCAGATGCCAGGCAGAAAGGACTCAAACAGGCAGCTGTGAGGCGAGATGAGCATTACCAATCATTCAGCAAGAAGGAGCAAGAAAAAGAGGGAGGGCAGGGAGTGGGGTGGGGGGAAAGAGCCTGGGCTGAAATGGAGGAATTTCCTCCCCTGGTTGTTTAAGGGAGTGTTTTTGGACATCTGCTCAGGCACATGCCAACTTAAAGAAGCAGGGTAAATTCTGGAAGAATGAATGGAGGGAGAGGAGGGATCAGGAGGAGAGAGGGGAGAGTGGGCTACAGGGGTCCATGGCAGCTGTGGTGAGTGATGATAGCTATAGGGACAAAGGAGGTCTGTGAGGGGAGACCGCAATGGCAGTGTGTGTGTCTTTTTTTTCTTCTTTTTCCTGCTGGATATTTCAAATATATGTTCCTTGTAGGGCAATACCATGAGACCTCTTGGTTAGATGGTAGAGGAAGCCTGTTGTCTCTTGAATCTTCTATATCACAGAATCACAGGATCACAGAATCATTTAGATTGGAAAAGATCTCTGTAGTGGGTTGACCTTGGCTGGACACCAAGTGCCCACCCAGCCCCTCTATCGCTCCCCTTCCCAGACAGAAAAGGGGAGAGAGAATAAGATGGAAAGTGACTCATGAGTTGAGATAAAGCAGTTTACTAAAGCAAAAAGCAAAAGCTCGCACACGCAAAAGTGAAGCGAAAAATAACAAGGTTTATTCTCTACTTCCCATCAGCAGCAATGTCCGGCCACTTCCCGAGAAGCAGGGCTTCAGCACACGTAATGGTTTCTTAGCAGGCAGCCATTGGAAACAATGAATGCCCCCCTTCCTGCTCCTTTCCTTAGGTTTTGTATCTGAACTGATGTCATATGGTATGGAATATCCCTTTGGTTAGTTTGGGTCAGCTGGCCTACTTGTGTCCCCTCCCAAAATGCTCAGCAGTAGCCAAAACACTGGTGTGTTATCAACCCCTTTCTTACTACCAATGCAAAGGACAGCACTGTGAGGGCTGCTATGGGGGAAATGAACTCCATCTTAACCAGACCCAATATACCCTCCGAGTCCAACCTTTGATTACCACCTTGTCAACTAGATTGCAGTGCTAAGTGTCATGTCCAGTCATTTCTTGAACACCTCCAGGGATGGTGACACCACCACCTCCTCAAACAACCCATTCCAATGTTTAACAACCCTTTCTGTGAAGAAATTCATCCTGATGTCCAAACTGAACTTCCTCTGGTGCAGCTTGAGGCTATGTCCTCTCATCCTGATGCTAGTTGCTTGGGAAAAGAGAATGACCCCCACCTTGCCACAATTTCCTTTCAGATAGTTGTAGAGGGCAATAAGGTCTCCCCTGAGCCTCCTTTTCTCCAGACTGAACAATCCCAGTACCCTCAGCCACTCCTCGTAGGACTTATGTTCCAGACCCTTCACCAGCCTTGGTGCTCTTCTCTGGACCTGCTCCAGCACCTCAATATCCTTCCTGAACTGAGGGGTCCAGAAATGGACACAGTACTCCAGGTGTGGCCTCACCAGCGCTGAGTACAGGGGAAGAATCACTTCCTTGGACCTGTTGGCCACGCTGTTCCTGATACAGGCCAGGATGCCATTGGCCTTCTTGGCCACCTGGACACACTGCTGGATCATGTTCAGCTTCCTGTCAATCCAGACACTCAGGTCCCTTTCTGCCTGGCTACTCTCCAGCAACTCTGTCCCCAGCCTGTAGTGCTGCATGGGGTTGTTGTGACCAAAATGCAGGACATGGCACTTGGCCTTGTTGAACCTCATCCCGTTGGAATCAGCCCAACTCTCCAGACTGTCCAGGTCCCTCTGCAGAGCCTTCCTGCCTTCCAGGTGGTCAACACTCCCCCCCAACTTAGTGTCATCTTCAAATTTGCTAATGGTGGACTCAGTCCCCTCATCCAGATCATCGATAAAGATATTAAATAGAACTGGGCGCAACACTGATCCCTGGGGGACACCACTAGTGACCGACCGCCAACTGGATGCAGCACCGTTCACCACCACTCTCTGGGCCCGGCCCTCCAGCCAGTTCCTAACCCAGCAGAGAGTGTCCCTGTCCAAGCCGTGGGCTGCCAGCATTTTCAGGAGAATGCTATGGGAGACGGTGTCAAAGGCTTTGCTGAAGTCCAGATAGACCACATCCACAGCCTTCCCCTCATCCACCAGGTGGGTCACCTGATCAGAAAAGGAGATCAGGTTGGTCAGACAGAACCTGCCCTTCCTAAACCTGTGCTGGCTGGGTCTGATCCCTTGTCCATCCTGTAGGTGCTGAGTGATTGCACCTAGGATGATCTGCTCCATAACCTTGCCAGGCACTGAGGTCAGGCTGACGGGCCTGTAGTTTCCTGGGTCATCCTTCTGCCCCTTTTTGTGGATGGGCATGACATTTGCCAACTTCCAATCATCTGGGACCTCCCCAGTGAGTCAGGACTGTTGATAAATGATGGAGAGTGGCTTGGTGAGCTCTTCCGCCAGCTCCCTCATCACCCTTGGGTGGATCCCATCTGGTCCCATAGACTTGTGAGGATCCAAGTGGCTCAGCAGGTTGCTGTTTCCTCCTGGATTACAGGGGGGCTATTCAGCTTCTGATCTCTGTCTACAAGCTCCAGAAGCCAGCTGTCCTCAGGACAAACTGTCTTACTGTTGAAAACTTAGGTAAAGAAAGTGTTAAATACCTCAACCGTTTCCTCATCTTTGATAACTATGTCCAATAAAGAATGGAGATTTTCCTTGCCCCTCCTTTTGCTATTGATGTATCTGTAGAAAGACTTTTTGTTTTCCTTAACAGAAGTGGCAAGATTGAGTTCAAATTGTGCCTTTGTCTCTCTAATTTTCTTTCTACATGACCTAACTATATTCCTAAACTCTTCCTGAGTAGCCAGCCCTTTTTTCCATAATCGGTAGGCTCTCTTTTCTACCCTAATTTCCTTCAAAATCTCCCTGTTCAGCAAGACCAGTCGTCTTCTCTGCCAGCTTGCCTTTCAGCCTGCTCCTATGCATTCAAGACTTGCTTCTTGAAGCATGTCCATCCCTCCTGGACCCCTTTGTTTTCAAGGATTGTTTCCCAAGGTACCCTCTGAACTAGTCCTCTGAATAGGCCAAAATCTGCCCTCCAGAAGTCCAGCGTAGAGGTTTTATTGATGGCCTTCCTTGCACCTCTGAGTACTGAAAACTCTATTATTTCATGGTCACTGTGCCCCAGACGGCCTCCAACCACTACATCTCCCACCAGTCCCTCTCTGTGAACAGAAGGTCTATCAGGACCCCACCCCTGGTAGGCTCATTTACCAGCTGAAGCAGGAAATTATCCTCTATACACTCTAGGAGTCTCCTAGACTGCCTCTTCTCCTCTGTGTGGAGTTCCCAGCAGACAGCTGGCAGGTTAAAGTCACCCATGAGAACAAGGGCTGGTGATTTTGAGACATCTGCCAGCTGCTTGTAGAATAATTCATCACCCTCATCATCCTGGTTGGGTGGTCTGTAACAGACTCCCACCAGGATGTTGGCCTTGTTGGCCTTCCCCCTGATTCTGATCCACAGGCACTCAACCTTATTGTTACTGACTTCAACTTCTACAGTCAAGAGACTCTCTAACATATAGAGCTGCCCCTCCACCTCTCCTACCTTCTGAAGAGCTCATAGCCACCCATGGCAGCACTCCAGTCATGTGAGTCATCCCACCACATTTCCATGATGGCAACTACATCATAGCTTTCCTGCTGCACGATGGCTTCCAGCTCCTCTTGTTTGTTACCCATGCTGTGTGCATTGGTGTACATGCATTTCAGCTGGGCTGCTGATTTCACTCTTAACTCTGGCTTTCCACCCTTAAGCTCATCTCTGGAGAGCCTGGTTTCAACCCCTTCTCCCTTCAAATCTAGTTTAAAGCCCTCCTGATCAGCCCCACCAACTTATGGGCTAGAGTCCTTTTGCCCTTCCTAGATAGATGAAGCCCATCTGATTTGAGGAGACTAGGTACCATGGAATTTGCCCCATGGTCAAAAAACCCAAAATTCCACTGGTGGCACCAATCCTTTAGCCACCTATTGATAAGATGGATGTTCCTAGTCCTCTCCTCTTTCATCCCTGCTACTACAGGAACTAAGGCAAAGACCATCTGTGCTCCTGTCCCATTAACTAATCAACCCAGTGCCTTGAAATCCTTTTTAATCGCCCTGGTACTTTTTCCATTAACATCATCGCTGCCAACCTGGACTGCCAACAGTGGATAATAATCTGAAGGCCTGTCCTGGGGTAGTTTACTTTGGCTGCACAGATCTCCCCCCCCCCCCCACCAGAGGGAAAAGGGGAGACAAAAAAAAGAAATTAAAAACCTGGGATTTACCAAGAAAGGCAGTCTTATATTTACACAGAGCAGAAAAAAAAAAAAGAACTATAAGCACTATACACACAGGGAAAATTAACAATAAAGACTACTTCCCCACAAAAGGCATTTTCCTCCGAAGAAGAAGCAGCCCGTACACCACTGTGCAGCTACTCGGAAGAGAGGAGCAAAACTGTTTCCTCCTCCCTCTCTTATATCTGAGCTGACGTAACATGGTATGGTGTAGGAGTCGGGTTTCAGGAAGGGTGCCGAACAGCACCCTGGGAGATGTAGTTTCCCAAGTACTCTATCACACATGCAGTGAAGTGCCTTGGTGTGATTGGTTGTTAAGGTCACATGGTGTGACGTGTTACTATTCAAATCCATCTATAAGCTGTTGTCTCATTTGAATAAAGAGATTTAGTTGCTGAACCCCAACCAGCTAGCTGGGTCCGTATGGGTTTATTTATTTATTATATCAATAAAGCCATATCATGGAATACCTTATTGGTAAAATATACATCAGGTGACCTATCCTAGTTCCGTTTCCCTCCCAGGGAGGGTTACAAATCCACTACAATCTCCACCCCTTATTCCATACCATTTTATGTCACACCCATATCCCATATTTGCCTATATCCCGCACTTGTACAGGTCTTGTCTTCTACGGTTGTCTCATCGTTGAGCACCAACAGCTTAGTTCAGGTCTTCCTCGTCTGGTGACTCATTTCCTGCAACATACAACTCAGAATACGAATTAATTTTTCCCCAACGTTAAATCTCCTTGAGGCGCACATTGGGTTTCTCCGTCTTCTCTCATTATCCACCAGGTGTATCCTGGTCCTTGAGCAAAGACAATCCCAGGAATGGGTTTGCCTTTGCTCGAGGGAGGGTTAACCCAAACTGCTTTACCTAACATACCTCTCAAGTGAATTACTGGGACTTTGTCTCTATCCACAGTGTGAAGGGGCTCTGATCGGACAGGGCCTGCTCAATTGACGGAGACTCTAGTGTTGACTAGCCATGTAGCCTTTGATAGATGCTGATCCCAGTTCTTGAAAGTTCCCCCACTCAATGCCTTCAGAGTAGTTTTCAGCAATCCGTTACACCGTTCAGCTTTTCACATTTTTCACATTTGGTTCTGTCCTGACTGGTCCAAGGGCCACAGCATGTGCAATCTCCTACTTAATCTGTTTAAAGGCTTGTTGTTGTTCAGGACCCCATTGGAAATCATTCTTCTTATGGGTCACTAAGTAAAGAGGGCTCACGATTTGACTGTACTCAGGAATATGCATCCTCCAAAAACCTATGGCTCCTAGGAAAGCTAGTCTTTCCTTCTTGTTAGTTGGTGGAGCCATCGTTATGATCTTATTGATGACTTCTGTTGGAATCTGATGATGTCCATCTTGCCATTTCACCCCTAGGAATTGAATCTCTTTGGCAGGTCCCTTGACCTTACTCTTTTTGATGGCAAAACCAGCTTTGAGGAGAATCTGTGTGATTTCTTTTCCTTTTTCAAAAACTTCCTCTGCTGTGTCCCCCCATACAATAATATCATCAATATATTGTATGTGTTCTGGAGCCTCACCCTTCTCTAGTGTAGCCTGGATCAGTCTGTGGCAGATGGTGGGACTGTGTTTCCACCCCTGGGGCAGTCAGTTCCAGGTGTACTGCACGCCCCTCCAGGTGAAATCAAACTGCAGCCTGCACTCTGCTGCCAAGGGGATGGAGAAGAACGCATTTGCAATATCAGTGGTGGCGTACCACTTTGCTGCCTTGGACTCCAGTTCGTACTGGAGCTCCAACATATCTGGTACAGCAGCACTCAATGGTGCGGTAACTTCATTCAAGCTACAATAGTCCACAGTCAATCTCCATCCTCCATCAGACTTACGTACAGGCCAAATGGGGCTATTGAAGGGTGAGTGGGTCTTACTGACCACCCCTTGGCTTTCCAGCTCTCAGATCATTTTATGGATGGGGATCACAGCGTCTTGGTTCATTCAGTATTGTTGTCTATGTACTGTTGTAGTGGCTGTCGGCACTTGTTGATCCTTGACTTGCAGCAATCCCACAATGGAAGGATCTTCTGAGAGGCCAGGCAGGGTAGATAATTGTTTAAATTTCTCTGTAGCCACTGTGGCTACACCAAAAGCCCATCGAAACCCCTTTGGATCTTTGAAGTATCCTCTCCTGAGGTAATCAATGCCAAGGATGCAAGGGGCCTCTGCACCAGTCACAATGGGGTGCTTTTCCCATTTGTCCCCTGTTAAACTCACTTCAACCTCTAGCACTGATAATTCTTGACTTTCTCCAGTTACTCCAGAAATCCAGATGGGCTCTGTGCTTTTATGCCCTGATGGCATCAAGCTGCACTGGGCACCAGTGTCGACTAAAGCTCTGTATCTCTGCAGATCCGATGTGCCAGGCCATCGAACCCACACAGTCCAGTAAATCCTATCATCCCTTTCCTTCTCCTGGCCGAAGGCAGGGCCTCTCTATTGTTCTTGATCAGAGTATTCGCTGTCTGATCTTTGCATTGCCCAATCAGAGGTCCCCTCATCAGGATCACAGGAATTGATCTCTGTCTTCCTGCGTCTCAAAGGTCGCTGATCTCTTTCCGGGGCCTCTGCATCAACTAGGTGGATGGTCTTCTTACTAGGTTTCTTCCCTCTCAATTCTTGTACCCGGGCTTCAAGTTTATAGGTAGGTTCACCATCTCACTTTTTCATGTCTTCCCCTTGGTCACACAGAAAGAACCATAGCTCACCACGCGGCCTGCTCTTGGGTATTCCTTTCCTTCTGAGTGGGACAGAAGGAGACTGAGACTGATCTCTTGGGTTCTCTCTCTGGTGATTCTCACATTCGGGGCACTTGTGAGGCCTCTCCATTCTCTCCTCAGTGTGGGTGCATCAGTGTTAGAGATCGGAGCTGTCTCTAAAATCTAACTTGCTGGCCCGGGGGAGTGAGGAGGCTTCCATACCTTCTGCTATACTCCGTATCCAGGCACACATTGTGTCCACAGTTGGTTCATCCATCTTTGGATGGTGTATTGTTAACAAGCAGTTAACATACGATGCAGGGGCACCTTGAGTTACTTTTCTCCACATGGGCAGCATGCAAGGAACAAGCTCTGGAGTTAGGAAGTTGTTATCATCTGGGTCACTGTAAATCATTTCCAACATGGTCAATTCCTGCAGGTACTGAATGCCTTCCTCTGCAGTAGTCCACCTTCTTGGGGAGCTTATTAGATCTTCCTTGAACAGGTACCTTTCTCTCACACCAAAGAGGAGCCGGAACCAAAGACTGCGAATAAATCTCTCCCTTCCAATTTCCTGTTCAATTTCACGATCTCTGGCAATAGATCCTAGTTGTTGTGCTTCATGACCTTCTAACAGGTGACTTCTAGCCCTGTCATCCCAGCATTGGAGCAGCCAGGTAAAAATTCGTTCACCAGGCTGGCAGCTGTAATCTCTCCACAACTCCTGAAGTTCTGATGGGCTCAGAGACCGGGTAACTTTGCTTTCCTGTCTAATTTCCTCTCTGTTTCTCTCATGTGGAACCACTTCCGCTTGCTCTAGTCAATCACTGGAGATTTGTCCTGCCTCCCCTTCTTCTCTTGGAGGCACAGACCGGGTAGATCCTTCTCCTTCTTCCTCCCTTACTAATCACAGAGGTAGGCCTGTAGGTCCTGTAGATCTCCTTATCTATGTCTTCCTTTTCACTACAGGGGCAATAATGACTACAGATCTCGTAGTTTGGGTCCCTGTCTCAGTCATAGTCTTTTTAGAGTATTGAACCGCAGCTCGATAAGCACAGGCCAGGCCCCAGAACAGGGCAAGAAGTTGCTGGTTTTGATCGGGGTAGGCAAGGCATCCTTCCATTAAACGACGTGTTAGTTTGTTGGGGTTGAATACTTGTTCTGGTGTGAGGTCCCGAGCAATGGGGGGTGTTAAACCCCCTAAGAACCTGCCTAAATTCATCCACATGCCCTGCTACCCAGGAACTGGGCCCTTTAAGGCACATCCCAGTAAATTCTCTCTTGAAGTTTGTTTTGTCCTACAGCAAGGCAACAAAGACAATACTGCATTCCCCAATCCCCACAACGGTCTCATCATGTTGGTTATAAGCAGCGCCACAGCCAGGCAACTTAAGTAAGGATTAGTAAAAATCACTGGAACCTTCATTACAAGACCCTCTACATCAAAATTAAGAAGGGAAAGAAAATTGATTTTATCCCCCTGGAGGTCCTTTAGGGGATAAGTTCCACATCCCAGGAAAACTGTTAGTAAAAGCAAGGTTACAGAGACTGAAACTGGGCGAATAGCCATGTTTATGTTATTATATTCCCAAGTTAGCAAAACAAAAAGATAAGTAAGGCAGTGTTTATATAAACAACTTTTCCTGGCAGTGTTCCCAGGTTTCGGCACCAGATATCCTTTGGTAGTTTTACTTTGGCTGAATGCCAGGTGTCCACCGAGGCTGCACAGATCTCTCCCCCCCAGAAGGAAAAGGGGAGACAAAAAAAAGAAATTAAAAACCCAGGATTAACCAAGAAAGGCAGTCTTATATTTACACAGAGAAGAAAAAAAAAGAACTATAAGCACTATACACACAGGGAAAATTAACAATAAAGACTACTTCCCCACAAAAGGCGTTTTCCTCCTCCGAAGAAGCAGCCCGTACACCACCATGCAGCTACTCAGAAGAGAGGAGCAAAACTGTTTCCTCCTCCCTCTCTTATATCTGAGCTGACGTAACATGGTATGGAATACCTTATTGGTAAAATATACATCAGGTGTTTATAGCTGTGGTTGTAATCCGTCTGGTAGACGGGGTGCAACCAGGGATGGGTCCGGTCGACATACAGGGCCTTCAGTTCCCCTCAGAAGGGAGTCACCAACTACAACTACCCTTCTTTTTTTTTTTGTTTATAGCTGTGGTTGTAATCTGTCTGGTAGACGGGGTGCAACCAGGAGACTCTCCAGACAGATCTTCCTCTTGACTGTCCTCTACCTGATTCTCTGGGTCCAGGGCCTCATATCTGTTCTTTAAGGGCACCCGAGGAGGTGATGGGGGTTGGGAGGGGATTCTTTTACCTCTCCAGTCAGGGACCTGTTTCCATTCACCCCCATCTATTTGGTTTGCTCCATCTGCCTGATGGCAGGAGGGGCAGGGCTTCACTGTCTCCTGCTGGACTTCTTTTGGGGGTGAAAGGGTGCGACTCCACTAATCAATTTCCCTTTCACTTTCCCTAATGCTTCTTAGCCTTTCTACCTCTTCCTTGAGCTCTGCCACCAGGCACAGCAAATCATTCACCTGCTCACATGCAACTCACACTGTCCTCTGGTACTAAAGCCAGGCTCAAACACTCTGCACAGCCAAAGACCTGAACAGCTGTGTCCGTCTTGGTGTCCTTCTTGGGGGGTTCTGTCTGTGTTAACACACCCCTTGTGATAACAGCAGCAACAACTTTCACTTTTTTCGAAACCATTGCTGGCTGTTGAGTTGCGGGGGAAAAAAAGAAGCTCACTCGAGAGAGCTGGGAGGTGGCTGTGCCCTTCCTGCTTGCCCTGCCTGCGTGAACTGCCTCGCTAACTGCCGTGCCACATCCCTGTTTGCCTGCTCCTGTTTGCTTGCTCCTGCTTGCCTGCTCCTGTTTGCCGTGCCACCTCCCTGTTTCCCTGCTCCTGTTCGCGGCGCTCCAGGTCGCTGGCACTCCTAGCAACCGTTTAAACCCCTCATGGATGGGCTTGGTTCTGCCCCGTAGTCAGCTGATTCACCTCCCAGGGCAACTCCAGCAGCAAGTAGGAAGATTGTTCTTTGAAAATTATAATTTTTTCATACTTTGTAATGTCCAGTGAGCATCACAGCCCATTGAATTTCACACGGAGATGAATACCTTTATTTTATAAAAGAGGATTCAGAAGATGAAGTGGTTTTCATCTTTGTAGTCACGAGCAGAGTCAGGACCTGAGCCTAGGTGTGTGTCTTGACAATCAGATTTCTGATCAATCCACTACCTGCAGCCTTGACTTCCCATGTTCTCTAGATTTCCTTTCCAGTGCAGATCAATAGAAATGACTGGAAAATGTTCTTGCTGTCTGGGAAAATTATCCAACTGTATTAGGTCTGGCTGAGATGGAGTTTATTTCCCCATAGCAGCCCTCACAGTGCTGTGGTTTGCATCTGTAGCTAGAAAGGTGTTAATACCACATCAGTGTTTTGGCTACAGCATCCTCTCCACTCAACTGAGGGCAAGATCCTGGGAGGGGACACAAGTAGGCCAACTGACCCAAACTAACCAAAGGGATATTCCATATCATATGACATCAGCTCAGATATAAAAGCTAAGGTAAGGAGGAAGAAGGGAGAGCATTCATTGTTTACAATGTTTGCCTGCTGAGCAACTGCTACATATGATGAAGCCCTGCTTCCCGGGAAGTAGCTGAACACTGCTTGCTCATGGGGAGCAGATAAAATAAACTTGTTATTTTCTGCTTCACTTGTGCAAGTGCAAACTTTCAGTTTTGCTTTAGTAAATGGCCTTATCTCAACCTACGAGTTGTTTTCCATCTTATTCTCTCTCCCCTGCCAGGCTGGGAAGGGAAGTGATAAAGTGACTTGGGGAGCTCCTGGCATCCAGCCAAGGTCAATCCACTACAGTCTTTTTGCTGCTTTAATGTGGGCCAAGACAAAGGCAGTTTTATTTATATATATATATATATACATATATACATATATATATATACATATAGCATGCTGCAGTAATAGTAGTTATCGAGTAGCAAGCTCCTGTGCAGGACACTGCTTATCGCTTTATTTTGCTGAGTTTGGGAACATACCAATATAAACAACGGCTCCATGCTTTGCCCTCACGCTGATGGCCTTGTCATGCTGGGGGAGCATCTTCTGGGAACGACGGAGGAATACACCCTCCCCTCCCTGCCCAGAATGGATATGAATGGCTTTATAATGAAGTCTCCCATGGTCCTTGCTCATCCTTATGTGAGCATTTTAATACTGTTAATAATATTAACTAATACTGTTGGCACACTAGGGAGTTTGTGGAACCTGGTGTTATCCTGGTGTAAGAGAAAACAAACTTTAGGTGAGGATATATTGGGATGTGCCCTGAGGCTTCCAGTTCCTGGGTGGCAGGGTGTGTGGAAGGATTTGGGCAGGTTTCTAGGGCAGTTGACACCTCCCATTACCTGGGACTTCACACCGGAATAGGTATTCAACCCTAGCAAACTTGCCTACCCCAATCAAACCTAGCAGCTTCTCACTCTGTACTGGGGCCTGGCCTGTGCCAATAGAGCCACAGTTCACTACTCTCAGAGGACAGTAGTGGAGGCAGGGACCCAAACTGCAATGGAGGACACTATGGCTGAGGTAGGGACTCAAACCACAACAACTACAAGTAATTGCTCAAGTAGTGAAAAGGAAAAAATAGATAAGGCAAGCTACAGGTCCATATCATCAATTAGTAAGGGAGGAAGAAGAAGAAGGAGAAGAAGGAGGGGAGGGGGCAGATCAAGAAACCCTGCAGGAGTGCCCCTCCCAACAGGTCCTGGTGATCTCAACAAGAAACAGCCCAGCGCAGCCCCACGGGAGTGCCCCTCCTGACAGGTCCCGATTTTTTCTACAAAAAACAGCAGCGCACTCCACAGGCTATGCACCCCACCTGTGGATCCTGCTCTTTAAGTGGCACGACTCTACACACTATAGACCCTACTTGCAGAGTCCACTCTTTCCCTGGCAACGATGTGTTTCACGTCTACCTGGGCATGTGTGGCCAGTACCGCCCAGCTAGAGGCCTTCAGTCCCTCCCCCCATTATGTAAGTGGCGCCCCTTCTGCGCATGCGTGTGTACTTTGGAATTCCCCCCGCGCTTGCGCGCTATACCTCAGGGAGTCTTTTCTAAATGAGTCTAGGGGTGTACTTTATCACCCTCCTCTTCCCTTTCTCCTTCAAATGCCCTTGGAAGGCCATCAGCCAATAGTAAGACACCAATTAATTGTAGTTTGTACAAAACGCTTCCTTCAAGGACCAAATTCCTGTTTATCTGTGCTTGTTTTTTCATAACTTGGCAGGAAAAGGATAGACTCTCACAGGTGGCTGGGCCAAACACAGACCAAAAGTATCAACAACTAATTAAGCCCGAATACACTGGTCCTTCAACAAAGAAACAAAAGGAGTCAGACAAATCAAACAGGAAACCGAAGTTACCTTGTCCCTGACCTCATCAGAACTTCAAGACTTGTGAAAAGATTACAGTCACCAACCAGGTGAGTGGATTCCTACCTGGATGCTTTGATGCAGGGATAACAGGGCTGATAGTCAGCAACTGGAAGGTCATGAAGCCCAACAGCTGGAATCCCTTGCTAGAGATCGCAAAATTGAAAGAGGAATTGGAAAAGAAGGAGCAATTTGGAGTCTCTGGAGACGGCTTCTCTCAAGTGCAAGGTCAAGATATTCATTTAAGGAAGATCTAATGGACTCCTCAGGAAAGTGGAGCACTGCAGACAAAGGTATACAGTACTTGAGAGAATTAGCAGTGCAGGAAAACATTTATAGCAATATAAGAAGTGAGAACACACCTAAAGATCCAGAGGATGTCCCTTGCACAATGGCCATGTGGAGGAAGGAGGTTCAAAGTGCCCCTGCACCATATTCCAACAGCTTGGTAGCATTGTAGTACCAGCAAATGGATACACCAACTGTAGAGGTGATGTCTTTTGGCTCTGAAACTTAGAAGAAACTCTGTGTACTTAAACATTCCCTCGGGCCAGCACCGCAGATCTTAGGGGTAGCTGAAGTGATCGGTCGTCTCCTGTCCCGGTCAGAGGGAAAGGAAGCCCCAGGCACAGGCCACGTGGTGACCTCTGGTTCTTTCGGTGTGACCAGGGGGAAGATATGAGGAAGTAGGATGGTGAACCCACCTTTAAGCTGGAAGCTCGGGTACGTGAATTGAGAGGGAAGAGAACTGTTAAGAATGGGTTACCCAAGAAGACCGTCAATGTAGTTGCTGCAGAGACCCAAGAAAACAATCAGCAACCTCCCAGATGTAAAAGGACTGATACCAATTCCATTGATCCTGGTGAGGGGACTTCTAGTCTGACATCACAAAGGTCAGACAGTGAATACTCTGACCAGGAACAGGAATAGAGGGTTCCTGTCTTCGGCCAGGAGGAAGAAAGGGATGAGCAGACCTACTGGACTGTGTGGTTTCGATGGCCTGGCACATTGGATCCACAGATGTATAGAGCTTTAGTAGATACGGGTGCACAGTGCACACTGATGCCATCAAGGCACAGGAGTGCAGAATCCATCTGGACCTCCGGAGTGGCAGGGGGATGCCAGGAGTTATCTGTATTAGAGGTTGAAGTGAGTTTAACAGGGGACATGTGGGAAAAGCAATCCATTGTGACTGGCCCAGAGGCCCCTTGTACCCTTGGCATGGACTACCTCAGGAGAGGGTACTTCAAGGATCCAAAGGGGTATAAATGGGCTTTTGGTGTAGCTACTGTGAATAGAGAGAAGATCAAACAATCTACCCTGCCTGACCTCTCAGAAGATCCCTTCATCGTGTGATTGCTGCAAGTTGAAGACCAACAAGTGCCAATTGCTACCAGAACAATGCACTGATGGCAATATCGCACCAACCGAGACTCCATAATTCCCATCCATAAGCTAATTCATCAACTGGAGAAATAGGGAGTGATCAGCAGGATCTGCTCACCCTCCATATGTCCATTGCAAAGGTCTAATGGAGAGCGGAGGCTGACAGTGGACTATCGTGGCCTGAATGAAGTCACGCCGCCTTCTGAGTGCTGCTATGCCAGACATGCTGGAACTTCAATATGAGCTGGAGTCAAAAGCAGCTGAGTGGTGTCACAATTGATATCGCTAATGCATTTTTCTCAATCCTTCTGGTGACAGAGTGCAGGCCACAGTTTGCCTTCACTTGGAGGGGTGTCCAGTATACCTGGAACACCTGCAATATATTGATGATATCATTGTGTGGGGCAAGACAGCAGAAGAAGTTTTTGAGAAAGGGAGGAAAATAATCCAAATTTTTCTGAAAGCTGGTTTTGCCATAAAACAAAGTAATGTAAAGGGACCTGCACGGGAGATCCAGTTCTTGGGAATAAAATGGCAGGATGGACACCGTCATGTGCCCTTGGATGTGGTGAACAAAATAGCAACTGTTTCTCCACCATCTAACAAGAAGGAAACAAAGGAAACACAAGCTTTCCTAGGCCTTGTGGGGTTCTGGAGAATGCACATTCCAGGTTATAGTCAGTTTGTGACCTGGAAGAAGAACCATTTTGAGTGGGGCCTTGAGCAACAACAGGCCTTTGAGCAGATCAAACAGGAAACAGCTCATGTGGTAGCTCTTGGGCCTGTTTGGACGGGACCCGCCATGTGAAATATCCTCCTCACTGCAGCTGGGGAGCATGGTCTCACCTGGAGCCTCTGGCAGAAAACACCAGGAGAAACCTGAGGTCGACCATTAGGGTTTTGGAGCCGGGGTTATTGAGGATCAGAAGCCCACTGCACTCACAGTGAAAAAGAGAAATTAGCATCCTATGAGGGGGTTCGAGCCACCTCAGAAGTTGTTGGGACAGAAGCCTGTGTCTTCTTGGCACCACGACTGCCCATGCTGCACTGGATGTTCAAAGGAAACATCCCCTCAAGACATCACACAACCAGGGTGTCCTAGTTACAAGGGCTGGGATGAGTTTATCACTATGTGGGTACAATCAAAACTGTTTATTCTACACCCTCTATGTCATTTCTGATGGATCATTTGCAGCAGCTGCCCAGGGCACACCTGAAACCTCAGGCTACAAGCTGGGTGCTAAAGAACCCTGCGAGACAGGGGAGTGTTTGTCTTCACACCAATGACTCAGCTGTGATAACTCCCCTCCAAGGAGGCATTTGCACCTTCACACCCAGCCCGAGGGGTCATCTCTGCTAATGGGCCATAATGGACTGGCATAATAGGCAGCTGCAACAACCTAGACCATCAAAGATTCAAAAATATCCCATGACTCACAGAGTTAAATCACCCACTGTGAAACTCCCTGTCCAGGTCGGGCCATTTGGCTCCAGTCTCTGTCCTAGTTCTGTAATACAGGGATGCTTCTGTGTGACCTCTTATCTTGTGGAAGAGCAGCAACATTGGGTGCATGCAAGCCCTGGGCTGCTCTGCTACACACTTTGAGTTGGACTGAATGATCCTTGTGGGTCCCTTCCAACTCAGGATTTTCTGATTCTATGATTCTCAGCAGGAGGGGAAGGAAGGATTTGATTTGACAGCCTGGATTTTCACATTTATGGTTCAAGCAAGCATGTTCAGAGATATCCGGTGGCTGCCCTGCAGACATTTGGCTGCTCTGGTAAAAACCTCGCACAACTGAAACCTTGCTTGGCGATCTGTGCTGTGAGACCTGTCCATAGATGACAAAACAGAGGCGCAGAGCAGAAGTGACACCACTGTGAAGGGAGGCTTGTGCAACACCTGTCCGCATTCTGCCTGGAGCAAGCCGATGTCATTTATGAGTATTTTTATTAAAAGTAGGTCCTAGAGCAAACAGACCTCCCAGTGTGGCTTTTTTAATCAAATGAGCTGATTTGGTCTCAAAAAACCAATCAACAAGCTTTCTGAATCTTTAATCCATTTTTCTAATTAGCTGTTCTCTAAAGGCTCAATTTCCTCTCCTGTCATGCTTTAGAGACAGGGAAAATACACAGACTAGTCCCCCAGTTATAATACAATTATTTGGTGCAGGGGAATTTTTTTTCCACTTGAATAAATTAGTTCTTAATTGATACCAACAGCTGTATGCTGTTTGATTTATAGTCCTTTGGGGTGTTGTTGGTTACAGTGATCCATTTCTCCCCCCTTACCCCCACAAAACACACACATACACTCACTTCAAAGACCAATAACTGATACTGTGTTTTCAATTAGAAGAATATTTTTTCTGTTGTTTTCACTTTTCTATGCATTGCTTGAAAACAGAAGAGCAATGTTTCATCACCTTGGCCACTTCCCCCACCGTAAAGTCCTGTCCCAGTGGCAGGAAAGACATTTATGACATTTACAGGGTAAAGGCTCTGCTTCGGGCTGATTGCTTTACCCTGAACGTGGTTCCCTAGCTTAGCACATTGCATCTGCCAAGCAGAGGATTTCCTCTGATTTCCTCTTAAAGCAAGTTACATTTCTGCTGTGAGAACTGAGCCAAACTTCCAGGTAATGCATGAGGTGTTTGGAAGCTGTGTGATGCATTTGGGTTAGAGTATCACTGTATTCTTCAATCTGGGCAAAATTAGGGACCTGTGTGAGTTGGAGGGTCTTGGGTTTGATTTCTAGCTGTGAAATTAGAGAATACAATAGAAAATGTTGGTGGAGGGGCTGGATTTAGTACAGTTCCTTTTCTTTCTTCTAATCCTCTCCAAGGAGTAGATTAAATTCAATTTAATTTGGTGCTCTGTCTTAATTGATTTATCTATCTCTAATTTCTCTGAAATTATTCAACACTCAACTGCTTAGCTATAACTGTTTCTCACCAGGCAAGGGACTACACACCAGGGGTATTTCCAGGAGGACATGGCATCCCAAAGGGCTGTCCTATAATGCCCTCTCTCCCCTTCCTCATCACTGAGGAGGAGAATCACCCTGGAAGAGTGCTGGTGGCTTTTCACTATTTAACATGGCAGTCACACATAGGTCAAGGAGGAACTTTTCCATACATTATGCTGTTTTCAGTTGATTCCCAGCACAATGTTCATTAACTGTAATGGAAGTGGTTGAGAAGAAAGGGTGTTTCTTCACACTGTTTTACAGTTGGGCTTCTGCACCAGAGAAATGGGAGTAGGACTTCCCAGTCTTATGGACTAACATGTAGGGCATCTTTTAGAGATGTTACAAGCTCAGCTGAGCAAAGTAATAGGATCAGCTTCCCGTGCAGAGGAGAGAGAAAGTCCTGCTTCTCCAAGAATCTGTATCCCAGGCAAGGCTGTCCTACTGCTGCCGTTTAATTTGCTTTAATCTAATGGGGGGGGGGGATGGATCTTAATTGTCTTCTACTCCAGGCTCAAAAGGAAAACCTGCTTTGGAACAATTTAATGCAATCAAAATCTGCAGGTTGTGAGGCTGCTGACAGAGTTCCCTATTTGCGAGTAAATGAGTGCAGGTTTCCAGTTCTCAAGGGTGGGAGAGGCATTTCTGAAAGATGGTAGCTGGAGGTGTGGGCTTTTGGTCAGCATGAAGAACTGGAAAGTAGAGTGGTTTCCTCCTGTTCCCTGCTTCCCCCAGGGAGCATGACTGTCACTGTGGCCTCAAATCCTTTCCATAGTTGTTGAGTCTGAATCACATTTTAAGGAATATTCTATTTTCAGTTTTGGGCCCCTTACTACAAGAAAGACGTTGAGATGCTGATGCTTGTCCAAAGAAGGATAATGAAGCTGGGGAAAGGTCTGGAGCAGAAGTCTATTTTCTACTTTGCCTATTTGGGTTTAGTTGAAGAGAGAACAAAAAGTGGTTATCAAATGAGGAAATTAAAATTTTGCATATATATGGAAGAAAACGTATTTTCAGTTGTGTGCATGTCATATATGCTCACTGGAAAACAGGGTGGATATCTTATGGATATCTCTCGGTTTGCCTCATTTCTGCATTATTAATGGAGGACTTTGAACCAAGAGTATCTGATTTTAAGTTAATAAAAAGCAGTATGTGCTGAAGAACTGGAATAATATCTGTGCCAAGCATCCAGAACAACTGTACTGAGCTTTTCTTTGCAGGATACACTCTTGTGATTCTTCATACTAGTTTCCAGCAGGGTGCAATATTCTTTTGAGCTAGATGAAGAGGTGATACTATTCTACTGTAGCTACTATGCAGCCATCCTAAAATATTGGCTTCTGAATTATTCAGGCATTTGGAGAGAAGGGAGGGAATAAAAAACATTGTAACTGTGCATGTTTCTGCAGGTATATGGAGCCATCAAAAGTTTAAAAAGTTAAAAAAGGTGAAAAAGTGAAAAACAGAGTGAGAGAAGTCGAGGAAAAGCAAGAAGGGAGAGTATGATTGACAGCAAGGAAGGCAGCAAACCTGTTAGCCCAAGGCAAGTGCAAGAGAGTATCTGACCATTAAGGGGCACTGGTGAAAAAGTGTCATGTGGTGGGGAAGATGACGGGAGGTCAAGGAGAGAGGTAGGGAGGAGCAAACAGGGATGGGGAGGAGAAGCCACACGGTAAGAACTAGGCCAAACTGTGTGCAGTCATGTCTGCACAAAGCCTCTGGGTGGACTTACTTGAGGAGAAACATTTAGGGTCTGTGTAATTTCTCTCTTTCCTGAATAAATAGCAGGAGCAGTTAGCAGGGTGTGTGTGACAGGGCAGAGGCAGTGATGCCTATATTTGGGTTATTTAACATGTCCCACTGTAATATGATTTCATAGAGTCTGGATCCCTTTCCCCACCCTCGACGTGGGAGAGCCCAGTTGTAGTTCCATTTCCATCTGAAGAACCATTCCGGCGTCTTGAGGGACAGGGAAAGGGAACTCCAGCGACAGGGTTTTTCAGGCCCCGAGCCTGGAGGGGAGAGGTGCTCCCCCCTCCCCCCAGCACCCACGTGGCTCCATGGCAGGCACAGAGACAGCACACCGGGTGTGGAGAGGAGGCAAGAGAGCGTTTATTGTTGGGGATGTCACATTTATAGGGTTAGGGAGAATCACAGGTTAACCAATTAGAAGTCTCAAGGGGCTTACAGGAACACCCAATCACAGGAAGGGGTTAACAAGGACCAATGGGACACCTCAGGACACCTTTCTCAGGACATTCCTGCATGGGAGATAACAGTTGCTGTGGGGGGTGTTGGGAAGAAGAAGCACGTGTTTACAAAGAGACCACAAAGAGCCATCCTAAGACATGTTCAAACAAGTTTCTCATCAGACTTAGTGCTACAATAGAGTTTTGGAGAACACCTTGTTTTCTCATCTATGAAGACCAGCATTTTTATGTTCCGAATGTTTTCCATTTTTCAAAGGTTCTCGTGGCCTCTTTACTTTTGTGATGTTTTTTAAAAGAAGTGTTAATATTTCTATTGTTTGAAAAAGAACCTTTGAATTTTGGCAGAGACAAAAGCCCTGCAGCTGAAGACATGCCTTTCCTTTCTCCCATGAAACTCCCCTCCATTCTGGCTGAGTTATGAGCTGTGCAAGATTAACGTTTCCCATTTCCTCCTTGCGTTTCTCAGGAAAATGTTGTCAGCAGGTCAGAATAATAACTGAACACAAATCTTCTGCAGACCCAGGTCCACAGCACTGCCAAAGTGAAAATAGCAATGAGAGAATCCCTAGGGGCTCATAGGGCAGGTGGAGCTGGTATCACCCCTTGCAATTTCCCACTAGCAGTGGTTGTAACAAGTCTTGCCAACCAAAGCAGTGCATATCTCCAATGATCCTCAATGAAGGAAAGGATGGGTCCACTTTTGGACCCAACATAATTTCTGTTTTCAGGCTGCTGAATCAAACAGCTAAACAATTAGAAAATGTTGGGTTTATCCCTATGATGTGGGCTGGGGAACATACATGTTTATCCTGTAGTGACATGCCTTTCCTATCATATGTATGAGAGGACTTCAGTCACGCTGCTGGAGACACGTCCACTCAAACAGAAATAAGTTTGTACAAATAGCTGTAAAATGGGAAATTCCCATTTTTTGACCCTTACATCTAAACATCTTTCTTAATGCAGTGGCCAATGTAATAAAACACACTGAAAGTGTGTATATCTATACATATATATACACATTAGATGTATGCACATTTAGACTTATATAAATAATGTTTTGCAGTAGTGCAATGCAGACCAGCAGCAGAATCACAGACTTTTTTGAGAGGCAAATCTAATAAAAATGCATATTTGCTGACAAACACATGAGAAAACTCCACATTTACATACATGCACACAGTGCCAAGCACATCCATGACATTTGTCAAGCAAAGGTGGCTCCACGCATCTGCGTTTACTCCTGTACAATCACTTTTTTTTGTCTTGAATAACAAGGAGAATAGCCGATAGCTCTGTTGTCAGTTCATTTACACTTGCATCCTGTTACAAATTAAACTGAAATTGCGGTGTGCTGAAGGAGGGAAAAGTCAATTTTCTGACAAGTGACAATTCCTTATATCACCAATTTCCAAGTGCAGCCATTATAGATCATTACTAGGGGGGTTTGTGATTTCCGGCGATTTAGGATCCTGATTTTCTGCCATGGGCAAAATTCCCATTAGCACCTGCTTTCATCTTCTAATCCCATAGGTTAAAAAAGAAATGCAAAGTTCTGGTAACTGGCCTCCTTTCTCAGCTATACTCACAAAGAATATCATAAAGTACAGAATTGTTCCTTGACTTCTCCCACTTTCCAAGGTCTTTTCTTTTCTTTTTCTTTTTCTTTTTCTTTTTCTTTTTCTTTTTCTTTTTCTTTTTCTTTTTCTTTTTCTTTTTCTTTTTCTTTTTCTTTTTCTTTTTCTTTTTCTTTTTCTTTTTTCTTTTTCTTTTTCTTTTTCTTTTTCCTTTTCCTTTTCCTTTTCTTTTTCTTTTTCTTTTTCTTTTTCTTTTTCTTTTTCTTTTTCTTTTTCTTTTTCTTTTTCTTTCTTTTTCTTTTTCTCTTTTTCTTTTTCTTTTTCTTTTTCTTTTTCTTTTTCTTTTTCTTTTTCTTTTTCTTTTTCTTTTTCTTTTTCTTTTTCTTTTTCTTTTTTTTTCTTTTTCTTTTTCTTTTTCTCTTTTTCTTTTTCTTTTTCTTTTCCTTTCTTTTTTTCTTTTTCTTTTTCTTTTTCTTTTTCTTTTTCTTTTTCTTTTCCTTTTCCTTGCTTTTTTCTTTTTCTTTTTCTTTTTCTTTTTCTTTTTCTTTTTCTTTTTCTTTTTCTTTTTCTTTTTCTTTTTCTTTTTCTTTTTCTTTTTCTTTTTCTTTTTCTTTTTCTTTTTCTTTTTCTTTTCCTTTTCCTTTTTCTTTTCCTTGCTTTTTTCTTTTTCTTTTTCTTTTTCTTTTTCTTTTTCTTTTTCTTTTTCTTTTTCTTTTTCTTTTTCTTTTTCTTTTTCTTTTTCTTTTTCTTTTTCTTTTTCTTTTTCTTTTTCTTTTCCTTTTTCTTTTCCTTTTTCTTTTCCTTGCTTTTTTCTTTTTCTTTTTCTTTTTCTTTTTCTTTTTCTTTTTCTTTTTCTTTTTCTTTTTCTTTTTCTTTTTCTTTTTCTTTTTCTTTTTCTTTTTCTTTTTCTTTTTCTTTTTCTTTTTCTTTTTCTTTTTCTTCCCCTCCCCAATCAAGACATTTGAATTCAGACATGAGGAAAACTATGAAATACCTTGATTCTGCTACAAACTCTTCTGCATGGACATAGGGTATAGCAGCAATAGCAGCTTAACAGCACTGCTTATATGCCAGTGTTCAGCCCAGCCCAGCCCAGCCTCTTCACCAGAACTCACTCCTAAGCCTCTCCATAGACAAGCCAGAAAACGCCTTCTGGGCAGAAACAGAGCCTATCCCAGGATCCTCAATGGGTCCTAGCAACTAAGGTAAAAGCCTAGGACTTGACCCCATTTGGAATAAGCTTGCCCAAAAACATCAATGCTAATTAGCTCGTGTTATGAATGGATTAAGACACCAGCTGCAATGGAGCATTTTGATTTGGGCTGTGGTTGGGTAATTAGATGCACATAAGCTGGTTGGGTAGCTATCAGTCAGTAAGTAGTTTTCTTTGCATTGCTAAGAAGAACTTCTGTGTGTCCCATCATGTTTTACTGTGAACCTTTGCTTAACAAACCGGTGATCAAACAAAGCATTGAGTGTGAATGTATTTCTTCCCCTGAGCCACAGCCATGCAGCTTGGTGATTTCAGAACTTCAATCCTTGTGCAGCTGAACAACTATTTATAATGCAAAATGCTCCTCATATGGTGGCTGTTATTGTAATCACCATCTTTCCCTTCATTCTGTGCCATCTTTCTCTCTGTTTTCTTAGGTATCACTGGTGCTTGGAATGGAGTTTGGGGGAAAATGTGTTTGATGCTGTCATGAAACTACCTAGAACAACACTGATGATGGAAAAGTACGCAAAATTCAAATTACAGATGAGTGAATGTGTGCGAATCTGGTGGTGTGGGAATCTGTGGTGTTCTCACCTACAGCTGGACTAGTTGTCCTGGGCTCCCTTTCTAGATAATGAAGAGAAATAGTTAACTCCAGGGAGATACACCTATTTCAGACATCATCTGTGTTAGCAGGAGTGGAATCACCATAGGGAGTCATTGGTGATTTGTTTAGATGAAGTTGTCTGGGTTTTAGAGCTCTATTTTTAATAGATGAGTCAGGAGGTAAATCATAGAATCATAGAATTGTTAAGGTTGGAAAAGACCTCTAAGATTATCAAGTCCAACTGTCAACCAAGCACCACCACCATATTCCCCACTAAACCATGTCCTCAAGTACCATATCGACACATTTTTTGAACACTTCCAGAGATGGTGACTCCACCACTTCCCTGGGCAGCCTGTTCCAATGTTTTACAACCCTTTCCATGAAAAATATTTTCCTAATATCTAATCTAAACCTCCCCTGGTGCAACTTGAGGCCATTTCCTCTTGTCCTGTCACTTGTTACCTGGGAGAAGAGACTGACCCCCATCTCCCTACAACCTCCTTTCAGGTAGTTGCATAGAGCAATAAGGTCTCCCCTGAGCCTCCTTTTCTCCAGGTTAAACAGCACCAGCTCCCTCAGCCATTCCTCATCAGACTTGTGCTCCAAACCCTTCACCAGTGTTATAGGTTTGAAAAGATATGTGGGAATTTTTTTCCAATATCAATTACTGGACAGTGTACACCTACAATGAAAGCCCCCCGCCCCTTTTCCCCCTCCATCCGGTTTTTCCCGGATGGGGGGAGGCGGGAAGGGGGAAGGAGATGGGTCATGCGCAGAGCAGCACAGGAGTGGGGGAGGCTTCTCTATAAAACCAGCCAATGCCATGCCTTGGACCCCCTTTTGTCTGTAGGACTTGCTGTCCACCGACTGACAGCGGCAGCCACCCTTGGTTTTGGCCGCCCCCCCTCCTTTCCCTGAGGAGAAGGTTTTTTTTCTCCCCGCCTGTCACCGCCATGGAAGAACAACTCGGAGAGCCCCCCCGACTGTCTCGGAGCGAGGTATTCTGCCCTGGGCCATGGGGCTGCATTATCAGAGCATCTTCCCACAGCAGCTGCCTGACCTGAGGACCGCACCATAGCCCTGGGACCAGTGGAAAAAAACCTTTTATTGTTGGCCACAGAGCCACCATCGCTCACGTGGCTGTGGGCAGTTGTTGAGCTGCTGGGGACAGCCCGCCCTAGGCCCCCCTGATTTGCCACGGGGGCCCCCCACCTGGGGAACACAGATCCCCTTTAAGGTTGCTGAAAGAACATCAGTCCATAAATTTCAGAGATGGACAGCTTATAGCAATGTGCTGGACCTTAGCCAACACTTACCACACCATGGTATGGACTGTACAACACCACCTACAGTCAGAAGGGAAAGATAGTGGAGCAGAGAAACCAATAGACATCACAAGTGCTCAGTCCCCAGTCATGCCAGAAGGGAAGTCACGGACAGCAGAAGTGACCCCAGTGCAAAGGAAGAAGTATAAAGCCAAGTCAATACGCCCAGTTAATGAGGACGGGGAACCAGGGCCTTCACAACCAGTGGAGGAACCAGAGCCTGAGATCATTACCAAATCCTTGTCATATGACCAGCTCCGCAATATGCGGAACAACGTCACTTGACACCAAAACGAGCCCATTTTGACCTGGCTGATCCGAGTGTGGAACCTTATGGGTGAAGGCTTGCCACTTGATGGCAATGAAGCAAGGTATTTGGGATCCCTGGCCCAGGGTGTGGGTATTGAGCAAGTGTTCATGAGGGAGTCAAAGCCCCTTTCTCTCTGGGAGCAACTTCTAACAGGTGCGAGAGAGAAGTTTGTTTACAGAGACTTCCCTCAGAAGCACCATCATAATACGGCCTGGAAGACCATGGAGGAAGGTATCCAACACCTGAGAGAAATGGCACTGTTAGAGATACTTTTTGAAAAGGATGGGCAACCCAGCAACAACC
The DNA here is from genome assembly GCF_036250125.1 of Pseudopipra pipra. Classification (NCBI taxonomy): domain Eukaryota; kingdom Metazoa; phylum Chordata; class Aves; order Passeriformes; family Pipridae; genus Pseudopipra; species Pseudopipra pipra. Next base: position 62,133,584 of record NC_087580.1, on the reverse strand, counting down.
CTGATAACATCAGGTGTACGTCACAAATGTGGTGGAGCCTTTCACAGCAAGGGCCATCTGTATATACCAGTTTCTTGGCATCATTGCATTTTGAAGAATAAACTCAGGATGTTCAACAGCATGGTCCACACCCCGTTATGGGCCCATATCTCCACTATAGAGACATCGGTTGAGGGCCTCAAGGCAGTGACTACAGAAGTAAAAGATGAACAGAAAAAACTTAGAGAGGAGATGAAGGAAAACAACTTCCACGTGGCACCAGTGCGAACCAGAGCCTCTGAAGTCAGAGCCAGACATCCCCCAGCTAGAGAGAGCAGACAGACCCCACAAATCAAACTGTGGTATTTCCTAGTCAATCATGGAGAAGACATGAGACAGTGGGACAGGAAACCTACCTGTGCCCTAACAGTCCGAGTACAAGAGCTGAAGGAGAGAGAAAAAGGGAAGCCCATGAGAGTAAGTGCAGTACCAGTATCTCATGGACAAGGATCTGACCCGCTAGAATGTACCTCCCATATGTATTCACAGGGAAAGAGATGTGATGGCCCCAACCAAGACCAGTGTTAGGGGGGCCCTGCCTCTAGCCAGATAGAGGCATGAGACAACCGTGTCTATTGGACTGTGTGGATCCGATGGCCTGGCACGTCAGACCCACAAAAATACAAGGCTTTGGTTGACACTGGCGCTCAATGCACGTTAATGCCATCAGGACATATGGGGCTGGAGACTATTTCCACTTCTGGGGTGACTGGAGGGTCTCAAGAGTTGACTGTGTTGGAAGCTGAGATGAGCTTGACCGGGAAAGACTGGCAGAAACACCCCACTGTGACTGATCCAGACGCCCCATGTATCCTGGGCATTGACTACCTCAGGAACAGGTATTTCAAAGACCCAAAAGGACATAGATGGGCCTTTGGAATAGCTGCTGTGGAGACAGAGGCAGCTAAGCAGTTGAATTCCTTACCTGGCCTCTCGGAGAACCCTTCTGCTGTGAGACTGTTGAAGGTTGAGGAACAGCGAGTGCCAATTACCATTACAACTGTGCATCGTTGGCAATACTGAACAAACCAAGACTCTGTGATCCCCATCCATAAGATGATCCGTGAGCTGGAGAGCCAAGGAGAGGTCAGCAAGACCCACTCACCCTTCAACAACCCCATCTGACCTGTGCATAAGTCTGATGGAGAATGGAAATTGACTGTGGACTATCACGACCTGAATGAAGTTACCCCACTACTGAGTGCTGCTGTGCCAGACATATTGGAGCTCCAGTACAAGCTGGAGTCCAAGGCAGCAAGGTGGTATGCCACTATTGACATTGCAAATGCGTTCTTCTCCATCCCCTTAGCAGCAGAGTGCAGGCCGCAGTTCGCTTTCACCTGGAGGGGCGTGCAGTACACCTGGAATCAACTGCCCCGGGGTGGAAACACAGTCCCACCATCTGCCACAGACTGATCCAGGCTGCACTAGAGAAGGGTGAGGCTCCAGAACACCTGCAGTACATTGATGACATCATCGTATGGGGGGACACAGCAGAGGAAGTTTTTGGGAAAGGAAAGAAAATTATCCAGATTCTTCTGAGAGCTGGGTTTGCCATCAAAAAGAGTAAGGTCAGGGGACCCACCCCAGAGATTCAGTTCCTGGGGGTGAAGTGGCAAGATGGACGTCATCAGATTCCAACAGAAGTCATTGACAAGGTCACAGCAATGGCTCCACAGACCAGCAAGAAGGAAATGCAAGCTTTCCTGGGTGCCATAGGTTTCTGGAGGATGCACATCCCTGAGTACAGCCAAATCGTAAGCTGTAAGAAGAATGATTTTCATTGGGACCTTGAACAGCAGCAAGCTTTTGAACAGATCAAGCAGGAGATTGCTCACACTGTATCCCTTGGGCCAGTCAGGACAGGACCAGATGTGAAGAATGTACTCTATTCTGCAGCCGGGGATAATGGTCCTTCCTGGAGCCTCTGGCAAAAGGTGCCTGATGAGGCCAGTTGGCGTTGGACATTTCTGAACAAGAAAGGTGGCCAAGACTTTACACTGACTCGTGGATGGTAGTCAATGCTCTGTGGGGGTGATTGGACAGATGGAAGAAGGCCAATTGGAAACCCAGAGGGAAACCCATTTGGGCTGCCAATATGTGGCAAGACATTGCTACCTAGGAAAAGAAGCTGATTGTGAGAGTCCGCTACATAGATGCACACATGCCCAAAAATCGAGCCAATGAGGAGCATCGCAACAATGAACAGGCAGACCGAGCTGCACAAGTCAAGGTGTCACAGGTGGATCTGGACTGGCAGCACGAGGGAGAGTTGTTCTTAGCTCGATGGGCCCATGATGCCTCAGGCCACCAGGGCAGAGATGCCACCTATAGATGGGCACGAGACTGAGGGGTGAATCTAACCATGGACACTATCTCCCAGGTTATCCATGATTGTGAGATGTGCTGCCATTACACAGTCTAAGAGACTGAAGCCCATGTGGTATGGTGCAAGTTGGAATAAGTAAAGGTATGAATGGCAGACTGATTATATCACATTGCCACAGACCCTCCAAGGTAAGCGCTATGTGCTCACCATGGTGGAAGCCAACACTGGATGGCTGGACATGCATCCAGTGCCCCACGCCACTGCCCAAAATACCATCCTGGGCCTTGAAAAGAAAGTCTTGTGGTGACACGGCACCCCAGAGCAAATTGAGTCAGATAATGGGACCCATTTCAAGAACAGCTTAGTTACCACCTGGACAAAAGAACATGGTATCGAGTGGGTATATCATATCCCCTATCATGCACAAGCTTCTGGGAAGGTTGAACAGTGTAATGGACTGTTGAAAACCACTCTGAAGGCGTTGGGTGGGGGGACCTTCAAGCACTGGGATCAGCACCTAGCAAAGGCTACGTGGCTAGTCAACACTAGAGGCTCTGTCAATCGAGCTGACCCTGCCCAATCAGAGTCCCTTCACATGGTAGATGGAGACAAAGTCCCAGTAATTCACTTGAGAGGTATGTTAGGTAAAGCAGTTTGGGTTAACCCTCCCTCGAGCAAATGCAAACCCATTCATGGCATTGTTTTTGCTCAAGGACCAGGCTGCACTTGGTGGGTGATGCAGGAAGATGGAGAAATGATGTATACCTCAAGGGGACCTTATCTTTGGGCGAACTGCCCATAACACTGTGCCTGTATTTGTATGTAAATATTTGTAATATGTATATAGTTGGGGTAATGTATGTATGTATATGGTTGGAAAGTTTGAATCCAATATAGCATGTTGGTATGGGAAAAAATTCTGAGTGGATAATGTTATAGGTTTGAAAAGATATGTTGGAATTTTTTTCCCAATATCAATTACCAGACAGTGTGCACCTACAATGAAAGCCCCCCTCCCTCCTCTTCCTTTCCCCCTCTCATCCGTTTTTTCCGGGGTGGGGGGAGGTGGGAAGGGGAAGGAGTCGAGTTGCACGCAGAGCGTCACGGGAGTGGTGGAGGCTTCTCTATAAAACCAGCCAGCACCATGCCTCTAACCCCCTTTCGTCTGTAGGACTTGCTGTCCACCGACCAATAGAGTGGCAACCACCCTCAGTTTTGGCTGCCCCCCTCTTTTCCCCAGGAAGTGTGGGTTTTTTTCTCCCTGCCTGGCACTGCTGTGGAGAAACGACTGTTGTTTATTTGGGTTTGTTAATAAAGAGCTGTTATTTTCCTTTCCCACACCTTTCACCTGAAGCCTCTTAATTTCATAGTTTTAATAAGGTAGGGGGAAGAGGTTGGGTTAGGGTTAGGGTTTTCTGGCCTGCCCTCCTTAACGGACATTTGTGTCTTGCTCAACTAAGACAACCATCTTCATTGCCCTTCTTTGGACACACTCCCATGGTAGAGTATGGCTCCACCAGTCAATCTCCTCCTCAGAGTCCCTAGTACTTCTTTGCCTTTCTACTTCCTCTCTCAGCTCCACCACTAGGCTGAGCAGATTGTCCACGTGCTTTAAGAAGGAAATCTTTAAAGTACAGGAGCAGGATGTCCCCATGTGCCAAAAAACAAGCCAGCAGAGAAGAAGACCTGCTCGGCTGAACAGAGAAATTTGGTTGGAACTCAGGAAGAAAAAGAGAGTTTATCACCTCTGGAAAAGGGGGCAGGCAACTCAGGAGGACAACGAGGATGTTGTGATGTTATGCAGGGAGAAAATTAGAAGGGCCAAAACCCAGTTAGAACTTAATCTGGCCACTGCTGTAAAAGACAGCAAGAAGTGTTTCTACAAATACATCATCAGTAAAAGGAGGACCAAGGTGAATCTCCATCCTTTGGTGGATGTAGGCAGAAACATAGCAACAGAGGATGAGGAAAAGGCTGAGGCACTGTGTTGGGTTGACCTTGTCTGGATGCCAAGTGTCCACCAAGTCGTTCTGTCACTCCCCTTCCCAGATGGACAGAGGAAAGAGTATAAGATGGAAAATGACTCATAGGTTGAGATAAGACCATTTGCTAAAGCAAAGTAAAAGTTTGCATATGCACAAAGAGAAAAAAATAGGTTTATTCTCTACTTCCCATCAGCCAGTGATGTTCAGCCACTTCCCAGGAAGCAGGGCTTCAGCACACATAGCAGTTGCTCCCAAAGGCAAACATTGTAAATAACAAATGCCCTCCCTTCCTTCTCCCTTCCTTAGCTTTTATATCTGAGCTCACATCATGTGGTATGGAATATCCCTTTGGTCAATTTGGGTCAGCTGGCCTAGAAAGAAACTTCCTCAGTGCTCTTTCAGTTTTTCTCAAACCACAATGTTAAAAAAGTAGTGGATAGCCATTTCCCACTTGGCCGTCAAAGGGTGAAATCCTTGTCTGGTATAAATTGGTGTAGCTCTATTCAAATCAGAGTGACTACATTAATTCATTCCAGCTGAGGCTCCAGATCTTAAAACACCAGTGAGGAGAGTGAATTTTGCACAGGATGGATTTTCAGACTGGGTGGAAGGTTTAGCTGTTTAGCTTAGCTATGTGTCTAGTCTCAGGGTTGTGGGAAACTGTGTATTTGACATCTGCAGCAGTGGTTGCTTCTACAAACAAGCATTGTTCCAGCCCTTTCTTCCTCCACTCTAATTTACAATCCATTTTGGCGTATAAACCATGCATCTGTGAAGCAGCCACTCCATTCTTGCTGCAGCCTGTGATCTCGACGGAGCAGTAAACAGCACAAGTGAATGGGAACCCCCATCTCCCACCAACATGTCTTGCAAGTAAATATTAATCCATGTGTTAGTCACAGGCAAGAGAAAGGTCTAATAACTAGATTGATTAGATCACTTTTTCTAAAAAGCTCTGGGTCAGATTTCTCATCTGTTTAGCACTCTTGAAAGGGTCCAGATTTTTTACTTTCTGTCAAGCAAAAAAATTAAACCCATCCCTCCCTCCTACCATCTAAACTAAGAAGCTGCACAAGACCCAAGTTTTGACAGAAATGATCAGCGTCCTGCAGCATTTAGCAGAACACAATGAACAGATTTTGCAAAGAGCACAACATGTCATGGGTAATGGAGCTGCTCCCCATTCACATGTGGACATGAATGAGGACTTGAACCTCCTGCAACTGTCTTGATCACCCACAAGAAGTCCCATCAGCTTCAAGTGAGAAAATACTTAGACTATATGTACTGTTCTGTCTGAGATGTGCTCTTGTTTTGGAAGCCTGTGTAGTATAAACTCTTGGTCACACCTTTTCCACTTACTTTGTCCATCATTTCTGTTGATGTGCATTGAGTTATCATGATTTGTACCAACTAAAGACCCGAGTCTTGGTCTCCAAAGCTCTTGAATGAGCTGAAGATCATTGCTTGAGTAATTAATAAATAATAGGAAAGGCAGGAAAAAAGACAACAAGAAATCATTTAGAAAGAACATCATCTGGTCTTTAACAGCAAAGCATTTATTCTTTGCTACACATAGAGTGAATGTTATGTGCTTTTAAGCTTCTCAAGGTGAATGGTCCAGGGACATAGGATACCTGGCAATATCCTTAAAAGTACACTGGTTTATTCTGATTTGCCTTACACACTGAGCAACATTACTTGAGACATCCTGGTGTAAATCCATCCAGAGATCAAAACCAACCTGGTAACAGCTCTGTTTGTCCAGAGGACTTAAGCAAAACATACCACAGTCATCCCAGCAGCACCCTCCATGGGTCTATTTTACCTCAATTACACTCTAATTTATGAAAACTGGAGGGTACTGGATCATGTTCAAACTGTTTTCTTTCTTCCTGTGTCAAATCAGAGCTACTGCACATCTGATGAGTTTCAAGATTGGGTGGGGAAATAAGACTCACTTCAAGTCTTTATTTTGGTTATTGATTCAATAGTATTTACTGACTAATAACCACCCAAGGTTCATTTGAACTGGGAATGCTGTGATCTCGCATTATCTAATGGAAGAATAGCCCATTTACAGATAAGTAGTCTGCTTAAGGTGGGAGAAATCAAGGCTTGTAGTCCTCTCTTAGGGAAACTAGCTTCTTTTTCTGTCAATTTCCAGGGAGTCTTCTTTTCTTTTAAAGTTTTCTATAGAATCACAGCACCATTTTCCTTATTTCCCTCATATTTATGCAAATCACCTAACTTTTGGTAGTCCTCTCATCACTAATAGTAATTTCCCCCTCTGCATCTCCTCCCTGTGCACTTAAGTACGCGCACAAGTTCTTTGAGGCATCCCAAAAGCTTTTCCTTGCCTGTAACATTTTAATTGCCTCTTAAGCAAGATTTTCTCCTTGGTGAAGAGAAAGACCATGATCAAAGTGCTCCATGCTGCCCAAAGGATTTCCTCTCCTCAGCCTTACCTCACATGTGGGGATCACTTTCTTCCCTCTTTTCCTTTGCTACATCTTCTCTGCATTTTGCACCATTGTTTTCTTTCTTTTCCAGGCTGGAAAAAAACATCTCCTCCCCCTCCCTGGCAGCATGGGTGAAACAGACAGAGAATCAACACAGTCTCAGCAAGAGTTTAGCCCCACAGTTGAGACCTGAACTTCCAACAGAGGATGTTGCCTAAAGATCCGGGAGAAAAAAAACTCACCAGGTCATTAGTATAGATAAGATAGAGAGTAGTTCTTTTAATTAAGGCCTTCTGACCACAGAGTACAAAGACACATGCCCACATACAGAATTCTTACACTTTTATATGTTTTACTAATTATCATATATAATGTGGACATCCAATCCTAAGAGCCTTTTTGCCCGGGTACCACCCTCAGAAACTGCCCCACTGGAGCCCCTCCAAGGGTCTTGAGCCTTCTATCTTGTTTTGTCTACCATATCTCTTGTTATTCCGGTCCTGAAGCTTCAGGAATGTGACACACAAACTGTGAGAAAGTAACAGTCTAAAGTGAAGGAAAACTCCAGCTACATTAAAATCTACAAAAAGCTAAAAATCCTAAAAATTCAAAGGCATCACGGAGCACAACTCTGGGTTACTGCGCTAAAGCAAGACAGATTGATACCAAGGTGCTTGCTCACCCTGGGAAGAGAAGCATCAGAAGCCAGTTGATAAAAATTTTTAGGCACTGTCTTTTGTGAGCTTACAGCAGTGAAGGCTGTTTTTCCTGGGAAAGATCACCACAGAATGTATATTTACTGTTGTAACCCTCCAAACAACACAATATTTGGATGCTCGCTACACTGGGGGGATATAGCATAGGGGCAGTGCAGATTTTAGAGATGTTGAAACTGGAGATGAAGCATGTGGACTCAACAAGCTGCATACTGTGTGAAGTTTTCAGCTCTGAAGACCTGAACAATCATGTCTGCCAAGAGTTAATGTGCTTAGAAAGAGAATAAAGAGAATGTGAAAATATTTTTTCTCACTCCAGTTTGCAACTGAGAACTTGTTAGTCTGTAATATCTTTTATTTATGGCACCTTTTGACTCAAAGGATCTGAAAGTGCCTCTATCTGGGAGTCACCTCAATGATGCCTCCAGGCAGGAATGCTTCTCTGCAGGAGCCTCCAACTGAGGTTTCAGGGTCTGCTTTGCTATGGACACAAGTGAGGGACCCAGTCTGCCTTGCCAAATGCCAGTACTTGGTACTAAAGACTGGAGGGAAGGGCAGAAACCCATCCTAAGACCGAGGAATAGCAAAGAGAGAAAACAGATGTAAACTGTATGGGAGAGAGGATTCGGATGGATACCAGCTGACTTTGGAAGCGGACATTGGGAGGAACCATGGCCAATGCTGGGTGACATCTTTATGCAAAGAGCCCAGGACAAAAAAATCACAACTCTAAAGAGAAGATTTGGTGGTCCTACCTGGATATTGCTCCATCCAACCCAGTCAGATCCAGCCATGCTGTAGTAGCCTGGAGAAAGATCCAATGTGGACCTTGTGCAGGGGACACATGCCAGTGGCAGAGGTGGTCCTAAGGGCACAGATTTGAGGCTCAGTTTAAGTATGCAAACCCACATGTCCCTTAATGAGGACAGTCACGGCAGGGTATCTGCTTATTTTAAGTCCACTTCAGCACTTGCACATCAGCTGCTCCCGATGCAGCAGCTGGTGGCAGCCAAAAGGCCACCTTCTCCATGTGGCTCCTGGCAGCTAGAGGATATCATCCAGCCCTCCACTCTCCTCCTGTGTTATCCGTGTGGGCTAGGGAAGCAAAAGTTGGACCACCTGATGGGTTTATGATTCCAGCCTACAATTTCTGCTTCATCCACAGTCAGGCAAGATTTTGCCAAGATACATATTAGGCAGCTGCTCAGGACACTGGTGTTTTGTCTGTACAACCCCAAGCTTGTTGTCTATCTGTCTGTCTCCTGGTCTGTCTCTGCAACTCTGCTATCAAGCCAGTTACTATGCTATTCCCCAAGGTGGTCTGAGTGTGTTCAGCAAGAACCAGCCTTTTTCTGGCACTTTTGCTAGGCTTCCTCAGGGACTCAAGGAGCGAGTGCTTATCTGGTTCAGTGTCCTCTAACTCCTGTGGCTTCCAAGGAGTCCTGATGTGCCTCAATGGACAAAGCAGTTCAACCAGGCTCATAAAATACTTCTGGAATACCAGCAGCTGCTTCACAGAAATCACAGAATCACATCAGGTTGGAAAGGACCATGGTGGGTCATCTGGTCCAACCTGCCTGCTTAAGCAGAGTTGTCCTAGAGCACATGGCACAGGATTGCATCCAGACAGTTCTTGAATATCTCCAGTGAGGAAGACTCCGCAACCTCTCTGGGCAATCTGTTTGTATTTCGTTTGTGTGGCTAGGTTTTGGTAGTGAAGAGGCTACAGGAATGGCTTCTTTGAGAAGCTACTAGAAGCTTCCTTCCTGTCCAACAGGGTCAATGCTAGCCGGCTCCAAGACGTGCTGCTGGCCAAGGCTGGGCCAATCAGAAATGGTAGTAACACCTCTGTGATAACATATTTAAGAAGGAGAAAAAAAAAGTTATTGTGCAGATGTAATTGTGTCCAGAGAAGAGAGGAGTGAGAATATGGGAGAGGAACAACTCTGTAGACACCAAGGTCAGTGGAGAAGGAAGGGGAGGAGGTGCTCCAGGCACCAGAGCTGAGATTCCCCTGCAGCCCAGGGAGGACCACAGGGATACAGAGATCCACCTGCAGCCCATGGAGGAGACCCACACTGGAGCAGGTGGGTGCATGAAAGAGGGCTGTGACTCCATGGGAATCCCATGCTGGAGCAGGCTCCTCAAAGGGACTTGCAGATGTGTGGAGAGAGGAGCCCACACTGGAGCAGGTTTCCTGGTAGGACTTGTGACCCTGTGGAGGAGACCCATGTTGGAGTAGGCTGTGCCTGAAGGACTGTTGCCCATGGAAGAAAGACCCACGTTACAGCAGTTCATGTAGAACTGTTGCCCATGGGATGGACCCCACACTGGAGCAGGGGAAAGACTATTCCTCCTGAGTAGCAACAGGAACGTGTGATGAAATGACTGTAACCCCCATTCCCTGTCTCCCTGAGCCGCTGGGGGGGAGGAGGTAGAGCTTGGGAAGGAGGGAGGAGTGGAGGAAAGGTGGTTTTAAGATTTATTTTACTTCTTATTATCCTGCTCTGATTTTGTTAGTAATAAATTCAATTAATATCCCCGACTTCAGTCTGTTTTGCCTGTGACAGTAATCAGTGGGTGATCTCTGCCCGTCCTTATCTCAACTCATGAACCATTGTTATATTTTGTCTTCCTTGTCCAGATGAGGAGTGATAGAGCAGCTTTGGTGGGCGCCTGGCATCCAGCCAAGGTCAACCCACTACACTGTTCCAGTGCACAGTCACCTGCACAGTAAAGAAGTTATTCCTCATATTCAGGTGGAAATTCCCAGCAGGTCAGCCCCTAGCCTGTACTGGTGCATGGGGTTATTCTTCCCCAGGTACAGGACCCTGCATTTGCCCTTGTTGAATTTCAGACAGTTCTTCTGTGCCCATCTCTCCAACCTGTTGAGGTCCTTCTGAATGGCAGTACAGCCCTCTGGGGTATCAGCCACTTCTCCCAGTTTTGTATCATCAGTGAACTTGCCGAGGAGGCATCTACCCCTTCATCCAAGTCCTTGATGAATAAGTTAAACAATACTGGGCCCAGTACAGAACCTTGGGGGACACCACTAGTGACAGGCCTCCAACTAGACCCTGTTCCACTGATCATGACACTCTGGGATCCGCCACTTGGCCAATTCTCAATTCACCTCACTGTCCACTCATCCAACTCACGCTTCTTGCTTACGGAGCTGTACCTTGTCCTGGGTCTCAAGTCTGGCTGGAAGCTTAATACACTCATGCCACCATGCTAAAATCCTCAACGCATCTTCTTTCCTCCCTCCATGTCCCTTCCAAGTCATCCCCAGAATCAGCATTATTGTATTTTTTCTTCAAATCTCTTTTCTCCGGGCACCAGATGAGGTTCATTTTACACCACTGTCGCAGGGTATCTGTCAAAGACCTTGGTCCGAGAGGGGAAGAAAGACATGCGACACACACACACTAGGATGATCAGACACTAGGATGAGCCAGAGAAATGTCTGCCTGCTCAGTGCAGCAGGCAGCTTTTTATTCAGTTCTCCAACTTCTATATTCTTACAACAACATCCAGGAATGAGGCACCTGCACTCAGCCACACAGCTCAAGGCTGTGTCCATGGGAACTATCTAATTAGCTCCACTGCTCTCATGGAAAACGGTTCAACACTTTATAATATTCCAAAACCCTCAAACTTCAGTTGTGGGGCTGTGACTTCATCCCACAATTCCCCCCTATTCTGTAGTTGAGCAACAAAGACTGCCCGTATTGTATCCTGCAGGGCCCTTTGCAGGAACGACACTAGACAAGGCAGCATCAGCAACACAACTACAACCACCAACTTTTTAGATGTACAAGGCCCCCCTATTGGCTGTGCAGGGATTCCTGGCTAGATTCTATCTCCACACAGAAGAAACACTCCTGTAGGGAGTTGACAAGGTGCACTCACTGCTGGAGTACTCCAAGTCGGATTCTTACCTACACCAGAAGGAACTATTTCGATAGAAAGACGATTAAGGGAACACATCCTGTACCATAGACTCACCACGTGCTCGTTCTATGTCATAACCTACACGATGATTAAAATACACACAGTCTTTTACAAACAGTTGTTGCCCGTAATCCGTAATCCAAAAGAAACACAAACCAACAGAGTGCCGGTTTATGCGGTGCTTTATTCGGGGCCCCGGGAACCTGCGGGCTAACGCCCCAAGTCAGGATTCCGAAGACTCCCATTCTCAATTCAGTTTTTATACACAAACAAGTTTACGTGCAGTTTCCACGGCAAAACGGTTACAGTTTCCACAGCAAACCAGGTGCAGTTACAAACAGGCTCATACTTCATACTGATAACAATTAATACTCATCTACTCTAATCATAAATCTGCTTAAGTTGTCTTATCCCTAGAAACTGTTTAACAGACCTTTACCACATCCTAGGTAACAAATCGTTATATACATGCTTGACTAGATCCTTTGATTATGGTTTCCACTCACACAAACAAGGTTGCTACTTTGGAGTGTTGCTTTCTAGGCCTACTCTTCTACTAAGCCTTAGCCATTCTACTACTAATTTAAATTGCTTTGCAACAGTCCCCCCTTTTGAGCATTCTTCAGGCTTTGCTTGCAAGGATGCTCAAATACAGCAATCTTCAGGCTGCAGTTTCTTGATGGGTAGGAGGTGATCTATTTTGCGGTGTGATTACTTCTTTTCTTGTTATAGCTTTCATGATGCGTCTCGTATGTTGACCTTCTTTTACAATCATTCCTAAAAGACACTTGTAAACAGTTATGGCTATGACAATAATTATCACAATCAATATTCCGTACTGGATAACAGAAGATATCCATCCTGACACATGAAGACCCAGGGAGCTGAATAATTGTCCTATCCAATTGTGTTCTGCTTCTTTTTGCAGTTCGTGAACATTCTCGTCAATTTGTTCTAATTGACTAATATCTTTTTCTACTTCTTGAGTGACATTTGGGATGTGTACACAACAATGCTCGTCCTTTGCATGCAGGTAGCCACAAACTCCATGTTCCTTGAGTAATATCAAGTCTAATGCCATGCGGTTTTGTATAGTCATTCTAGAGGTGACTTGTAATTGTAAATTTAGATCTTTAAATCCCTTCTTAGTGACTGCTGCTAACCTTTCAGTTTGTCCCATTAATTTAAACAACATTTCTCTGTTCCGGTATGTTGAGATTGGTGTAAACAGAGACTCTAATGACCATCCAAATTTAACTCCTGCTGATGGTTCATGCCAATCTCCCAACCCCAGGTCATCAATATCTTTACTAATTTCTCTTTTCCTTCGTGGTTGTATTTCTACTGATGTTAACTTATCCTGCTTCCAGAATGGACAGAGAGTAGGTATCCCTAGTGTGACAGGTACAATCGGGCCATCTATGGGCATGTGGGTCGTCCACTGGCCATGTCCCATTACCCACACCAAATTTCCTGGACTCTTAACTGTAGTGGTACGGCAATCAATGTTTTTCACAGATCCCTTAATAGTATGATTATATCCCCGACATTCACATCCTAACTGCAAGAGTATTTTGACTGGCATTAAGCCTATTTCATCGTCTGGGATATCACATGTGTATACTCGAGTACAATTCCAATTCTCTTTTGCACGTGTTTCTGTCCTCCAATTATGATTTCCTCTATTTCCTGCAGAATAAGTTTGATTCTTTTTCCCCTTCCAGTGAATGCACCACTGTACTTTTCCAATATAACTATAAGTTTCTAATAGACTGGGTCCCCAAATTGTTTGCCACTCTTCCATGGTTGTAGAGCTAGTAATATTTTGACATACTTCTTCTTGTTTTTCTCGTTTTCTTTGAACTTGTACTTTAGAACATGGGTGTGTTACTGGACCTGAGATCAAACAATTTCCTTCTAGCTTTCCAATTTTCCCACTTTCTACCCAATTAAAATATCCAGGCATCTGTTCACATTGTTTTTTAGTCATTTTGTCTATCAATAAACATGCATCTGTCATTTCTTTCCATGTTCTAGTTACAAATCTGCAATTCCATGTAGTATTCTTAAACATTCTAGGGATTTCTGGTACTGGAATTATTCCCCATGGGATTGGGTCTCCTGCAGCATGAGGCATAGGGAGACATGCAGTGATTTTTGTGACATTCTGTACTTTCCCAAAATCACGAATTAGGCCTACCACTAGATTTTCTTGTTCTACTTCTCTATCTGGAATCTGTAGGTTACTTACTTGTCGGGTTATTCTTTCAGACCTTACGTGGACGGCAGTAATTCCAGTATCCCACCAGTCATCTCTACTTATCCAGCAAGTATATTGGCCTTCATCTTCTTCTCTTTGTATTTCTTTGATTTTCAAAACTATTGTATCTGCTTTCTTCTCCATCTGATGTCTTTTTCCAATTTTCAAGTTTCGTCCCTTAAACCACCACCCATATTCAAAATACTGTTCTTCTGGAATTTTGCAGCTTAGAATCAGATCTCTTCCTTCCTGGGCTGAATAAACACTATGTTCTGGCTTAACTCTTACTCCTTGATGTGGTACAGCTACTACTGTCCTTATCCCGTAATCTTTTTCTTCTCCACATGAGATCACACAAAGAAATGTACCTTCTGTCTTTCCTATTCTGGGATTAGAAATATTCAGCCACCCTTTGCCTCCCTTACTACTTGACCACCAGCTAACTCCCTGACTTTGTGATTCCCAAGATTGATTTGCCATATTCAATTTCCACCACTTTACTTTAACTGGTTTTCGGCAATCATCAACTTGGAAGGTACAATTGATTTTTAAGGGAGGACCATCCCACATGTCTGATTGTTTTCTAGGGGGTAAAACTCGCACTTTGGTCACCGTTTTCTGAGTCGTGTTTATTGTCTGTATTTCTATATGTTCATAATCAAAACTTTCTCAAATCCAAACTACACACATATATGTCCCTTCCATAGCTTTGGACACTTTGGGTACCTGCAGAACGGTGTAACCTTTTTGTTGTGTAGCATCCCAAACTGTTGTCACTCCTTCTGTCATAATTTGATCTTGACCTCTCCGTCTCCACTTGACGTGGACATCTTTTAATTCAGCTCCCTGGTCATCTGAAAACAAACAAGTTAAATTTACATCAGCGTGTTCTGGTACAAATAAATAAGGATCTGGGGTCTCAATTCTCACGGTGGTCTCTGCTAAACTTATCAACCCCAGGAACACTACGATCCTCAACGGTTGGCTCGAAATACCATCCTTGTGGCTGAGAGAGGTTCTACTGACCACGAGACTGGAACTTTCTTGACCCGAGTATAATGGATCCAGCTGTCGATTCCTTCGACCTTTACTGCCGTGTAGGTCATCATTATCACCTGGCGAGGACCGTCCCATGTTTCTTTCAGCGGCTCCACCGACCAGTTTCTCACATAGACATGGTCTCCCGGAGAAATGTCATGCACTGGATTCTCCAGGGGCAAAGGTCGGTTCCACTGCAACGCTCCTCTGAGGGCTGTGAGAGTCTTATTTAAAGATAACACATAATTAAACACTGCTTGATCACCCACTATATGAGGATCTCCTTGGTAGGTAGCTGCATGATAGGGTTTGCCATACAATATCTCGTATGGACTTACTCCTATTTTCTCCCTCGGTTTGATCCTAATTCTCAACAGGGCAATGGACACTGCTTGGGGCCACGGAATCTATGCTTCCTGACAGATTTTCTTCAACTGACCTTTCAATGTCTGATTCATCCTTTCAACCTGTCCACTAGACTGTGGTCTCCATGGCGTATGGAGATTCCATGTTATTCCTAATACAGCCGACACATCTTGGACTATCCCTGCAATAAAGTGCGGTCCTCGATCAGAGGACATCCCTAGAGGAACTCCAAATCTTGGGATGATTTCCCTCAGGAGAGTCTTTACCACTTCCTTTGCCTGATTAGTCCTACAAGGAAAAGCCTCAGGCCATCCTGAAAAGGTGCAGACATATACCAACAAATACTTATAGGATTGGGCCTTAGGCAACTCAGCAAAATCTACTTGCCAGTAATCTCCCGGTGACTGACCTATCAGTAATTTTCCCATCTGCACCTGCTTCCTGACTACTGGATTGTTCTTTATACATGTAGGACACATTGCATTTACCCTTTTTGCCATTGTTAACATCTGGTTTGAGAGAACTTCATTTTTCAAAAATTTTACCAATGCTTCTGCACCCCAGTGGCACTTATTGTGTTCTGTTTCAAGCACTGTTTTCATTATTCTGACAGGTAGAATCACTTGTCCTATGGGGGAAATATACCACCCTTTAATATTCTTCCTTGCATTTGTCATTTGAGCTAACTTCTCATCTTCCTGTGAATAATGTGGTTTTTCTTCCATATATGGTATTGCTGGATTATTTCGAACAGGCAAAAGAACCATCTGAGTCCATACCTCTCTTGCGGCTTCCTTCGCCGCTTGGTCAGCCAGTCGATTACCCCAAAATTCTCGTCCGGGATCTCTCTGATGTCCTCTAACATGCATTATTGCCACTGCTGAGGGCTTATGTATTGCCTCTAGCAATTGTAAAATTTCTTCCCGATGTTTAATCGTTGTCCCTTGAGAGGTAAGAAGTCCTCTCTCTTTCCAGAGTGCTCCATGAACATGAACTACCCCAAAAGCATATTTGGAGTCAGTCCATATGTTAACTTTCTTTCCTTGGCTTAATATTAAAGCTCTCACCAATGCCCATATTTCAGCCTTTTGCGCAGACGTACCTGGGGGTAGTGCATTTGCTTCTATCACTTCTTGTTCAGTGACCACTGCATACCCAGCATACCTGGTGCCATTCTCCACAAAGCTAGATCCGTCGGTGAACAACTCCCAGTCAGGATATGTCAATGGCTCGTCCTTCAAGTCTCTTCTGCTCGCGTAGACTTGTTCAATGGTCTCTACACAGTCATGCTCCAGGATACCTTCTTCTTCTTCCTGTGTAGACCTAAGGAATTCTGCTGGGTTGAGATGGTTAGTGATTTTCAGTTCAACATCATCTTGTTCTCTTAACAAGGCTTGATACTGCAACATACGGCTAGATGAGAGCCAGTGCCCCCCTTTTTGTTCTAAAACTGTTATAACCATGTGGGGCACGTACACTACCATGTGTTTTCCCAGAGTCAATTTTCGTGCTTCTTGTATTAAAATGACCGTCGCTGCCACAGCTCTGAGACACCCTGGCCATCCCCAACTTACTGCGTCTAGTCGTTTGGAGAAATACCCAACCGGTCTTTTCCAGGATCCTAGACGCTGAGTGAGGACTCCTAGAGCCATTCGTTGTCTCTCGCAGACATAGAGCTGAAACTCCTTGGTTGGGTCCGGCAGTCCCAGGGCAGGTGCTTCCTGGAGGGCTCTTTTCAATTCCTGGAACGCTTTTTCTTGCTTCGTCCCCCAGGTCAGCTTGGGTTCCTTTACTGCTTCATATAAAGGTCTGGCAGTTAGTCCAAAGTTGGGAATCCACAGTCTGCACCATCCGACCATTCCTAAAAAAGATCTCAGTTCCTGATTATTTCGGGGCACAGGGATAGCACATATTGCTTGGACCCTATTTGTTCCTAAGCGCCGGGTTCCTTGGGAGATTTCACATCCCAGATAAATAACTTTCTGTTTTACTAGTTGTGCTTTTTCTTTTGAGACTCGATAGCCTGCTTGTCCCAGCATGTTTAACAGTTCAATGGTTAACAGACGACAAAGTCCCTCGTTTTCAGCTCCCAAAAAGATGTCATCAACATACTGAAGTATTATATATGAAAAAGGAGATTCTTTTACCTGAGTAGTCTTCCATTCCTCAAGTTCCTTTGCTAGCTGATTACCAAATATCGTAGGTGAGCATTTGAATCCTTGTGGTAACCGAGTCCAAGTAAGCTGTCGCTTCCGTCCGGTCTCTGGGTTCTCCCATTCAAAGGCAAAGATTTTCCAGCTTTCCCGTGCCAGTGGTATGCAGAAGAAGGCATCCTTTAAATCAATCACTGTAAACCACTGAAATTTCTCAGAAACAGATGTTAACAAGGTGTAAGGGTTAGCTACAACCGGGTGGATATCCTTTGTGATACGGTTTACTGCTCTCAAATCTTGCACTAACCTATACTTACCATTTGGTTTTTTTATCGGAAATATGGGGGTATTAAATTCTGACTCACATTCTTCTAATATTCCTAAATTTAAAAACTGTGTGATCATTGAAGCTATCCCTTTCCTAGCTTCTAAACTAATTGGGTATTGTTTCACTCTAACGGGTTGTGCTCCTTCTTTTAATTCTATTCTAACTGGGGTAGCAGCTTTGGATTTTCCAGGGACCCCTGTTTCCCATACCCAAGGCACTACAGCTTGTTCTATTTCCTGAGGAATTTCTTCTTTTTCTACTTCTTTCACAACAAAAATCTTTGCTAAGTTCTCCTCCGGAATTTCCAGTTTGACTCTCCCTTTTTCAAATATAATTTTAGCTTGCAAGGCTGAAAGCAAATCTCTTCCTAGTAAACATTCAGGACTGTTAGGCATATACAAAAACTGATGGTCTAGTTCTTTTCCTCTAAATTTAATATCTAAGGGTCGCAGAAACGCCTTTTCCTCTACCTGTCCGGAAACTCCTACCACCCATGCAGTTGAATCACTTAGTGGCCCCATCAATTTATTCATTGCCGAAAAACTAGCTCCAGTATCTATCCTAAATTCCGTCGACTCCCCCTCTACTTCCAAAACAACCTTTAAGTCTGAATCTAGCCGACTTTGTCTCCCGCAATTCCCCAACATAAATGCTTGGGCGACACCTTGTGGCGTGCCTATACCAACAGGGTTTTGTGGATTTGCAAAGCTTTGAGGACTCCACGGATTCATTCCATTTCCAGCATTCAATGGGCATTCGTTTTTCCAATGTCCTTGTCCTTTACAAAGAGCACACTGATTTGGTCCTATTCTACCACGTCCTCCCCCATATTGATTTCCAAATCCCGACTGATTGTTAAATCCTCTACCCATTCCTCCCCTTCCCCTATTACCACGACCTCTTCCTCTATGGTTACTGGCCCCATTGCTCTCTCTCTGAGCTTGCAGGAGTGCTAACAAGCTTGTCTGCTGCTTCTTAGTAGCATCCCTTTCTCTATTATTATACACCTTCCATGCCACTTCTAATAATTTTTCCAAATTCCTCGTCTCCGCACCCTCCAACTTCTGAAATTTCTTCCTAATGTCTTCTTGTGCTTGTCCCATAAAAATCAATGCTAATTGCAATTTCCCTGATTCAGCTTCAACATCCAAATCTGTATATTTCCGAGCTGTCTCTTTTAACCTCTCCAGAAAGGCTGAAGGGGATTCCCCCTTATCTTGCTTTACTGAGTATAATTTTGACCAGTTCAGCGTTTTTGGTATCCCCTTTTGTACTCCCTCTACCAATAACTCTTGATAAATTCTTAACCTTTTATAATCTTTGTCTACCTCCAGATCCCACTCGGGATCCTCCCGCGGTACAAAATCATTCACGTTTCCCCGCACTCCCTTGGGCAAAGTTTTTATTCTTTCTTTCGCTTTTTCCACCATCACATTTAATACCATCTCCTTTTCTGTTGAATCCAGAATTGTATCTAACAATACTTGTAAGTCGTTCCAGTCTGGATTTTGAGTTTTTATAACCATTTTTATAATACGAGCCACCCGCTCCGGGTTTTCTCTATATGTTCCAGCAGACTGTTTCCAAATTAATAAATCACTAGGTGAAAAAGGAACTTTTACCATGACTTTCTTTCCGTCCGCTCCAATTGCCTCCCGCAAAGGGGCCATCAATCTAGGGGGTGAGAGCGACCCGTCTGCCTCCCTTCCCCCTCCCCGTCTCCTTTCTCTAGTCCTCCCCCTTTCTTTTCGCCCCTTCCGAGTCCGTTCTGCTAGCGGAGTTCTATCAAAATAACATCCTCGTCCTTTCATTTCTTCCTCATCCGAGGACGATTCTAACGGGGGCATGGAGGGTGACCGTGCCCTCTCACGTGAAGGGAGACTATCTCTCGAGGGCGCACTTGGAGTTCTACCGGGGGAGACTAACAAAGACACATCCTCCTCTGGTTCTGAAAACCGTATTTTCCGCTCATGTTTATCATCCAATCCTTTCAATATCATTATACTCCGCTCTTGACATTTTTTACATTTATCATCCTCCAGTTCCAGTTCTTTCAACACTAAGATACCACATTCCTTTTGCCACTCAGTGTTATGTTCTAAATAATAAAACAAATCTCATTCTCTCGTAAAAATCGCATCAAGGGGGTTATAATTTCCAAAGTCAATGAACCATTTCTAGGCCACTGCATTCCTTCTGTCTCATATTAAGGCCATACATTATTACAATAATCAATCAATTGTTTCCTGCTTAACTCCTGTCCAAAATTTCCTTCCTTCCAATGTTTTAACAAGCAACCAAGCGGAGAATCGCTAGGGATATCTTTTTCTGTACAAGACAGTGCTCTAAAAGTTTTAAACGGCATCATACTGACTCACACACACACACACACCACAATCGGAATTGAACATCAAATTCACAATAACACAACGATACAAAACAATACTTTTAACGAGCAGCACGATAACACAACAATAAAAACAAAAAAAAAAACCAATAACATATTCCAAAGCCAAAACCAAAACCAGAACCAAAACCAAAACCAGAACCAAAACCAAAACCAACTCGCCAATTCTCCCTCTGAGTGGCGAGTGCTGGTACAGCGCGGCTTTCGCTACGTCTTATGACCAGCGCCTAGGCTTCCCAACCGAGGTACCTTTAGCCCAACCCAGCGGGACACTTACTATCCTGTCTTATAGGCAGGCTCCCAACCAACAAACCGAAAAGAATAAAGCACCTCCGGGCTTACCTAGAGGGTCGTCCGGCGGGCGCAGGGTCGGGCACGGGTCGATGTCTCCCCAGAAATCACCTGGTTGCCGGCATGGAGTAGATCAGCTCGTGAGCCGCCCAGCTACCCCCGGAGTCCCATCTGGGTCGCCAGAAAACTGTTGCCCGTAATCCGTAATCCAAAAGAAACACAAACCAACAGAGTGCCGGTTTATGCGGTGCTTTATTCGGGGCCCCGGGAACCTGCGGGCTAGCGCCCCAAGTCAGGATTCCGAAGACTCCCATTCTCAATTCAGTTTTTATACACAAACAAGTTTATGTGCAGTTTCCACGGCAAAACGGTTACAGTTTCCACAGCAAACCAGGTGCAGTTACAAACAGGCTCATACTTCATACTGATAACAATTAATACTCATCTACTCTAATCATAAATCTGCTTAAGTTGTCTTATCCCTAGAAACTGTTTAACAGACCTTTACCACATCCTAGGTAACAAATCGTTATATACATGCTTGACTAGATCCTTTGATTATGGTTTCCACTCACACAAACAAGGTTGCTACTTTGGAGTGTTGCTTTCTAGGCCTACTCTTCTACTAAGCCTTAGCCATTCTACTACTAATTTAAATTGCTTTGCAACACAGTGACTCTAAAATACCTAACTTTTGAAGTGGAGTGTTAACAGACAACACATCATCCCAGCTATCAACATGATCAAGACACCCACGCACAGTATGACAGTCCCGTTTCAATAAGTCACGCCGTAGGACGACATCCTGCACCAGGAGAGATGCTTCCATGTCACTCAGAGGAACACCAACAAGACAGGTGTGAAATGGCTGCTCTGGATACGCCAGTGATGCACAAAAGGTCGTGTGGTTCAGTTCCTTCATTAGAGTCACCCAGGCGTTTCGACTATGCCATGGAGTGAACTTTGACAGGTCAGGAACTGCACTGACGACTTTCAGGACCAACAGCAGGACATACATACCGTGCAGGTGTTCAGCGAGGGCCATTATCTGTAGAGACAAACATATCCCTTTCCCCAAGTTATCAAGTCATGTGGACCAGACCATTGACCAGAGACAAGTTCTGCATCTGCACGCTGTGCTCTGTCCTCAGCTCTTACAGGGATCACAAGATTATCAGTTTGGAGGAGGCTTTTTGCCAAGCACAGCATATTTTTCCTGAAACTCTAAAAGAAGGTAAATAAAAACAATCGCCAGAGAAGGTCAAAAGGTTTGAAACATACAGAGCCTTGTCTAGCCTAGAGACTGAGGGGGTTATCCCCTCATTCCCCCTTTCTGTTCTTGAAGCAATTGCTTCAGGGCACCATACACTCTCTCCACAATAATGTGTCCTGTAGAAGAATGTGAAATAGCCGTAACATGAGTGATCCTCCACAAAGCAAAGAAAATTTGGACAGATTTGCGGACATAAGACAGCTTATTGTTCATCCACACTTGAGCGGGTGCTCCAGATGTAGCAAAAACACAACGGAAGTGTTTAATGACATCATGGCTTTTTTGTCTACTATGTGCATTAGCAACCACCACATGGGAAAACATGTCAGTCGACACATGGACATGCTTTAAATTACCAAATTCATTGACATGAGTGTCATCCGATTGCCACATCTGTAAGGCCTTAAGGCCTCGAGGGTTAGTACCAAAATAGACGGGAGTATAGGCATTATGACACTCTGGACAAGAGTATAGGCATCATGACAGTCTGGACAAGAGGCAACAATTAAGTGAACAATAGAATGAGTCAAGCCAAATCGACGTCTGAAAGCTTCTGCACCTTGATAAAAAAAAACAAACTAATGAGACAAGACAGCTTGCTGGTGAATGTTAGGAACAAGTCTCAAAGCAACAGCAAAAAGAAGAGCATCTGCTCAGGCATTACCCTCTGTGAAGAAACCTGGCAAAGACTATGAACATGTAGCACAAAATAAGGAACAGGCCTCTGCAAAAGAGTTCTCTAGAGCTTGAACAAAACTTGAAAAATAAGACCTGGAGATGGACAATACAACATTGCCTGATCGAGTTGCTGTAATAAATTAACAACATATGCAGAATCAGTAATAACATTTAAAGATCGATTAGGAAATAACTGAAAAGCAAGAGTTACAGCTCGACATTCCACAATTTGAGGAGAACCCTCTTGATGAACAATTTGATGTTGCCATCCACATTCTGCTTTCCATGCCACCGCAGCTTCACCCATCTTCCTCGAGCCATCCGCAAAGACTGTAAGGCCATTGAGGGGCTCTGTGCTGCATAGTAATTTTTGTCCAATAGGAATTTCCCTAAAAAAAAAATTAAGAAGGGGATGTGAAGGTAAATGATAAGAAATTTGGCCATGGAACCCAGCTAAAGCAGCTTGCAATTCATATTTGTTTTCCAGACACCACTCAAAGTAATGAGATTGTACAGGTACAACAATGCGAGCCACATCTCTGCCAGTACACTCTACGCACCTTTTTCTAGCCTTAATGATGATTTGAGCTATGAGCTCAAACAATCCAGGAGCAGTTTTTTGAGCCCGATAAGGCAAAAATAGCCACTCTAGGATGTGCAGTGGATCAGACCAGTGGTCAGACCACTGTACCAACGCTCCAAAAGGAATATTGTGATTGGCAAGAATGAAAATTTGGACAATTTGACAGTGATCAATTCGTGAAACAAATTTAGAATGTAAAGCCTGCTCTACTTGCTGGATGGTTTGAACTGCTCTTTTAGTCAGTTCCCTTGGTTCCTGAGGATTGTCAGAATGTTTGAGTAGGTCAAATAGAGGTGCCAGCTGGGTGTTTGCCAATTCCAAATAGGACCTAATCCAATTCAAAGACCCTAATAGCTTTTGTACGTCAGTAAGAGTTTTGACATTAATATCCAAGTGAACTGGCTGAGGAATGACTGCTTTCCGTGTAATTTTGAACCCTAAATACTTCCAGGGTTCCTCTCGCTGCACCTTCTCAGGAGCAACTACTAGGCCAAAGGATTGTAGACTCTTTCTGGTTTCAGCTTCCAACACACCCAACTGATCCTCAGTGGCCACAGTCAGCAGAAATATTACCTATATAATGACAACAAAAGACAGTCAGAAAATTACAGGAGATAATGTTGGAATCATAAACCGCTGACAAATTATAGGAATATTTTCATTTCCTGGGAGAGGGTTTTCTATGTATAACACTCGTAAGGTTCTGCACAATTAATAGATGGAACTGAAAATGCGATTTTTTTTCTCTATAACTGGGGTCTAACTGGATTGTGAAAAAACAACCTGTCAAATTAATAATAACAATGGGTTATTCAGCAGGAAGCATAGAAGGGGTCAATAAACCAATGCTGACATGGTAACCATGACCGCACCACTCATCTGAGATCACGCAACAGTCTTCATTTCACAGATTTCTTCTTTATCACAAAGACAGGGGTGATTAAAGGATTCTGAGATGGTTCAATGTGATCAGCATCAAGCTGCTCTTTAACAAGCTGTTGCAGGGCCAACAGCTGTTCTGTGGGTATGAGCCACTGCTGAAGTCACACAGGACCTATATATTCTAAAAGAAAATTCTGAGCAGTACCTCCTAGTCTCACAACCCAAACCCCTGGCGTGACCACAGGCCAGGAGGCCGGCCAGGATGTCCGTGCAATGATAGTTACATCAGGTCCCAAATGCAGAAGTTTGACGCCTGGACAACTGACAGCAAGCTTCAAGTATCGTAGAGAGTAGAGGTCAGCTGTGGATGTTGTGCAGAGATCGGCACTGACCAAAAGACTTGTGGTGCATCAGTAGAACCAACTTCTCCATTCCGACACACACGAGGCTCTGCTTGGGGAACACAACTCAGAAAAGGTACAGGTTGAGCTATTTGTGTCCCTTTAGGAATTGTCACTGGAGGATAAGGTGTGGAGACCATAGCACAGATCTGCCTTGTATAGTTAGCAGCAATGACTGCAACATGAACAAAAAATCCCAAAATCCCACAATTGTGCTACTAGAATGGCTGATTAACAAGGCACTTAACCCACGCTGCCTTCGTACAATGCTAAACATCCACCAGTCAGATTATGTGATCAATACGTCTGGTATAGAACAAGCAGCAGTCACAAGCATTGAAGACATTTTTCTGAGAACACAGCTGCCATAGGCAGGGCACGTCAGAAGGATGAAGGACTAGCTGTTTTACGATGAATATTGCCACCAGTTGCCTCATGAAAGGAGCCCCAAAGAGAAAACACAAGGACTCCCTGAAACGACATCGCAGCCCTGGCCACACTGATCAACATAACTGGTGTACTCTGGTCTCCAATCAGGAGGCCCTGAGACACACTATCTATAACACTGTTGATGCTTCTGAGAAAGGATGCAGGATGGCCCTGACAGTCTGCAGGGCCCCCCCGCAACAGGCTGATCAAGCTGGGCAGCAACATTGACAACCCTTGATTTAAACCCTGGAAAACACAGAAAAGCTCAAACGACTCTGCCTCCTGCACAGCCCATACAGCTACAACCCACAGGCAGCACGACACATGAAAAAAGAACAGCACCAGTGGAAAGGCTCCACCTGAGATTTAACCTCTATAAACCTCTGAAACAAGGCTGAAATAGAACACCAAATTTTTGTAAGAATCTCTTAGTTAACTTCAGTCCTGACCAAATGGCTAGCCAGACAGGGCTAGTCTTGAAATAATTAAAACCGCACCAGTTTTCATAAGAGTGGAATTACTCATGGTGGGAATTTGAAGAGTTCATATACCATCCAGAATAAGGACTCACTATGGTTCAACAGAATCATGTTACACATCTCTGTAAAATCTTGACACCGGCAGAAAGTATTTTTAAATCTACACAGTTACATCTTCACGCAGCTTCTCTCTCTCACACAGTCTATTTCCAGTCATGCATTTAGGTGGCCACCTCAAACACTCTCGTCAGTCACACACAGATTTCAAGCAGTTATTGGCTGTGCAGTTCTCATCAGTCTTATAACTTAAAGGGAATTTATGGCATATTTGCTAATATTAACTTGTAAATCTTGTACAACTCTCCATGCAAAAGACAAATACGACGGGAATGGACAGGATATTACCTTGGAAATTTTCAACCTTTTTCATAGAGCAAGGACACTCTGTCATAACGGCAACAGAACCACTTCTGCAAGAGGCAGGACTACCTCCTTTTGTCTTCCCTTCTTCACCTCTTCCCGCCCTCTGCCCCCCCTGCGTCTCCTGTTTCTCTTGAGTACTCGGCCCCCCTGGAAGCAAGTGTTGCTTCGTTAAGGGAGCTTTCACTAGCATTTGTCCGAGGACGGGGGAGAGGGAGGGAGGGAGGGGGAGGAGGGGAAATAGAGGTTGGGTTCATTCGGAGAAAAATCAGGAAGAGAAGTCAAATTGCCTTTGCTCTCCTTATGTCGCAAGCTAGCTACATGGTCCGCTGAGAAAGAACGATACATAGGAGGGAAGGAACAGCTGCAGATGGACACGTTCCGGGGAGGGGGGGTTGAGGGGGTTGTAAAACAGGGGACAACACAGACAGCCCCCCCACTGCACCGCCTGACACGGTGGCCGCCACTACCAGCCCGCTACCCCCCCGGGGTCAGCTCTGCTGCAGGCACGCTGCAAGGGAGAGGAGGGTTGCCAGGGGAAACACCCGCCGCAGAGTAGAATTACTGAAGAAGGGGGAGGGATACCGCCCCCCCGCAACACCGCTCGGGACCATGGCTGTCGGCAGCGCGGGGGAAAACAGACCCCCCCACTGTCCACTGCGCCGGGGCCCGCAGCCGCCGTTACCGGGGCCGCCGCCCGCCGCGCCGGGGCCGGGGCCGGGTCCGCTCCACCCGGAGCCGGCGCCTGGGACCGCAGCTGCTACCAGTCCGCCGGCACCCAGGGCCGCGGCCGCTGCCGCCGGGGCCGCACCACGGCTGCCGCTGCACAGATGAACTCGGCGGAGCCGAAGGCGGACCCGGCGCCACTCCGCAGGCACCCGCAGCGGGCGGACCCAACACGGTTGCACAGGCACCCGGCGCTGGGTACACAGGCACGGCACCGTCCGGAGGAAACATAGAAAGCTCCTTAAGGTGAAAATTAATCACTACGTTCACAAGATCGTGTCCCGGTCCATCAGCAGCACATTCATGCCGTAGCTGTCTTTGATTATCTTGGACAAATACTGCCGACTCGCTAGCAGTGCGTCCACCTTGGCGGAGCCGCTCGGCTGCCCCCGGCCCCACTCCGCAACCTCCGGTCCTGCTTCGGCTCCCTTCGGCTCCGCCCGGCCCCTCTTTAGCACTCTAATGTCCTCCCAGGCAAAGCAGCCTCTCTCAGTCCGAAGACACAAAAGTAACAAGCGACATAACTTAGCTTCGTCGGTCTAACACCAAAAGGAATACACATATGTTATGTCTACATGTGGGGGTTTTTTACCCCCTTCTTGGTCCATCGAGTGTTACATCATGTTTCACTCCCTTTGGTGCTCCTTCCACACATGCTGCTTTGGATTTGTTGGTGGGAGTGAGAGGTAGTCCCTCTAGAATCATGGAATCATAGAATATCCTGAGTTGGAAGGGACCCAAAAGAGTCACGGAGTCCACACCTGGCCCTGCACAGGACAGCCCCAAGAATCACACTGTGTACCTGAGAGCATTGTCCAAACGCTTCTTGAACTCTGTCAGGCTTGGTGCTGTGACCATTTCCTTGGGGAGCCTGTTCCAGTGCCCAAGCACCCTCTGGGTGAAGAACCTTTTCCAAATATCTAACCTGAACCTCCCCAACACAGCTTCATGCCATTCTGTTGGGTCCTATCATTGGATACCAGAGAGAAGGTGACAAGACTATGGACAAGTCTTGTCTCTATGGACAAGCTAAGAGGGAAAAAGTGGAGAAAAAAAAAAAAAAGAAAAAAAAGGGAATAAATATTTGGAAGCAGAGTATTGAAAAGGAGAAAAAAACAAATCAAATCTGGTGCCAGGCTGGAAGCAGCAGTTCATTACCAGCACAGCAGGCTGAGAAGTTGCTGCTGGAAGCACTCAGTGCCATGTTTGGGTTGCTTAAAAAAATACACCCTCCTTCCCTCCCTCCTTATTCTACCTCCATTTTTCTCCTGGCCCCACAAGCAGGTGGAGAGATTCAGTTGCCAAACGCAAGCTTGCAGAAAGTTTGTATTTACAGCAATGCCAAGGGATGCAGAGTACGTCCTGCCCCATGACATGTGTGCACACACATGTGCCCATGAGCACTGCAGTTTGACTGTGCTTGGGTAGCTGTGAGTTGGAATGGACCTGCAAGGCATGTTGTGGGTGCAGTGGCTCTCCACTCTGAGGAGATGTCATTGGCAACCATGACACAATTCTTTTTGCCATTGTGAAGGGAGGAGGTGGGAGGGTTGGGGATGGAGGAGAAAGGGGGTGTGTGGAAGTCTGTAACGCTTGGCTGGAAAAATGTAGAGGAGTACAAAGGAGAGAGCGATGAAAAGGGTGGCAGAGCAGGAGGAAGGAGGCTGTGAACTGGCTGCTGTGAAGGTGGGAAAAGATGTGTTTGCCAAGTGGTATGGTTGAGAGCAGACTGGGAGGGTATGTGGTGCCACAGGCAGCAGGGCAGGGGGGCAGGCTCCAGGGAGCCAGGCAGCCCCAGCAGCAAAGCAGTGGGGCTTTATTTTCTTCCTTTCTTTTCTCCTCCCTCTGTTGGGTGCTTGGAGGAGAAGGCAAGACAAAAAGCTGAACTGGTGCCAAGAAGGAGCTGCAACGACTTGAAAATGGCACTCTGCGCCACACTAATATTTCGAAGCTGGGCTGTGCTGGAGAGCAGGGATGCCAGGAATGAGAATGGCTGTGGCCGCCCAGGCTCAGAGATGTCCTCTCTCCACCCTGCTTCCCATTCACCTTTTAAATGTGACCCAGCCACCTCCAGTGATATTTAGGGGTTCTGAGAAAGAGAAGGGGACCTTTTCTGGGGACTTGGGGTAGAGAGGGGCTCATCCTCTCCTGCCATCTCCATACTGTGGAGGGATTTTTATTTTTTAATTTTTTTTCATAGAGAGTGTCCTGAAAAATATATATTTCTGGTATTAAGAGCCTCAAAAATAGCCAAGAGATAGAGGAGCTAACTAAAACTTTTATTCCAATAAAAGGGAGAGTTCACTGGACCCAGTGAGGTCTCTCAACTTGATAGAGATCACAGACTCTTTTATCCCCTTTGCCTGAAATGCAGGTCCCTCCCCATCTCCCCATTGGCTGAGGTGCTCCTGGGTCACAAACTTCCAAGCACACCTACAATGCGTCCCCCATTACATGGACATTAGGGGAAGGGTCTCTAACATTTTCAAAATGGAGGTTACTGATCCTTTGCTGCTGATAGGTCCCCTTGTCTCTGGGCAAACTGTACCTTTCTGTAACTGACAACTGAACAACCAGTAACTTGTCACTTCTTACTACTAAATGTAACTACACTACAAACTTTGCAAGAACACCTATTTATTCCTAATAAGGGGGAAAGAAGACGATTAACAGGGAGTTTTCTAATTGTTTTCCTGTTGCCATTCCTTCCCCTCCTCCTCCCTGTTCTACTCCTCCTCTCTCTGTACCCATAAGGCTGCTCTCATGGCTCTGTATCCTGATGCAAGGTTACTTGTAGGACACACTAATCTGTGCTGCAAGGTGCAGCATCGCCTGCATAGGTTTTTTTCTCCACTTCTCATTTGCTGGAGATAAGGCAATTTCCAGGCAGCTCCACAGCTCATCTGAGCACCTGGTTAATACAGCGTAGATGCTTGGGTTGCAAAAGCCTCTTCCTGCAAAGCCTGCCTGGATAAAACAAACAAGCAAAAAACCATTAGGCAGAAACTTCAGCAATTCATGCGGCTGACTAATTTGCAAGGGAGGGAATGGAGTTTTGCCATGATTTTTGCCTGAAAGGTTTTACCCTTCGTTGATCCCCTTTTTCCTCCATTTACAGGCTATGAAAAGGTACATAGGTACATAAAAGTACCTCTTTTTTTTTTTTAAGGGGGGGTTTGTATTTTTTTTGAAAACATTTTTAAAATTAGGGTGATGCCAGCAGGTTTTGTATGGAGTAGAATGTCTGCAGCGATTGCTCCCTTACTCTTCCTCAGCTCTCAGATGTGCCTTGTACCATGTAGTTGCCGCAGCTTGACTTCAGCTTGCTCAGACAAGATGTTATTGTCTCTTCTTGCTCTTTTATCTTTGTTGCAACTGAGGGATATGTAGTGCTTGGCCCAGGAAACCTTGGAGAGGGCGAAGAAACCATGGTAAATGTCAACAAGAGGGTTGGCCAAGTAACTTGGAGTAATCAGTGTGCTGTTGTACCTTCCACCTGATCCTAACTGTTCTTCATGAATAGAGGACATACATGGCACTGGCACAGGTTGCCCAGAGAGGCTGTGGATGCCCCATCCCTGGAAGTGTTCAAGGCCAGGATGGATGGGACATTGAGCAACCTGGTCTAGTAGAAGGTGTCCCTACCCACGGCAGGGGAGCTGGAACTAGATTATCTTTAAGGTCCCATCCAATCCAAGCCAATCTATGATGATCCTATGTTAAAAATATATGGGTTTGCACACATGTGAATGCTCTGCTTGTTTTTCAGTTGCCTCTTTGGACTTAATGAAATGAACTGTGTATTTAAGCTACCATCCTCATCAAGGGTACATACCATACAGACCTTGCCTAAATTTCCCAGTTCTTGCTGATACCTTTGGCTGCAGCTACACCTCTTCCTATGGGCACAACCTCCTCTTTTTAACCTGAGATCCTTGACCATGGGATTTGTGGTGGATTCTAACCTAAAACAGCAAATGGCAGGAGCAGGGATTAAAGCCCACATCACAGTGATCAGAGGAGACCCTGGTGTCTGTCCTAACCCACCATGCACCTGAGCAGAGCATGTTTCATGCTTTTAGATGTGAAGCCAGCTTGTGTTTACTACTGATTTAAATCTCTTAATAATTCAGTTACCAAATAATAATTCTCAACAGATTTATATAGAGGATCCCAAAGATACAGACAAATATTAATGTGGACCAACAGCATCCATGTGTGTACAGTAGCAATGTGGTGTTTGTTATTCAGGAAGGTAAACTGACAACAACAAATGAAGAGACATTCCTAAACCTTGTTATTTCAGAATGCAGACCTCTTTCATTTCCTTGATATCTTGACAATGCTCTGGAGTAAGGGAACTTATGTAATGGATCTTGTCCATCTTGGGGCAAAAATGTTACTCTTGTACTTCCCAAGTGGTCAGGTAAGCCATCTGGGAAGCTTGGTCATATTTCCCAAGGAGGAAAGGTATTGACAAGTCTTTGTCTTTATTTCTCCCTGTATCAAAGAGGTCTCTCCGGATGTATTTCCCTGAAACATGATGTCTCACAAATCTCAAGTTGCTGCCTTCAAATCCATCATCCTTTTAACACTTTATAATGAGAAATGT
The DNA here is from genome assembly GCF_036250125.1 of Pseudopipra pipra. Classification (NCBI taxonomy): domain Eukaryota; kingdom Metazoa; phylum Chordata; class Aves; order Passeriformes; family Pipridae; genus Pseudopipra; species Pseudopipra pipra. The sequence continues at coordinate 62,102,773 of NC_087580.1, read as the reverse complement.
TGTCTGCTTAGAGTTTTTATGAGATTACTTGTGTCTGGAAGGGTTAATTCAGAGGAGTCTTCCAAGGCTATCTTCCATCCCTTCTCCCCACACCTTCCCCACTCCCAGTCTTTTATTTTTTTGGACCAGTAACCTCACATTTCTGTAATCTAAATGTGCAAATGCTTTGTAGTCACGGTCCAGTAGCTGGGTTGATCTCAGACCCCTGGAGTGGCAGATGGCTAATTTGTTGCTGATTCCAGTTACAGAGAATTGTCACCTATTATCTTTGCACAGATTGCTACTTAAAAGATGCCCTGGGCAAAAACAGTGAAAAGCAAAGCAAAGAACACACTCTATGATCTGCATCATCACAGGTGAAAATATAAAATATTTCACCTTTGTGTGAAGGGCTAAAAAGGTGGACAAAAAAAGGAGAGGAGGAAGGAGGGGAAGAAGGGAGAGGAAGACCTCATTTTCATACCAGAAGTGCAGAACAGGGCAAAGGAGGTTTGCTGCAGTCACTATGTTGAATCACAAACACCGTTTTAAATGGTTTTGCAATGTGGTAATCCTTGGCTTCAGCTCCCTATTTTAACTCCCAAACAAAGCAGGCAGTTTGACATCCTGTGACACCTTCCTGCTCTTCCAGCACACATTGTCATAGGAATCCATGGCACCACTCACTGCCATGACTGCTCATTGCATGCCCCATGGCTGCCAGGGAAAGCTGTGATGGCCCCATGATGCTGTTATGCTTACCAGGGCTACTTGCTACTTGGGAGGAGAAACCTATGCATTTCTGTGGGTTAAGGAGAAGTTTGAGGGAACTTCCAAAACTGTGTGGAGCCCAGAGTAAACTCCAGCACTGGGTGCTCAGAGGGCCCCAGCTGGCAGGTGGTGGTGGTCATGCAGAAAGATGTAAGGAAATGGAGAAGGGCAGAGCAAACATTGAATGCTTGTGATAATTTTTTGCACAATCATTCCCCCAATCAAGGTTTTCTCTTTTCTCTTTGCTCTGGGAAATGCCACAGAGTCAGATGAAGAATTTGGGAAGTGAGTATGGGTTCCCTGTGCAGAATCCAGTAACGAAATCTGTGAACAAGGTAAGAATAGGGGGTTATGGCTGTGAAAGTTTTTGTTTCTTCCTTTTCCCTTTCCAAACCCATTATTGCAGTGTTAGACATGAAATTTTGATGTGCATAGCACAGAAACAGATATTCCAAGCACTAAGCAAAAGAGTCTAAAAAGATCAAGCTAAATAGGGCTTCTTTTTAATGCATGCCATTATGATGGTTTGGGTTTTAGAACAGTTTGTATTGTATCCAAATGATCTATCTGTGAATTATGGTTACCAACATCCTGACACCAGTACCTAAATAGGAAGGTAAAGCCTTAAATAGGCCATTTGCATAGTGAGCTTCCATATGTCTCCTTGAACAATTTATTTGTTTCACTACATTGAGATATAATGAGAATGAAACTCTTAGAACTGCCTTTGACTCTTAGGCTCTTAATTTCCTCACCAGTTATAGCCCACTATTAAGAAGATAATATCTATTTCCCTGTGTTCAGAAAGAAAAGGCTACTGTATTGCTACTCTTATTCCACATCACCCAAGTTTCTCTATTTCTGAGTTTCCAATGGAAACGGAATGAGAAATGCCAAAACAGCCTGCAGTCTAGGAAAAATGTAGTGCTGTCAGAGAAAGCACAAAGAAGGGCATAACAGGATGATCTTGAATGAATACTACCTATCCTATCTACCTCACAACCCTGATGAAAACCAATGTGGTATTTCAGTCAAGGTATGGATGCAATTTGAGGAATTCAATGAATAGATGCAATTTGAAGAGCTCTGTATTGGTTCTGTTTGGCTTTCTTGCTGCTAGGATATGAGGAAGGAGGACAGGTTGGTGCAAGGCTGCCTGAGTTTTCTTAGTTTTGAATATTTAGCTCAGTCTGGACCGAAATACTCTCTGGAACTCTTGGTTCATGTTATGTTTCAGATCATGTTCATTAAGTATGGTTTCAGAAGATATCCTTTATTTCCAAACACATCTTACATGCATGACTCCATCCAATGATTCATGTGCCCCACTTCATTCTCTTATTCCCATCATCCTGAAGTCAGTAAAACTTAAGTGTAGGATTGAGTGCCATTTTTATTGGGATATATTTTAATAAGTGCTTAAGGTTTGTTTGGGGTTTTTTTCACCCCCAAATCAAGGTCTTATTTAGTTTACTAGTGAAAGACAATTTATAGAATCATAGAATGGCCTGGGTGGGAAAAGACCTTAAAGACCATATAGTTCCAACCCCCTTGCTATGGGCAGGGACACCTTTCACTAGATCAGATTGCTCAGAGCTCCATCCAACCTGGCCTTGAACATTTCCAGAGATGAGGCATCCACAACCTCTCTGGGCAACCTGTTCCAGTGCCCCACCACCTTCACAGTAAAGAATTTTTTCCTAACATCTACTCTAAATCTACTCTTTTTCAGTTTGAAACCATTTCCCCTTGTCCTGTCACTACATGCCCTTTTAAAAAATTTCTCTCCATCTTTCTTGTAGGGTCCCTCCAGGTACTGGAAGGCCACAATTAGGTTGCTCCAAAGTCTTCTTTTCTCCAGGCCAAACAAACCCAATTCTCTCAGCCTTTCCTCATAGGAGAGGTGCTCCATCCCTCTAATCAACTAGCTGGCCCTCCTCTGGATTTGCTCCAACAGGTTGATGTCCTTCCTGTACTGGGGACCCCAGAGCTGGATGCAGTATTCCAGGTGGGGTCTCACCAGAGCAGACTAGAAGGGCAGAATCACCTCCCTCAACATGCTGGTCATACTTCTTTTGATGCAGCCCAGGATGTGATTTGCTTTCTGGGCTGCAAATGCACACTGCCGGCTCATGTCCAGCCTCTCATCTACCAGCACCCCCAAGTCCTTCCCAGCAGAGCTGCTGTCAATCTGTTCATCCCCCGGTCTGTATTGCCCTGACCCAGGTGCAGCACCTTGCACTTGGTCTTGTTAAACCGCATGAGATTCCCATGGGCCTACTTGAGCTTTTCCAGGTCCCTCTGGATGTCATCTCTTCCTTCAGATGTGTCAACCACATCACTCTGCTTGGTGTCATCTGCAAAACTGCTGAGGGTGCACTTGATACCTTCATCCATGTCATTAATGAAGATATTAAATAACACTGGTACCAATACAGACCCCTGAGGGACACCCTTTGTCACTGATGTCCATTGGGACTCTGAGCCATTGACCACTACCCTCTGGATGTGACTATCTAACAACTTTCTTATCCACCTAGCAGTGCACTCATGAAATTAATTTCTCTCCAATTTAGAGAGAAGGATGCTGTAGGAGATGATGTCAAAGGCTTTACAGAACTGCAGATAAATGACATCTGTAACCATTCCCTTGTCCAGTGATGTAGTCACTCCATCATAGAAGGCCACTAGGTTGGTCAGGAAGGACTTGCCCTTGGTGAAGCCATGCTGGCTGTCTCAAATCACCTCCCTACCCTCCATGTGCCTTAGCATAGCTTCTAGGAGGATCTGTTCCATGATCTTCCCAGACACAGAGGTGAGGCTGACAGGTCGGTAGTTCCCAGGGTCCTCCTTTCTACCCTTTTTAAAGATGGGTACAATGTTTCCCTTTTTTCCAGTCACCTGGGACTTCCCCCGACTGCCATGACTTTTCAAATATCATGGAGAGTGGCTTGGCAACTGGCAAAGACACATTCTTCACGTCTTATCCTGTCCTGACTGGCCCAAGGGCTACAGCATGGGCAATCTCCTGTTTAATCTGTTCAAAGGCTTGTTGTTGTTCAGGGTCCCATTGGAAATCATTTTTCTTCCATGTCACAAGGTAGAGAGGACTTACAATCTGACTGTACTCAGGGATATTGTCATGGTTTGAGATAGCCCCCAAAATCCAATTCCCTAGTTCCATCCCCCCTCCCACATCTCAACCTAATGTGAGATGGGTTTTTCCAGACAAAACACACCAGACTCAAAGTGGGGGAAAGGGAATATATTACAATGACTGTACAAATAAATACCATATCACATTATACACACGATCACAAACTATCTCTACCATGACATATAGTATTTACAATGGATCAGGTCTCCTCTCCCCTCCAAATAAAAGTCCAGGAGGGAAAGAAGGACAGATCCCTTCCAGTCCTTAAGCAGCAGGATCTTCTAATGCAGCAGGTTCTGTCTGTCTTCTCCACATGCAGCAGCTGATATCTGGCTTTCTGCCAGCACTCAACGAGGGAGGTATCAAACTCCCCCGGCCCCATCGCCTCAACCGAGGGGTCTTCCGTGGACTTCGTAACCCCAGACAAGGTCGTATCACCACGTCATATCACGAAGACACAGGGGGGTCTTCGTGACTGTCTGGTATCTCTTGCAGGAGACTCAGCTCCTTGCTTGCAGGGCGTCTGTGCCACTGCCTCTCAGGCTGCCACCGTGGCAGCAGTGCAAGGGGGGGGAAGAACCAAGGTCAACTCCCCCTGCATTCCATCTGGCCGTCCCGGTCCAGCTCCTGGGACGCTCTGAGCTTCTCAGCTCCTCTCTCTCTCTCGTGCTGCATACTCCAAGGCTCCTCTAAAATAGGAGTCCATGTCCCTCTTCTCCAAGAGGGTCTCCAAGGGAGTTTTGGGGAATCTGGTATCAGTCTTACCCCAAACTCTGTCTCTCAGCTGCTGGCTCTCTTTCTCCTGGCTCTGTCTTCCAGGAGTCTTCTCTGCGGTGCTGCATGTTTCTGTTGCTCCTTCAGTTCAGGTCCTTATCTCTGGCTCTCTGCCACCGTTTCTCTGGTCAGTGCCTGCTGCTGTTCTGCGCCCATGGAGAAAACATTCTCCCGGCATAACTACAGGCACCCAGCCCAGCTTTATGCTGTTCCAGGTCCCTGCAGCCCCCCAGCCAGGGGCTGGGAGGGGGCCAGAGGGCCCAAGGGGCACAGAGCCCCTTCCTCGTGGCTCACAACATGGCCACCACTTCTACAACCAAAAACTACCACTCTTCTCTTCCGGTCTGGTTGTGATATGTTTACATTTCTGCAGGAGCGCCCATTGGACAGAATTTCAAAACTTCTAGGGGTTTCCACCCCTTGGGGTCTACCACTTCTCTCAGCCCTCTGGGGAAAAACAAGGTCCAAACCACGACAGATATGCATCCTCCAAAAGCCCATGGCACCTAGGAAAGCCTGTGTTTCCTTCTTGCTGGTTGGTGGGGACATGGCTGCTTACGGCGGATTGGGGATATTGGGGGAGACCTCAAGGCCTTAGGTTGCTTGCCCCATTACTTGCGAGGTGTATGCCCTTCCCCCCACCCCTGCACGTGGCCCGGTGACCCCGCAAGGAGCACACACAGACCACCTGGGAGGGACGGACGAAAGAGCAGGTTTATTGTGGGGTTTGGGTTTATAAGGCTTTTAGGAGGGTCAAAGGGGACCAATCACAAGTTCAGGGTCACACAAAAGAAACCATCAGGTAAGGGGTCAACAACCAATAGGAAGGGGTTAACAGGGGACCAATGGGACACCTCAGGACACCTTGGGTGGGAGACAATAGCTTCACAGGGGGGTGTTGGGAAGAGGGAGGCAGTGACACTGCAGAAAATACACAAACATGTTGAGACATGTTTAAACTACAGTAAAAGCTTCTGTTTCCATAGGGTTAGAGCTGTTTTCCTCACCAGTCCATCTCTGACAGGACTTTTTCCATACAGCATATGGCAAGTTCATTGCCACATCTCCTCCTTTTTTGTCTTTTAAAGCTGGATATGCTTTTAATGATTGAGAAGTTTTGGCACAACTGAGGAAGCATGGAAAGACACACATAAAGAGAAACACTACAGACAGTCCTAGTACGATAACTACAATAATTTTCTTAATAGTGGAAGAGAGGCCTTTGAAGGGCAGCCAGCTGAAAAAATCAGAGGTCAGAGGATCAGCTTGCTTGATTTCATGAACTAAGGACTTAAGCTGATTAATCTGGGAGTGGATAGATTGGGAGTGATCAGAGAAGTTGAGGCAGCAGAGGCCTTCAAACTCCTGACACCCATGGCCATTTACTAGAAGGAGAAAATCTATTGCAGCACGATTTTGTAACAAAGCTTTCTTATTGGTTTGGGTATCTTGTAAGAGATCATCAAGGGCAGCACTTGTGGCATTAGCTTCTTTTGCTAGCCAACATCCCATTCTGGTAAGGAGAGTTAAGGCTTTTGTGGAGCTGACAATTGGAAGTATACCACTTATAATGTTTGCGGTGTCTGACCAAAAATGCATGTTGGAGTTGCATTCTGCTGTGAATTCACTCAAGGACTGTAATTTTGCTAAAGGATGTTCTTCAGCTGGATGTGGGGGTGCCGCAGCTACAGGGACCTGCACTGCTTTAGGTGGAGAAAGGGGTTTTGATTGTGATGGATAGAAATTAAGAGGTGGGTGCAAACCTTGGAATTGCCTGCGCACTCTATGATGTGAGAAGGGTGAGGTGCTTTGGAGGTTACTGTTTCTTTTTGCACGATTTTTGGGAGGCCTTACAGGTAAAGATTTCATAAGGGTAGCTGGATTGTACAGTGTTAATTTTCCAAATGTGCAGGGGCCTCCAGCAGCTAATCTGGGAATCATATTCCAGACTCTAAGTCCACAAATTAAAAAGACTCCTTTTGGAAGAATAACCGAATCAGGGGTAGCATGTATCTGGTACGGAACCTCTTCCTTGCACCAGAAACTGAAATTGGAATAAGGTCCATAAGAGGTGACATTAATTAATTCAGGAGGGGCAACATATTTGTTGTGAATGAAGTAAAAACAGAGAGGAGAAACAATACTCCCTAAGATTTCTAATTCCTCAGGTCTCTGCCACTGATAGCTAAATGTTTGTCTGTCATGTGAAGTTTTTGCTGGTCTTGTGAGACAGTCCAAGAATGGATTCTTGAACTGATCGTGGTCATCACACCAGGGGATATATTGATTTCTAAAATTATCCCATTCGCTGGGTGTCCAGGGGATTCCTACCAGACAGGTCTTAAAAGGGTGAGAGGGATCTAAGGTAGAGAGACAGATAGAGTCAGTATTTAGTGATTGTGCCAGGTTTAGCCAAACATTTTGGCCAGAGAGCATTACCCAATTAGGAATTGTTGGAGGAGGTGTGGCAAGGGCTCCTGACATTAAGTCTTTCTGATTTGCTGGTGTTATGCTGCACGCAAAAAACAGGATTATCCCGAAGATGCTGCTGATGAGGGATCGCTTCCTGTAGCTGGTGCTGAATCCGTTGGTGCTGGATCTGCTGCTGGTTGAGCTGGGAGGGAAACTTCTTGGTGGATTCTTACTAGTCTGGACGGTATCCATTTTGGACCTGCTCCTGTGGAGACACAAGCATGTCCTCTCCCCCAAACAATTAGAGGGACAGGACCAAGCCATTCTCCTGTCAGGATATCTTTGTATTTTACCTTAGCTTCCCCCGTTTTTAATTTTCCAGCTCCAAAATGATGTCCAACAGGTGAAACATCCTCATGCAGCCTATTTAAAAAATTGAGGACATACAATGCCTTGTTTAAACATTCTGATGGAGAGAGACCTACAGTTGTTTTTTCTTGTTTTTTCAGCATATCTTTTAAGGATTTGTGAGTTCTCTCTACTATCCTTTGTCCCTGTGGAGAGTGCGAGAAGGCCTGGGTGATAGTGGGTTTCCGTGTTTGTCAAATAGAGATCGACATTGTACAGCCCAATGTACTCCTTTTTTACACCTGGGGCAAAGGCCTGGACGAATGGTTTTTGGAGAATTGGGGCTCTGAACTTGTGGGCAGTTAGCTTTTATATGACCTGCACGTTTGCAATTATGGCATATTATTGTGGAGGGGTCTAGGGCTGCTGCTAAAACCTGGGCCATTTTTTCTGCCATCTGCTGAGTTGCCTCAGCAATCTGATTGCCCAATTGTGTATTAGCTTCAACTAATTGGCTTGACATTGATGCCTGAGCTTGGACCAGGCTATCTGCTAATTTGTCATTAGGGCTAATATCTTTGCAAGCCTTTACCATATCCATGGGGGTAGGGTCCCGAAGGTTTCTAAGTATTTGTTGACACTGTGCATTTGAATTGGAGATAGCTAGCTTCAAGAACAGGGCATCTTGTGCTTCTTTCACCTTTATTTGTTTTTCTATAGATCCTTTTAACCGTTCTGCAAAGTCAATAAAAGATTCATCAGGCTTTTGAATTATATTATGGAAAGGTGGAGTTGTTTCAGAAGCCTCAGCTACTGATTGCAGTGCCAAAAATGCCATATTTTTAGTAGCAATTAAGTCTTGTTTTGGAATTTTGGCCTGATCTGTATTTGCAGAATAAGGACCTTCACCAAAAAGCATTTGTATGGTAGTTTTTATAGGTCTACGTGTAGTAGAGCTAGTTTCATGAGCATATTTTCTAATTAAGGCTTGCCATTCATCTAAAAACAATGATACTTGTACCTTAGTTAGTAAAGCTCTCATGATATCTTTTAAATCATTTGGGGTTAGTATAAAACCAGAGAATATAGATGACAGAATTCCCATTGCATAGGCTGAGTTCAACCCATAAGTTGTTACCGCTTTTTTTGCATCCTTGAGAAGGGGTATGGATAAGGGGTCCCACACCGGGGCTGAACCTGGATTATAAAACACTGGATATGCTTGCAATAAATTTACATCATTAACAGGTGTATCAATATCATCTATATCATTACAATCATTGGTCTGGTCGGTTCCTGTGGAAGAAACAAAAGGGTTAGAAGGAGAAACAGAATTGTTAAAATTATTGGACATATTTGAAAATGGATTATTGGGAGAAAATTGGTTAAATGTTTTTAAGGATTGTGAGTTCGGTGTTGCTGAGTCTATCACCGCTGGATTCACGCTGTAAGAAGTGGGGGAAACACTGTCTGTTAGCTGCGGGTTTCTTTGTATGTTGCAGCATGATGTGGGAAGAAGCGGAGCCGAACTGGAGCTGCAGGGCAGGGGTTGTCCCATCCCCGGGGTCGGGCACGGAGGGGGTCCCGATGACGTCATCCTGTCCTGCTGGGTATCCGTAGGGAAGGCAGGAAATCTCGCTGCTGGTCCGGCGTGGTTGAAAGCTGGAAATTCCTCGCCTCCTTTGTTTGACCATGCGGTGATAGTTGTCGGGGACTGCGGCTGTGGAGGCGCCTGGGGAAACTGCAGTTGGTGATCGCCTGCTGAGAGCTGCTGGGCGGGAGGGAGTGGGGCCGGGGCCACGCAAACGGCTGCTGGATTTTCCTCGGCACAAATCTGTCCCGAACAGTGTCTGTGGCGGAAGTCGGGGCTTGGGAGCAGCGGGATGGTTTCGCTTGCTCTCGGAGGGAGAGGGGGAGGGGGGCGAGGAGGGATCCCGTTGGAGCTGTCCGCGGGCGGCTTCTCCTCCCCCCGCTGCGCCGGCGGCCGCGGTGGAGGGGCCCGGGACAGGGCAGGGGCTGCCCTGATGTTAGTGCCCGGGATGGGGGTTGCCGCTCCGGGTCCCATCTGCGCAGGGGGCTGAGGCTGGCCAGTTCCAAAGCCTCCTGCTGTATCAAGGACCGGGGGCGCGGCTCCGCCATGTGCTGACCGCGATGGGGGGGGGTGAGGGGGGACGCCTGCCCAGGGCTGCCGGTCATGATCTCTGTTTCCCTCCTCCCCCGCTTCCCGCGGCGATTTCGATCTCCCACCCTCTCCTAGACCCCGGAGGGAAGCTGCGCTGCTTTCTCGTTGGGGCTCAGAATCTTTTTCTTGCATTTCAAGAATTGTTACGATATGAGTCCAAGCTATGTTGGCATGTATTGCTGCTTTATCGTTGGAATTTGCAGCTATCCAAATCTGTCTGCCTAGTAGTTCCCAGTCTTTAGTCGTCAGACAGAAAGGAAGTTTAAAGTCAGTTTTAACCATAACTTTGGAAAGGCTTTTTAAGGATTTTTTGTTAGTCGATTTGCCATTACAACTTAATAAATTTTTCAAATGCTTATAGTTCTCTTTTTCTGTCTTAGTGAGGGATGCTCCCATTTTTGTTTTTTTTTTGTTTGTTTGTTTGTTTGTTTCTTTATATAAGGGAATATGCCGGGTCTGCTCCTTACCTGAATGTCGTCAGGAAGGTTGAAGTACTCAAAACAGGCTGCTCTCCTGTGGTGATGCTGCCCGCTAGTACTTTTGCCGCTTAGACTCCGGTCCTACCGTTGCGCACAAACTTCGCCCCAGTCTGTGCGTTAGGACTGCTTTAATCTTCACAGAAGAGTTCAAACAATCTTGGCCTCACCACGGGGCACCAATTACGGCGGAATGGGGATATTGGGGGAGACCTCCAGGCCTTAGGTTGCTTGCCCCATTACCTGCGAGGTGTATGCCCTTCCCCCCACCCCTGCACGTGGCCCGGTGACCCCGCAAGGAGCACACACAGACCACCTGGGAGGGACGGACGAAAGAGCAGGTTTATTGTGGGGTTTGGGTTTATAAGGCTTTTAGGAGGGTCAAAGGGGACCAATCACAAGTTCAGGGTCACACAAAAGAAACCATCAGGTAAGGGGTCAACAACCAATAGGAAGGGGTTAACAGGGGACCAATGGGACACCTCAGGACACCTTGGGTGGGAGACAATAGCTTCACAGGGGGGTGTTGGGAAGAGGGAGGCAGTGACACTGCAGAAAATACACAAACATGTTGAGACATGTTTAAACTACAGTAAAAGCTTCTGTTTCCATAGGGTTAGAGCTGTTTTCCTCACCAGTCCATCTCTGACAGGACTTTTTCCATACAGCATATGGCAAGTTCATATGCATCCTCCAAAAGCCCATGGCACCTAGGAAAGCCTGTGTTTCCTTCTTGCTGGTTGGTGGGGACATGGCTGCTATTTTGTTAATCACCTCCATTGGAATCTGGCAACATCCATCTTGCCACTTCACTCCTAGGAACTGGATTTCCTGAGCAGGCCCCTTGACCTTACTTCGTTTAATGGCAAAACCAGCTCTTAGGAGAATCTGGATTATCTTCTCTCCTTTTTCGAAGACTTCCCCTGCTGTCTTCCCCCATACAATGATGTCATCAATGTACTGTAGATGTTCTGGAGCCTCACCCTTTTCCAGTGCAGTCTGGATCAGTCCACGGTAAATGGTGGGATTGTGTTTCTACCCCTGGGGCAGTCAATTCCAGGTGTACTGTACACCCCTCCAAGTGAAAGTGAATTGTGGCCTGCACTCTGCTGCCAAAGGAATGGAGAAAAAGGCATTGGCAATGTCAGTGGTGGCACACCACTTGGCTGCCTTGGACTCCAGCTCATACTGGAGCTCCAGCATGTCCGGCACAGCAGCACTCAGGGGTGGTGTGACTTCATTGAGTCCACGGTAATCCACCGTCAGCCTCCACTCTCCGCTGGACTTACACACTGTCCATATAGGGCTATTAAAGGGTGAGCAAGTCTTGCTGACCACCCCGTGGGTCTCCAGGTCACGGATCATCTTATGTATAGGAGTCACAGAGTCTCGGTCGGTGCGGTATTGCCGACGGTGCACTGTTGCTGTGGCCATCGGTACCAATTGTTCTTCAACCTTCAGCAGTCCCACAGCAGAAGGGTCCTCTGAGAGACCAGGCAAGGTGTTCAACTGTCTGATTTCCTCTGTCTCCACAGTAGCTATGCCAAAAGCCCAACAAAATCCTTTTGGGTCTTTGAAATACCCACTTCTCAGGTAATCTATGCCAAGGATGCACGGGGCCCCTGGGGAAGTCACGATGGGGTGTCTGTGCCATTCCTTCACAGTCAGGCTCACTTCAGCTTCCAGTACAGTCAGCTGTTGGGATCCCCCTGTCACCCCAGAAATGGAGATGGATTCTGCCCCTATGTATCTTGATGGCATTAAAGTACATTGTGCACCAGTGTCAACTATAGCCTTGTATCTTTGCAGGTCTGATGTGCCAGGCCACCGAATCCACACAGTCCAATAGACCCGATTGTCCCTCTCCTCTACCTGGCTAGAGGCAGGGCACCCCTAGTCCTGGTCATGGTACTCACTGTGCTCTTCTTGTAAGTATGACCTGGAGGTCCGTTCAAGAGGACCAGACATATCATCATTCCTGTACTGTCTGGAGTTTTGCCCATGAGAGACCGGAGCAGCATTTATCCTCGAAGAGTTCCTTGTGGTAATTGTTTCTCTTTTCAATTCATGTACCCGAGCTGTTAAGGAAGAGGTGGGTTTTCCATCCCACTTCCTCATATCTTCTCCATGCTCATGGAGGTAAAACCATAGATTGCCACATGGAGTGTACCCTCTCTCCTTAGCTGGGGGATGCTGGCTCCTGATAGCAGAGACTCTAGTTTGTCCTGGCAAGATATGGAAGATCCCTTCCTTAAATTCCTCTCTTAGCTTCTGGTGGCCCTCTTCAATCTTCTCTTCTAGGCTTTGGACATGTTCAGCCAGTTTGGTTTCCACAGATGAGACATGGGTTTGTAATGGGGCAGTGACAGTGTCTTCTTCATAAATCCTGAGTTTACTAACCAACGCACCCACCTTGTCCTCTCCCTCCCTCCATTGCAGCGTTGCTAAGTAGCGGGAATACATTTCTGGCCCGAGCCGTGCAAACTTTAACCACATCTAGAATGTGCATTTTACACCGTCTGGACTTTTAGGGAATCTTTCATCCTCTGAAAAGATTATCTCCAGTACGGTTAATTCCCTTAAGCACCAGATTCCTTGTTCCATCATGTTTCACTGTCCTTTCTGTATGTGGAGGTCCTCCTTACAAAGATATCTCTCCCTCACACTGGACAACAGTCGCCGCCAGAGGCTGAGAGTTTCCTGCCTCTTTCCAATCCCCTGATCAATGACTACATCTCAAGACAGGGATCCCAGTTGTCTTGCTTCACTCCCATCTAGAACCGTATCATTAGCCGCGGCATCCCAGATTCAGAGAAGCCAGGTCAGAATGGACTCATTTGCCTGTCACGTGAACTCTCTCCGGAGCTCATGTAGCTCACCCAGGGATAGGGACCAAGTGATTATTTCTGGCTCTGTCTCCTCCGCTGGATGTGAAGGTCCTGCCTCTTCGTCATCATTCACTATACGAACTGATTTAGTTTTTGATTTCCTTTTCTGGACAGGGGCGACTGCTATTGCTTTTGGTTGTCCTTCTGGCTCCTTGATGGTTTGTGTGGACACGGTGCTGGTTGATTTATTTCTTTTTCCCTCTGACTCAGCCGTGGTTTGGGTGGACATGGTGCCTGCGGATTTGCTCCTTATCTCCCCCCCCTGCTGGTGCTGTACCATGTGAAGGAGCAAGGGGAGGGAGAAACAGGGCGCGGAATACCAGCGGTTTTTGAATCATGGCGTCGGTGAGCTGGGCGGTGATGTGCGCGCAGGAGTGGGCGCCACATGGAGAAATGGCATGCAAAGATTTCGCGCGCGTCCTGCCGGCCCCACCCCCTAGTCCGCCCGCGTGAGCCCAGTCGGCACCACCCCCCAGCCCGCCCGTGCGAGCCCGGCCGGCACCACGCTCCCACCCCCCCCCTCCTCTGCCCCCCCCTCCTCCACCTCCCCCCCGACCAAAAAAACCCTCCAACCCCCCCTCCCCTCCAACCCCCCCCACCCCCAACGCATCCATGTACTCCTTTCCAAAGCCCCACTCCCCACGGCAGCGCCGCTTATTCTGCCACGCCAGTAGCTGGCGCTTTAACCCCTTCAGTACCACCACCCTGTGGATGTACTTGTTCCTCCACACCGGTAGATGGCGCTTGTCCCCCACAAGGCCCACCACTCCCCCATAGCCCACCTATTTCCACCTCCCTGTCCCGGCATACATGCCAACATGTTTGTAATCGTGGTCCTGGCCTCTCCGGTTCCAGTGCCCAGAGGAGCAGATGGTCTTACATAAAGGAACAAGCGTCAACAGCTGATAATTTGAATTTGGTTAAAGCATTTCCTGTATTTTATCATCCCAACAATCACCCTGTCTGGGAACCCATCCCCCTCCCAGTTCTGAAGGATACAAACAAGCTATTACTGACTACGGGTTAAACTCACCTTATGTAATAAGGGTACTGGGTTCATTCTTTGCTGCATACACATTCACTCCAAATGACATAAAGGAATTAGTAAGTGCCTTCTTCACTAACATGCAAACAACACTTTTCCTGGACGAATGGCAAACTCGCATTCACCAGCACGCCCAGTGAGCCTCAGCAACCACAGGGACCCCAGTTCTGGAGTCCTTTAATAGGCTCTATGGAATGGGACCTTATATTTCCAATGAGGCCCAAACCAAGATTCCTATGAATGAATTGGACATTTCAAAAAATCTAGCCTTCCAAGCTATTCAAACCATTGCTGAGGCGGCTGAACCTACACCTTCATACACACAAGTACAACAAAAACCAACAGAACCATTCATAGACTTTGCAGAAAGGCTAAAGAAAGCCATTGCAAAACAAGTCAAACACCCAGAAGCTCAAGATGCACTATTTTTAAGGTTGGCTATAGAACAATCTAATGACGATTGCCAACAAATACTAAGAACTCTTAAAGATCCCACTCCTATGGACATGGTCAAGGCATGTCGTAATGTGGGGTCTAATTCTCATAAAGCAAGACTAATAGCTGAAGCCTCAGCTGGGCCACAAACCTGTTTTCACTGTAGTGAGACAGGACATATAAAAAAGAACTGCCCACGATTAACCACAAAATTTGAACTTCCAAAGACACTGTGCAAGCGATGTGGCAAAGGCAGACACTGGACTAAGGATTGCCGCTCCCTCACTAACATCTACGGAGAACTGCTGCCCCCGAAAAAGTCACCCGACCTAAGGAGAAAAGTGACTTTTAATTCAATGCCAGATCCTAAACAGTGCACCTGTGAACTGCCAGGAAACAAGGCAGCAAGCTCCGGCGGTGGCGTGATAACACAAACACTCCCTCAACTGCGTTCCATCCTGCATAACGCATCCCTTCAGCAGGATCTCGTAGTCCACAGAAGACCACTATCACTAAGCTTTTAGAGCTTTTAGACACCATGGAGCAGTGGCATCTTGGGCTGGAAACAATTTTTTAGGGGGGGAGTCACTCAGCAGATGCAACTGTCCAAACTGATTTGGAAGATGCAGATCTGTCCTCCCCCAAGTCCATTTAAACAAACTCTTTTTAACTTGCTTTGAAATTTTGCTTTCTCTGTTTGTATTGTTATTAACTATTTCTTGTGTCACAGCATGCTGCAAGAGGACTATTACAACAGACATTTTCAAACAAATAAGAAAGGGTGAGATGTGAAGGAGCAAGATTCAGGATGGGAACAGTTCCAGGTGTGGAGAAAAGCATACAGCAATTGGCAGGACTTTATTATATGGACCTTACAGTTATCATATGGACTTTACTGTTATTATGTGGTTTCATTGTATTCACACTACACAGTGCACAGCCTGGACATGCCCAGGCTTGCCATGAGTTTGCCTGCTGCCTGCTCCCTGCTTCCCCCACTCCTCCCCCTTTTGCCCGTGTCCCTATCCTGGTTTGTCCCCCCGCCTGTCTGTCTCATGCTCCGCCCGATGTTCTGGCCCTTTCCCCTCCCGAGATGATAAAGGACTGGGTGCACGGGTGAATAAAGCATTCTACCTGCATCCTACCTTTGTGTCCCGGACTCGTGCAATGCCACGGTCCCCCCCCCTTTTCGGACCGCAGCAGTACCATGTCAAGTAGTGTCTGGTAGGCAGTGGCCGGGGCCCAGCAGGTTGCTGTGAGCTGGCCATCTCTGGAGCTGCCAGAGCATTTTTCCTTCACCAGTCTTATCATGCTAACAGGATCCTGCAGTTGTTCAGGGGTGAATTTCCAGATCATTGGAGGAGAGAACTTCTCCAAATACTGGCTGATGTCCTCCCACTTCCCGTGCCATTCAACATTATCCACTCCCAGGGCAGGCCTCCAGACAACCTCCCTAGAAGGCCCTGTTCTGACCCTAAGCATGGTGTAGATAGTACAGAGCAGACAAAGCAACACTAACAACAACACTACGCTGTCTTTAACATCAAAAGGAAACTCAATATTTTCAAAGACTGTTGTAGCAGGTCTGAAGGGGAAGAAGGAGGTGAAAGGCTGGAAACAACCATTCCCTCCTGTTCCCCCAAAAGGCTGGGTGCAATTTTCAATGAGGCCCCAGACGTAGCAACCCAAACCAGGACAGGTAAACAAGACTGAATACACATTCACATTGAAACTCACTGCTTCCGATGTTATGACAACAGAAACATGGTATATTAATAAAGCAATTTTGATCCCTCTCCCTGGTCTTAAAGAGAGCATCAAAATAGGCAAATAGTTCCCCATATGTGGAAATATGAACAGGCTCAGATACGACATCCACGTGAATACATCAAGCAACATGGTGATCAGGGAGTTTCTGTATCCAAATACACAAATGCTTAAAATGAAATTGTAATTTTGACTTCTCTCTCTGACCCACGTTGACTGCCAAAAAATGTGCTGGTTTAAAGATAAACTGGCAGGAGAAATGAACCCAACTCAAAAAGAGATTATAAGTCAGAGTTACAATTTAATAAAATAATACAATAAATACAATTATATGGACAAACAATTGGTTTTAACCCACAAAACCCAGATGTATAACCCAGCACCCTGGGGCACGAACAGAATGGTGTTCGTGGGCCCCCATGCTGAGCCCCACGTGGTCCCCCTGAGTTCAACATAAAAGGAGAGGAAAAACCTGTTGGTGAGAGTGCTGGTCGCAGTCTGGTCGAGGTTCTAGTCCTCCTCTGGATCTGACAAATGGGCCCAGAAGTCCCAAGACCCCCAAGGTTATATACACTCAGGTTCAAGTGGGAATGCCCAGTACCTCCCCCAGGGCAGGGAGTTCCACAATGGGTGATTGTGAGTCGTGAGATATTTTTGGAATCCTTGGTGGTCGATTAGCAGACATGACCCCTCAGGCTGGGTGTGGAGGTGCTAATGACTCCCTGGAGGGGAATTATCACACCTGAGTCATTGGTGTGAGGATAGGAACATCCTCCTATCTCACAGGCTTCCCAACACCCAGCCTATAGCCTGAGGGGCCAGGTGTGCTCTGGGCAGCTGCTGCAAATGGTCTATTGTTAACAGTTCCTGGGAAATGACATAGAGGGTGTAGAATACACAGTTTGGGTTACACCCACACAGTGATGAACTGGTCCTGGATGCTCTAACTAGGATATCACCCCATCCCTACACAACTGAACATCTCTATACTCTTCCCAGGTTACCTGTCCTTGTTTCTGCTGCCTGTCCATTTGCTTCTTTCCCTTTAGTTTGACCAGCAGTTCCCTACTCAGCCATGCCTGACTCTTGCCTTCCTTGCCCGATTTCTTGCTCCTGGGCATTGCCAGCTCTTGTGCTCTATGGAAGACTTCCTTAAAGATCTGCCAGCTCTGTTCCACTCTCTTGGCCCTGAGGAGCGGCAGGAGCATGGGGGCTCACCAAGTCAGCTGCCATCCGAGAACAAAGAGCGGTAGCCGCTCCCTCTTGATCGCAGTGCGGGTACAAAAAGAAGAGGCAGTGACAGGGGCACCGGCATGGGGGAGCTGCAGGAACCAATGTGGTGCCACAGCAGGTACGGCAGGAAGCAGGCGGGGGTCAATGCAGCACGTCCTTAAACAGCGAGAGGAGGCAATGGTGGAAACTGTTGTGCCTTTTATTCCTCTCCAGTTATCATGGGACCCCTTGTTCCCGGGAATCCCATCCCCTCCACCATTCGCCCCCCGTCCGCTTCCTCGGCAGCTTCCAGACCGCACTCCACTATCAGTGAGCACCCTTGCATGGTGGCATGGAGAAATTCAAGAAGAGAATCTAACCTACAATGAGTGATGAATCTTTTAGTCCCTTCTATGTTATCACCACACTCTTCGTAATATACTCAGAGGTTTTGACAGAATTTGAGGGTTGTCGGCACTTTATAGCTTTTGTAGCAAAGGAAATTGTGAGACAGTGATAATTCTTATGTTCTCTGCAGTTATATATTTATAATGTGCAGGGATATTATTTGCCTTTGTTTTATTTAAATTCACTGGCAACTAGAGATTTATTTATCAAGTGTCACTCCCTGAAGGAAGATAAATTCCACATAGCAAAGACTTCATCTATTATACAAAAAAATTTGAAGGCTTTGCTACTGAATTCCTCTGCCTTCTGAATGCCATAAAAATGTCTTTGGCTGAACCAAGACAGAGTGGCAGCATCTTATGACCTTTTGATCAACTGAGATCTCAAACCATATTAGTGCATAGATGTGATGGAAAGAAGACCAGGAATAGCCTTTTTATCATGAGATCCTTCCCGTGAATATCCTTCCTGGGTATATTCAGGTGGTTAATCACTAGGGCCAGAACATCATTTGAAAACAGGGGAGTGAAATGCTGGTACAGGAAATGTAAATATGCTCAGGTTTACCAACTGCAGCTGGATATTACAGCTTACAGTTTCTCCCTAATATTCTTCTACCCTCTTGTTTCTATCAAGCCTGTGGGTGACCTTGCAATATTTCCTTTCACTAATAACCCCATTTTGGCAGAAAGATAAACACAAAATGGACCCTGAGTCCTTGGCCCGCAGGGGAGCTGTAGTCCCCGAATTGAAGGTACAGAAATGGTGAATATAAATATCTGACTGAGAAGGGAAACATTCACGTGGAAATGTCTCTGTCATTTTAGAGATAATAACAGTAATGTTTAAAGCTATTTCCACCGTTTCTAGGAAAAAAATGCAAATTTTATGAAAATGCACAGCCCTGATGTTTTGAGAGGTTTTTTGACTCTCTTTACAGAACCAAACAGAAACAAGAACAACTTTTACATTGATCTTACCTGCCTGCCTGAGCAGGATTACTGCTGAAACTTTGCTGTAGGTTTGAATTAGCCTTCTTTTAATCTTAATGACCAATATGATTCTTCAGCCTCCTCAGTAAGTGAGCATAAAGGAACGCTCATTTATTGCTGACTCTGCACATTGGTAATGGTTGTGCCAAAGTTTGATCTGGCTGCTGTGGCCACTTTGCCACTTTTGGAAGGAAGAAAGGACAGGACGGACACATATTTGTAAATCACAGAATCACAGAATGATTGAGGTTGGAAAAGACCTGCAAGATCACTGAGTCCAACCTTTGACTAATGACCACCTTGTCAATTAGACATGCCATGTCCGGTCTTTTCTTGAACACCTCCAGGGATGGTGACTCCACAACCTCCCTGGGCAGCCCATTCCAATGCTTGACAATCCTTTTGGTAATGAAATTTTTCCTGATGTCCACCCTGAACCTCTCCTCTCACAGCTTGAGGCCATTTCCTCTTGTCCTGTTGCGAGTTGCCTGGGACAAAAGGCCAACCCCCACTTTACTACAACCTCTTTTCACGTAGTTGTAGAGAGCGATAAGGTCTCCCCTCACCTCAATGTCTTTCTCAAAGTGAGAGGCCCAGAATTAAACACAGTACTAGAAGTGCACCCTCACTGGTGCCGAGTAGAGAGACACAATCACTTCCCTATTCCTGTAGTCAATTCTTCTCAAAGTAAAGAGCTTGTCTTCAGCTTCTTGTATCGCAGAGGCACTCACGGAAACAGACTTGCTTTGCCTTGGGCAGCTCAGCACAGAAGTTCATAGAATCATAGAATCAGTTGGGTTGGAAGGGACCTTCGAGATCATCAAGTCCAACCCTCGATCCACTACCACTGTGGTTGCTAGACCATGGCACTAAGTGCCACATCCAGTCTTATCTTAAAAACCTCCAGGGACAATGAATCCACCACCTCCCTGGGCAGCCCATTCCAATGCCTGATTACCCTCTCTGTAAAGAATTTCTTCCTAATATCTAACCAAAAACCTCTCCTGGCAGAGCTTAAGACCATGTCCTCTTGTCTTACTGATAGCTGCCTGGGAGAAGAGCCCAACCCCCACCTGGCTACAACCTCCTTTCAGGAAGCTGTAGAGAGTGATGAGGTCTCCCCAGAGCCTCCTCCAGACTAAACAACCCCAGCTCCCTCAGCCTCTCCTCATAGAACTTGTGTTTGAGTCCCTTCACCAGCCTTGGTGCTCTTCTCTGGACCTGCTCCAGCACCTCAATATCCTTCCTGAACTGAGGGGCCCAGAAATGGACACAGTACTCCAGGTGTGGCCTCACCAGCGCTGAGTACAGGGGAAGAATCACTTCCTTGGACCTGTTGGCCACGCTGTTCCTGATACAGGCCAGGATGCCATTGGCCTTCTTGGCCACCTGGGCACACTGCTGGATCATGTTCAGCTTCCTGTCAATCCAGATTCTCAGGTCCCTTTCTGCCTGGCTACTCTCCAGCCACTGTTGCCCAGCCTGTAGTGCTGAATGGGGTTGTGACCAAAATGCAGGACCCAGCACTTGGCCTTGTTGAACCTCATCCCGTTGGAATCAGCCCAACTCTCCAGACTGTCCAGGTCCCTCTGCAGAGCCCTCCTGCCTTCCAGGTGGTCAACACTCCCTCCCAACTTAGTGTCATCTTCAAATTTGCTAATGGTAGACTCAGTCCCCTCATCCAGATCATCGATAGAGATATTAAATAGAACTGGGCCCAACACTGATCCCTGGGGGACACCACTAGTGACCGGCCGCCAACTGGATGCAGCACCGTTCACCACCACTCTCTGGACCTGGCCCTCCAGCCAGTTCCTAACCCAACAGAGACTGCTCCTGTCCAAGCCATGGGCTGCCAGCTTTTTCAGGAGTATGCTGTGGGAGACGGTGTCAAAGGCTTTGCTGAAGTCCAGATAGACCACATTCACAGTCTTCCTATGGGACATCTTACAATCCTACAATGTAGCATGGTTAGAGCAATTGGCAAATACTTGAAGGGGGATGCTTTTTTGGGGGTGTGCAATTTAAAGTTGCAAATATTGAAAATGCAGTATCAGGCAGATGACAGTGGTGTGGTATGGGAAAAGGAGGACAGTGGTTTATTTATGAAGTTAAGCTGCCTACGTGCAACATCTTTGTCATTTTAAACACATGACATCTGGTTCTTTGCAATTATTCTTACATGCAAATGGCAGTAACCTTTAATAAGAGTGATTTCACAAACCAGCAAAAGACTATTGTTATAACAAAATTTTGTAAAGTAAAATATTTGCAGGTATTTTCCCCCAAAATGCCAAGGCAGTGGAAAGGATTCAAAAAGGTTTATTTTGGATGCAAAGACACTGAAAACTTACAAAGAAAAATTCTGCACCAGGAGTGAGAGTGCTGGGCCTGAGAAAGTAAGCCCTCTTGATCTTTTCAAGGTTTCTTCTCTGGCCTGCCTTCCCCAGCTTCAAGGCAGGCACAGCCTGTAACATCCTAAGGGTTTCTCTCTCCTCAGACAAGAGAGAGAGAGAGAGAGAGAGAGAGAGAGAGAGACTGCTGCTTCCTCTCTGGGACACAGGAGGGAAAAAACCACTTTCCTGTCCTCGAAAAAGGGGTTTCTTCCTAGGCAGAAAGTCTCCTTAAGTAACATTTTATTAAGCTCTAATTATCCCATTACAAATTCTTTTGGAAAGGGGGGTACCTATTCCTACAATTTGGAGTCATACACTTCCCTTCTTCTGGCTGGAAAGAGATCATCTTCGGCAAGAAAAGAGGAAGAAGGACATATGTTACCCAATGTCTTAGGCTGCATCTGTCTTAAGCAAGTTAAGAAGTGTCTGGGAATGTTCATGGGAGTGTGACTGGGTATACTCAAACTACTAGACCAGTCCTTGGCACATTTTTGGGCCATGACAGCTATCAAGATCTTAAGTCATTCCTAAGCATGGATCAGGGTTCATCCCAGTGAGCTGTTTGCATTTAGCTACTGCATTAGGGAAGTTAAGATATACAAACTGCTCTGTGCCAGTTTGCCTTAATGCCTGGGAATATTTCTGGGCACATTTAATTTACTAGTGGATGAGGAGACTCAGCCCCAACTGAGAAACTGGACTTCATCATCCTAAAATCCATTTGTCAGCAGTGGGAAAGGGGAGCCACCATCAGAGGCTGATTCAACCTCCTTTGGTCCTGACTTCTCCAAATTGTAGACAATTGCTAAGGCAGCTAAACCTACAGGGTTCAACACGCTGGTAGCATATAAAAGACTACATTATCCCAGAAAATGGTGATGTATAGTACAGGTGCATTTCCTGCATATTTACAAGTCACCTCCCCTGCCTCTCCAAGCTCAGATAAAAAGGGTATGAAGTAACTGAGGCGTTCTTTCCTGCAACAGTGAGTGCCACCCATTATTTTTCTTCACAGAAAGTATTTCTTTCTCCCTCACCATAGGGAGGTTCCTTTTTCAACAGGTTCCAGCCATGGTGTTCTATATAATTTCCTTTTAATTGTTTGGCAGTTGATAGTGAAATATGTCCTTTGGAGACAATTGTAGATATAATAAAACAGCTCATGGAAGGATACAGCATTATGTCTTTCTAATATAAGTAAACCCTTTGTTTGTTAAAGTTTTGAGTCCCCCCTAATACAAATATACATATGTATATGTATATATATTTTCCCCCACTGAATCAAAAACCTCAGTGAAAAAAAATAACTTTGACTCAACTACTGGAACCAAAATATAATGTTTTATTATCTTTTCTTTAATTGAAATCTGTTCATGCACAAGATGATCTAAGACTTGTTTAAACATATTAAAAAAGGCATTTTCCCTTCAAGAATACCTCAAGTGTTTGATCACAGTGGGAATGAAATTATTGGTTGAATTTGGCACATATTTGTGAACATGACATTAATCTGCAGGTTTCAGGGGAGAAGGTATTTTCTTCAGGTATTTCAGTAAGTCATATAAGTAAATTATATTTTTGACATGTTAAAAATGTTCCATTTTAGACAAAAGAAGCAATATCCCAGTTGTGCTGTTGCCGTGTTATTTTGGTGCTGAAAAAATCTCCAGAGCAGTTAATTAGGGGTGAGATAAGAAAGGGTTTATTTTGCCAAGGCTAAGATGCTACACGATGCACACAGGTCGTGCCTGAGAGGTTACATTTTATAACACCATACATCCAATCCCAGATGTGTCCACCCTGTGGCCTTTACTCTGGTCCGCCCCGGGTCCACCCCCTGAAAATGGGTCTGGGGTGTATTTCGGGACCCCCTATTCATCCCATCTTTGTCTTCATCAGAGCACAAAGGGTACACAGTTACCTAATTCTTGACCGTATTCTGTGGTTTAGGCCCTGATATGTCGTTCTGCCAACAATCTAGGCCTTGCCTTGACAAAAGACTAAACATTTCTGCTGTGTTCAGGAGTAGGATTGATATAGGGAGCATAGAATGGGGTAAGAGGGTTAAGGAATGTATAAACAAGGGTGCTAGAGAAAGGGAAAGGGACAAGGGACAAAGAAGGGGGGGGTGTATTTAAAACCTACTTATAAAACTTACAAGTCTTACAAATATTAGAAAAATAAAAAACCATTAGGGGCTTAAGGCATCAGTGCCACTGAAATTCAATGCCCTGTGTTGCTTGTTAACAACTGCACATTTATTGTTTCAATGTCCCAGTTTTCTATCAAGTATCAATGCACTGCTACATACCAAATAATCAATAGTTCTATCTGTTGAGTATGCCCTGGAAATACAATATTGCTGTTAATATTGATCTACACAGCAGAAATCAAGGCATCAAACTTTGCAGGCATTACTTGCTAGCAATCTACCTTTTACTTGCAGAGTAACCAGCTTGAAAATTGCTGTTCCCCAGGGACCAATGTTGTTTGCACACCTTCTTTCCATGTATCATAATGAGCATGAACATAAACACAAGGGTGTCAGGGCCCAGGTGACCTGCAGATATGGTGCATATAGTTTCATTTCATCCCTCTGTGGTTTCTGGGTGCAGCAAACCAGCTGCAAAGAGCACTGGTAAAATCAAGCTGCAACGGTTTCAGTATCTGCCTCTAAGGGTACAGCACAGCAGACTGGCCGTGTCCCAGTGTACCACAAAGATGCTCAGAGGGTTGGAGCACCTCTCCTATGAATAAAGGCTTAGACAGTTGGGATTCTTCAGCCTGGAGACGAGAAGGCTCTGGGGAGACTTTATTGCAGCCTTTCAGTACCTAAAGGGGCTACAAGAGAGCTGGAGAGGGACTTTTCCCAAGGGTATGGAGTGATAGGACAAGGGGAAATGGCTTCAAACTGACAAAGGGCAGGTTTAGACTAGATATTAGGAAAAATTCTTAACTGTGAAGGTGGGAGGGCACCATGCCTGGAAGTGTTCAGGGTCAGGTTGAATGGGGCTTTGAGCAACCTGGTCTAAAGAAAGATGTCCCTGGCCATGGCAGGGGGATTTGACTTACATGATCTGTCCCTTCCAACCCAAACCATTCTATGATGCCATGGGAAGAGCGAGATGGGCTGTGGATGGATAGCTAGAGACCTCTGGCAGCCTTCTGCAAGTATTTGGTGGTTTGTGTGGTTTGCTTGCAGAGGTGATTTCACACTCAAGTTATAGGTTGGGAAAAATAAGTTCTGAAACATTGAGGTGTGCTAGCAGCATCAAAAGCATCTGTTCTTTGCTCTCCTGTCCTCTCCAGGCAGCCAGGTTTCCTCGGGAGTAAGAAAACGTGATGCTCCCCATTTCCACATGTGTGTTCACATACACCTCTGTGAGTTTGATGGTCTTTGCTGTAGCTGTAATGGCTTTGCAATGAAGCTGTGAATGAAAGTTTGGCAGACTGGTTTTACAGTTGTCGGTTTTCCCAGAAGTAGCCCCAAATTTTATTAAGATATAAGCATGATTTCCTATAAGCTCTTTTCAGATTTTACTAGATCCATATAAATTCATTTAGTATTTTTTCTATGTGCCACCAAAATTACTTGGCACAAATATCTTCATATAGGAATACTATAGTTCTGGTCTCTCGCGTTTGAGCAGTAGTTGCACTATACAATGCTACTCTTTCTTTAATAAGTGGCTCTGCTTTGATAATAAGATAGTAACTTGGACCTGAGCAGAGCATAACTTCAGTGAGGATAAGTGAGGAGATGTAGGCATTTGGGGGGGAATGGTTCCACCATGCCACCATGGCTACGAAAATGTGCAGGACAATAATGGAAGCATAAAAGTAGGACCCTCACATGGCTGGAAGAAGTTCATGAGAACCCCTGACAAGGTGAGAGAGGAAAACATTTTTCCTTACACATGTCTTAGGAAGAGTGAATCAGGAGAAATGGTTCCCTCTTCAGTGCCTCACTCCCCTTCTTGGGAAGGTGGCCTCATCTCTGATTCAGTATTGTCATGCGCTACCAACTTAGTTCTATCATCTAGGTGACCTTTACCCACATTGTCAGAGGTCCCCTTGCTCCCAAGGAGCAAATTTATCAGCCTTATCCTTCATCTGAGAGCTTCAGCTTATCTCCTCCATGGAAAACCATTTAGCACTGGCGAGATGAAGCTCAAGACAATGTCTTGGGAAGTCTATGTGAGGAACAAGATGCATATTGCCTCTTACTGGGAGAAATCAAGGTTAGGTTTGAAGTGCTCAGAGCAGAGTTTCAGGGGAAATGCAATGCAAGGCTCTTTATCTACTCGCATTTCCTAAGACTTGACTTCATATAAAAAATTACATTTCTGCACTTTTTCAGAGGGAAGAAACAAAAATTCAGACACTCAACCAGGAGCAGGTATGACTTACAGTTGCTCAGGGTTGCTACTTGGCAAGAACATGAAGTTACAACTGAAGTTGTCATCAGTTTTGGCTGTGTACTATCAACAAAAGGAGGTGATGCCATGGTTGCATGCTCTTCAAAACATTTCTCCCTCCAACAGTATCCCCTCTTCTCTGTACAGCCTCAGCAGCTTACTTCATCTGCTTCAACTGAAATCACAAATGATGTAATCATATTTTTTCTTTCATTGGATGGTGAGTAAATGACCATTTCTGCCTTTATCTCCTCTGTTAGATAAAATCCCCCAAAATGCCATCAGTGAAGTTCAAAGGTCATTGGTGACTTTAAAATCCTCTCCAATTGCCTTGGATCAAACCCAAATGCAATAAAAATCAATGTGAGAGTCAAGAGGCAAAGAAACCAAGAGGATGTGTCCAAGGCAAGCAGCTTGTTGATTTCAGAGTGTTTCTGGTAGCCATCTGCTTGTCTGAATTTGAGGATATGATGCTTTTAGAAGTCAGAGAAAAAAACACAGTCTTCAGATATTTTATTTGATAACAGCAGTCTCTTTTTATGTGCCCATTTTCTTAGACCCTCAAGAATGTCCTGTTTTGCAATCAAATTATCATTAGATGTTTATAGTGCTGAAATACCATGATGTGCAATTCTCTAATTTAAAAAAAAAAGTCTTTTTGAAGCCTCTAAAAATTTTCTCCTCACCTCCCTTCATGAGTGAGCAACATAATAGTGTGTTACTAAAACTTAATAGCCACTCATTTATTTGCATGGCTAACAATTGGCCCTTTTTAGCTAAAAAAGATAGATTTTTTTCATGCTACTCCTATTTCATCTCTGTGGTCTCAGACTTGCTCTGTGTAAGAAAGAAAGCAATTCTTTTATGGATGGTGTTAGCCAAGACAACAGTGACCAAATCACATTTAAGAACTAAATTCCCCTTTTATTCTCAAAAGTGGTCAGGATCAAAACAGCAAGAGACCGAAGCTAGAGAGAGAAACTTGAACTCCTGGTATCTCCTTCTTGTGAACAAATAAAGACACTGTAGATTCCCTCACTGCCAATGTGACCCCTTTAATCAGCAGCATGGCCGCAGTTAAGAAGATGAAATTGTGCATAAGAATCTCTGTTGTGATCAGAGCATTCTAAAGCAAATATATTATTGTTCTTGGACAAAAGACTGTATAACATTAAAAGATGAAGATGAGAGTTGAAGGGTTGGCAGAGACATGCAGGCAGTAATGGGAAAAGACTTCACAGAATCACAGAATCATAAAATATCCGGAGTTGGAAGGGACCCACAATGATCATCGAGTCCAACTCTTAGCCCTGCACAGAACCATCCCAAAGAGTCACACCATGTGCCTGAGAGTATTGTCCAAATTCTTCTTGAACTCTGTCAGGCTTGATGCTGTGACCACTTCCCTAGTGTCTTGGTTTTAAGACAATGTTGCCAGGGAAACGGGACCTTAGATGGAATAGTGAGCCCTCTTTTCCTGGACTTAATGCAACTTTAAAAATAAATTGAGACTCACGAGTAATGAAGTAGAAACAAAGTAACAATGTTTACTGAAAACCAAAAGGCAAAACCGAAAATAAACTACAAACACAGAGTAACAGAGAGGGAATATCAACCAGAAAAGTTTCTTTGTCCACTTCTATGTTGTTGAATTGGTAACTGTGGTTTCCTTCAGTGGACTTTCTCAGAGGTGGCTGGCCCCCAGCAGTACTGGCAGCCACCATGCTACAGTGGTTACAAAATGGCGGCCACGGCCCTGGGTAGCAGTGGCAGCTGTAAGAGCTGGCAAGCGGAATACAGTGGGCAGGAGAGGGGACTGGCTCCCCTGCAGGCACTGGTGACCCACGGAGCGAGGCTGTGATGGAACAAGCCCTCAACCCAGCATGGATGCCTCAGCAATGGTCCTCCCACCTCTTGGTGGCTAGAACGGGCTCTGGCGACGTGGCAGTGGGGGTCGCTGAAAGGGAGGGGAAGGCAGCACCTTCCAGTCGAGAGCCGAGCATGGAACAAAAAGAGAGTGAACGTGATACCAGGTGTCCTTATACCCCTCCAACTCCTGCAGGGTTTCCCGTGATTTCATCTCCCCTGCCCCCCTGATCGCAGGGTGACAAACACCTTAAAGTGTGGCCTTCACACCCCCGTCTCCAGCAGGTCCCAGCACTGGCTGTGTAAGCAGATTGCAGTGCCGTTATTAGCACTCGCCCCCTAATAGTGGTATGGCAAAATTACAAGAGACAATTTTAAACCTACAACACTTGGGGAGCCTGTTCCAGTGCTCAACCACCCTGGGGGTGAAGAACTTTCTTCTAATATCTAACCTAAACTTCCTCTGACACAACTTCAGGGCATTCCCTTGTGTCCTGTCATTGGTCACCAAAGAAAAGACACCAGTTTCTGACCCTCTTCTTCCCCCACAAGGAAGTTGTAGACTGTGATGAGGTCTCCCCTCAGTGTCCTCTTCTCCAGGCTGAACAGACCAAGTGACCTCAGCCTCTCCTCATACAGCTTCCCCTCAAGGCCCTTCACCATCTTCATAGCCCTCCTTTGGATGGTCTCTAATAGCTTAAAATCTTTCTTATATTGTGATGACCAAAACTGCACACAATATTCAAGGTGAGGCCACATCAGCGCAGAGTAGACAGGGACAATCACCTCCCTCAACCAGCTGGCGATGTTTTCCCTGATGCCCCCCAGTACGCGGTCGGCCCTCCTGGCTGCCAGGGCTCACTGCTGACTCACATTCAACTTACCATCAAACCAGAATCCCCAGGTGCCTTTCTGTGGCACATACAGGCAGGGTTGCCCCATCTCAGGTGCAGAATCCTGCACTTGCCCTTGTTGAACTTCATCTGGTTGGTGATTGCCCAACGCTCTAATTTGTCAAGGAGTCTCTGCAGGGCCCCCCTGCCTTTGAGGGAATCAACAGATCCTCCCAGTTTTGCATTATCTTCATACTTCCTTAGCATCCCTTTGAGTCCTGCGTCCAAGTCATTTATGAAGATGCTGAAGAGCACTGCACCTAAGATGGACCCCTGCAGAACCCCACTAGTGACAGGTCACCAGTCTGATATTACCCCATTCACTATCACCCTTTGTGCTTGACCCGTGAGCCAATAGCTCACCCACCGCATGATGTGTTTATCCAGCTGTGTGCTGGACATTTGGTCCAGAAGGATCCTGTAAGAGACAGTATCAAAAGCTTTACTGAAATCCAAAAAGATGACATCAGCTGGCTTCCCTTGATCAACTAGGTGGGTTACCTTGTCATAAAAGGAAATCAGGTTTGATAAGCAGGACTTTCCTCTCATGAAGCTGTGCTGACTGTGACCAATGACTGCATTGTCCTTCGGGTGTTTTTCAACATCTTCCAGAATAATCTTCTCCATAACTTTAACAGGCACTGAAGTGAGACTGACAGGCCTGTAGTTTCGGGGGTCTTCCTTCTTGCCCTTCTTGAAAATCGGGACAACGTTCTCCAGCTTCCAGTCATCTGGGACCTCTCTGGATTCCCAAGACCACTCAAAAATCACAGAGAGAGGTTTTGTGATGACATCAGTCAGTTCTTTGAGGATTCTGGGATGAATCCATCAGGTCCCATAGATTTGTAGGGATCCAGCTGAAACAGCAGATCCTGCACAATTTCAGGGTCGATCATTCTTGCAGTCATGGTCCTCCGGCTCAGGGCACTGAGACCGCCTTGGTCCATCATCCGTGTTGAAGACAGAGGCAAAGAAAGCATTAAACACCTCTGCCTTATCTCTGTCCCTGTTTGTGAGGTGACCATCCTCATCCTGAAATGAGCTGATGATATTTTTAAACTGCCTATTGCCACTAAGGTATTTGAAAAAATTCTTTTTATTGTCTCCCACATTTCTGTGCAGTTTCCACTCCAGTTGAGCTTTGGCCACATGAATTTTCTTTCTACAGTGGCAAGCAGCATCTCTGAATTCTTCCCTGAGCAGCCTGGTGTCTGCTTTCCTCATGTCCAGGGTTGAGGTTTTGCTGGCACTTTTCCTTCTGTCAACAGAGATTTTAAACTCGATCCCTTGATAGTCACTGTGACAAAGATGGCCACCAATCCATACTTCACTCATGAGATCTGCTCTGTTGACAAGCAGCAGATCAAGAAGGGCATTTTTCTGAGTCAGCTTCCTTAGGACCTGTTCCATGAAGTTGTCATCCAGGTTTTTTAGGAATCTTCTGGCCTGGGTTGTACCAGCTGTGTGATGCTCCCAGTTAATTTCTGGCAAGTTCAAGTCCCTCATAAGGACAAGGGCAGTTGACTTGGAAGTGTCCTTTAGTTCCTCAAAGAATAATTCGTCGGCGTCCCAGCCGAGAGGTCTATAGTAGACTCCCACGATGACATCCTCATTATTTGTTTGCCCCTTGATTCTTACCCAGAGGCTCTCAATTGTGCCATTGCCAACTGTGAGCTCCATACATTCTAACCCTTCTATAACATGCGGTGCTACCCTACTGCCTCTTCTACCCTGCCTATCTCTGCTGAAGAGCCTGTAACCATCCCACCAGGGCATTCCAGTCACAGGTCTCATCCCACCGGGTTTCACTTATGCCAATGATGTCAAATCTCTGGGACTCGCCAAAGCTTTGAGCTCCTCTCGTTTGTTCCTCATGCTGCATGCATTGGTGTAGAAACATTTCATTGTAACCAACACCTCATGAGGCAGATTGAGGGATCCCATTTTGTGTGTGGTCAGCCCTGCTGCTGCTTTCCACCACTTTTTCGACCTCTGGCACAACAACCCACTTTCTGCCGTTTTTTTCTTTTTTGACTGCTGGCACAGCCACCACCATGCTGCAGCAGCATTGGGGGATTTCGGGGGGAGAGCTGCCCTTTGTGAACTTCTTCACACATCACCCACCAGGCATGGCAACAGCTCTGCCCTGGCTCCATTGTGATCACGTGACCACACTGGGACTGCACTTAGTGGTGCACAGAAGAAAGAATTAATTTTGGTGACATTTTCTCTGTTATTGTTTGGTTAATGTTTTGTTCTGTTTTGTTCTGTTTTGTTCTCCATTTTTAGTACAAAATTGTTATGAATTTCTACACTTTGCTAGAAAGTCTCATACTTTCAAATTTACAGTAATTTGGAGGCAAAGTTTTCTATTCCATCGGATGTCCTACCTCCTGGCATACATTGTCTTTAAATCAAGACAAGAATTGGAACCCAATGTAGGGCACAAGAGGAAAAGTAGAAATAGAATAACAGTTTTGAGTAATCCATTAGTGTATTGGATATAGAACCCCTCAGACGTCATGTTGTTCATCTTATTCCTGCTTTTTTGGCATGTATTCCTGCATACGTATTTTCCATTTATAGGTGGTTATCTCAAAGCGGGTTCTATAACCAGGGCAACTGTGGCTATTCTTCAGTTCATAACTTGGATCTGTGGGGTGGTAAATTCAATGCCTATAATTCTCCTTTGGAATGTGTTTTCAGGGCTTTATTACGATCACAACCTAAGCTGTTATCCCTGGGGCTTTAGTGATAATGGCACCCAATCTGGGAGAGAAACACAGGGGAGTGTTTTTTTTCCCAATCCTTCACCCATTTCTCCTTCGGGTCCACCACAACAGTTTTTGAAGTGCTTAAATTCCCTCTAGATGTTAAGGATACCATATTTTTGGTGATGGTTCTGCCACATTTATTCACTATGGCCCACTCAGTAGAGACAGGCTGAAGGATTTTTGGGTAACTACTCCAACATCTGCCCCAGAGACTAGGGACACTGTGCAGAAACCTGCCCCAGGGGCTGGGGACACTGCCCAACAGCTTTCTCTAGACATGAACCATCCTGACTTTATGGGGATGTGGGAAAAGATAGGTCAAGTGCTGAAGGAATATTCAACCCCAATAGTTTGGAAGTTCCTCCCTGACCAAACACAGATCACTAGTAAGATAGCAGAGTGCTTGAAGGAAAACCACTCCATGAGGTCCAGAGAGGGCCAACTTATTGCAATGTGCTGGACCCTGGCCAATGCTTATTGTACAATGGTCTTAACTGTACAGTACCATCTACAGTCAGAGAGGAAGAAAAATAGTGCAGCAGGAAAACCAGCAGATGTCATGATTGCCCAGCCTCCAGTCAAACTAGAAGAGCAACCGCAACCAGCAGCAGTCACCTCCGTGCAAAAGAAAAAGTATAAAACTAAGTCAGTACACCCAGTTAACAAGGACCCAGAACCAGACCCTTCACACCAAGTGGAGGAATCAGAGCCCAAAATCATCACTGAGTGCCTATGCTTAGACATGCTGCGTAATCTGCAAAAAGACCTCACTTGATGACGAGCCCATATTGACTTGGCTGCTCCGCATTTGGGACACCTCTGGCAACGGCACCATCCTGGACAGTTCTCAAGTGAGACACCTAGGATCCCTGTCCCGAGATGCAGTTATTGACCAGGGGTTTGTAAAGAAGCAAGAACCTCTCAGCCTCTGGAAACGCCTCCTAGTGAGTGTGAGGGAGAGATACCTCTGTGAAGATCTGCAGCTGCAGCAAGGCCCCTGGAAGACCATGAAACAAGGCATCCAATGACTCAGAGAGCTAGTTGTGCTCAATATACTTTTCTCCAACAATGGGCCAGACTCCAGAAGTCCAGACAACGTCAGGTGTACGTCCCAGATGTGGCTGAAACTCGCACAACTTGGACCACAGATGTATGCTTACCTCCTAGCCATGCTTCCATGGGGTGAAGCATGAGAAACAGTGGGTGCTATGGCAAGGAAGCTGCAAGCATATGAGGACACTGTTCACACTCTACCCTGAAACCAAGTTGCTTTGGTAGAAAAGCTAGCTGAGGACCTCTGGAATTTCAAAGAGGAGCTTACCAACAAAATCAAAGACAGCCACCAGAGAAGATTAAGCTTCCATGTGCCACCAGTGCAAGCCAGAGCTCCCAAGGTCAGAAACAGATGCCCCCAGCTAGGGGGAGGGATTACTCCCCATGAACCAACCTGTGGTACTTCCTACTTGAGCATGGGGAAGACATGAATCGGTGGGACAGGAAACCTACCTGTGTCCTAGCAACCTGAGTACAGGAACTGAAGGAGAAAGTAAATGCAAAAGGGAAGTCAACAAGGGTGAATGCAGTACCAGTTTCATGTGGGCAAGTGTCAAGGCAAAACAGACAGGACTATGGCATGTCTGACCCACTAGAAGGTACGTCTCAGATGTATTCACAGGGAGGTAGGAGTAGCTATGATGACCAAGATTAGAGAAGCCCTGCCTCCAGCCAGGGAGAGGAAAGGGACAATAGGGTCTACTGGACTGTGTGGATCCCATGGCTGGGAAAAGGTGGATCCCATGACCTGGCACATCAGAACCACAAGAATTCAAGGTTTTGGTTGACACTGGCACTCAATGCACTTTAACGCCATCGGGACATATGGGGCCGGAATCTATTTCCATTTCTGGAGTGACAGGGGGTTCTCAAGAGCTGATGGTGTTAGAAGCTGAAGAGAGCTTGACTGGGAAAGACTGGCAGAAACATCCCATCGTGACTGGTCCAGACTTCCCATGTATCCTGGGCATTGACTATCTCGGAACGGGTACCTCAAAGACCCAAAAGGACATCGATGGACCTTTGGAATTGCTGATGTGGAGACAGAAGGGATTAAACAATTGAACACATTGCCTGGACTGTCAGAAAACCCTTATGCGGTAGGACTTTTGACTGTAAAAGAACAGCAAGTACCAATTGCCACCTTGACAGGGCATTGCCGGCAGTACCAAACAAATCGAGACTCCATGATTCCCATCCCCAAGATGATTCATTAACTGGAGAGCCAAGGAGTGGTCAGCAAGACTCACCCTTCAACAGCCCCATTTTGCCTGTGCATAAGTCTGATGGAGAATGGAGATTGACAGTGGACTATCATTGCTAGAATGAAGTTACCCCACCTCTGAGTGCTGCTGTGCCAGACATGCTGAAGCTTTAGTATGAACTGGAGTCCAACGCAGCAAAGTGGTGCCACCACTGACATTGCAAATATGTTTTTCTCCATTTCCTTAGCAGCAGAGTGTAGGCCACAGTTTGCTTTCACCTGGAGGGGCGTGCAGTACACCTGGAACTGATTGCCCCAGGAGTGGACACGCAGTCCCACCAGTTGTCATAGACTGATCCAGGCCTCACTAGAGAAGGGTGAGTTTTCAAAACATCTGCAGTACACGGATGACATCATCATATGGGGGAACACGGCAGAGAGAAGATCATCCAGATTCTCCTGAAAGCCAGTTTTGCCATCAAAAGGAGTAAGGTCAAGGGACCTGCCCAGGAAATCCAGTTCCTGGGAGTGAAGTGGCAGGACGGACGACATCATATCCCAACAGAGGTAATCAACAAGATAACAGCAATGTCTCCACCGACCAGCAAGAAAAAAACACAAACTTTCCTAGGTGCCATAGGTTTCTGGAGGATGAACATCCCAGAATACAGACAGATTGTCCTCTCTACTTCATAACACACAAGAAGAATGATTTCCAGTGGGGTCTCAAACAGCAACAAGCTTTGACCAGATCAAGCAGGAGATTGCTCATGCTGTAGCCCTTGGGCCAGTCAGGACCGGACCAGAGGTGAAGAATGTGCTCTACTCTGCAACTGGGAAAAATGGTCCTTCCTGGAGCCTCCTGCAGAAGGTGCCTGGGGAGACTCGAGGCTGACCATTTAGATTCTGGAGCCGAGGTTACAAAAGGTCTTCAGCCAACTACACCCCAACAGAGAGGGAGATTCTAGCAGCCTATGAAGGGATTCAAGTCACCTCAGAAGTGACTGGCTTGGAAGCACAGCTTCTCCTGGCACCCTGACTACCTGTGCTGGGGTGGATGTTCAGAGGAAAGATTCCCTCCATGCATCATGCCACTGACGTTACATGGAGTAAGTGGATTGCCTTGATCACACAGCATGCCTGAATAGGAAACCCTAATCACCCTGGGATCTTATAATCACAAACTGGCCTGAAGGTGAGAACTTTGGTCTGGCACATGAAGAGGAAGAAAAACAGGTGGCACATGCTGAGGAAGCTCCACTATACAATCAACTACCAGAAGAAGAAAAGCACTATGCTCTTTTCACTGGCGGTTCCTGTCACATTGTAGAGACAAACCAAAAATGGAAAGCAGTCATATGGAGCCCCACATGACAAGTCACAGAAGCTACTGAAGGACAAGGTGGATTGAGTCAACTTGCAGAGCTCAGAGTAGTCCAACTGGCCTTGGACATTGTCGAATAAGAGAAGTGGCCAAGGCTTTATCTCTACACTGACTCATGGATGGTGGCCAATGCTCTGTGGGAATGGCCAAAGAGATGGAAGGCCAATTGGCAACACAAAGAAAAACTCATCTGGGCTTCTGAAATGTGGTAAGACATCGCCACCTGGGTAGAGAAGCTGATCGTGAGAGTCCGCTATGTGGATGCACATGTGCCCAAAAACCAGGCAAATGAAGAACATCACAACAAACAGGTAGACCGAGCTACCCAAGTCAAAGTGTCACAGGTAGATCTTGAGTGGCAGCACAAGGGACAGTTGTTTCTAGCTCGATGGGCCCATGGTGCCTCAGGTCATCAGGGAAGAGATGCCACCTACAGGTGACCACCAGACCGGGAGATGGATTTAACCATGGACACTGTCTCCCAGGTTATCCACGATTGTGAAATGTGCTGCAATAAAGCAGGCTGAGAGACTAAAGCCCCTGTGGTATGGTGGACTTTGAAATAAGTATAGATATGGAGAGGCCTGGCAGATTGATTACATCACACTACCACAAACCCGCCAAGGTAAGCGCTATGTGCTTACTATGGTGGAATGGCTAGAGATGCACCCTGTGACTCACGCCACTGACTTTCAAGCATTGGAATCAGCATTTAGCAAAGGCTACTTGGTTAGTCAACACTATCACCTGAGAGGTATGTTAGGGAAAACAGTTTGGATTGGTCCTTCTTCAAGCAAAGGCAAACACATTTGTGGGATTGTTTTTGCTCAAGGACCTGGTTGCACTTGGTGGGTTATGCAAAAAGATGGCGAAACATGATGTATACCTCAAAGGGACCTAATTTTTGGGTAAACTGTCCATAACAATGCTCCTGTATCATGGCTAGGCTTCGCGAACAAAGATTTGGGAAGGCTCTATCCACATTTGTTACAGGCACATTGGTGGCTTATGAGGCCAATACGAGACAGACATATTTGATTGCAAAAGGCACAGCAGAAGGACTCCTTAGATGGTATATTCTGCAAGACATGGTTCTTTCTGCGTTACCTTTTCTCCTTGAGAGTGATCCTGCGTGTGTTGCTCCTGTATGTATAGATTTGTAAATGTGTATAAAATTGGAATAATGCATGTATGTGTATAGTTGAAAAGTTTAAATCTGATATAGCATGTTGGTATGGAAAAATTCAAGGTGAATAATGTTGTGTTTTGGATTTTCTTGATGAATTTTTCCATGCCACCATGAGGTTTTGGGGGGAAGGAGGAGCAGTGCACAGAGTCCGCATTGCACAGGGCCCAGAAGTGGCATCCCAGTGGCAGCCCCAGGCCCAAGTGGCCACCTGGGGACGAGGAGGCTGTCCTGCACAGTGCTTGGTTTCTGTTGGTCACAGAGAAACAGGGGGAGAAGATGGAGGTTCCCGTGAGAACTGAGACGGGATCCCTGAAGCAAGGAGTGCCGTGGGAGTTGGGGCAGGATCCCTGGAAAGAGATCCCATGAGAACTGGGGGGAATAAAAAAGCTGAGCACTTCCACTTTCGTGCTCTCTCTGGCTGTGGATCTTCTGAGTGGACTTCCCCTCCTGCTCCCTGACATTCCTTGCTACACAGAGCCTGTGCTGCCCTGCACTCCCACCACGGGCACTGCACTGCATAACAGTGCTGCTCTCACTGCTGAACAGGACCCGTGAAGGCCTTACTAGACTGGAGAGTTTTCCAGTAATGTGTCTTACCCACACCCCCGGGAGACAGCAGAATTCCCTGTGAGTTGGGTTGGGTCTGCATATCGGGCCCTCTGTTCCCCTTAGAAGGGAGTCTCCTATTACAACTACCCTTCTTTTCCTGTTAACAGAGGAGGTCTTGATGCAGGGTACAGGTGGTGTTGTTTTAGGAGGCCCCACTATCCCATAAGGACCTTCATCCACCTCATCAGTTGTCTGGACTTCTAGTTCCAGAGCCTCATACCTCTTGTAGAAGGTTCCAGTTCTACTTTTCAAATTCTGAGAAGGCAGAGGAACCCTCCTCCTGGTATGTGCAGAGATCAGCTTCCAGCCTTCATCTTTGACAGACCCTTGAGTAACAGTCCTCTGAGTAATTATCCTGCAGGATTCTGAGTCCACCTGCTTGTCCACTACAATGGAGGTTCAAGACTCCTGAGAGTCTTGAGACTGTAGCGTCTCTGAAAATCTCTCTCTTACTCGATACTATGCATCCTCTTCACTTCTTCCTGTAGCTCCTTCACCTGGTGACACAGTTCTTCAACCACACACCTTCTGCAAAATAACAGTTTGTCAGCCCCAGCCTCACGAAAAGGCATCAGGCACTCCTGGCAACCTGTGACCTGGAGAGCTGCCTCTACCATCAGCAGATCTGACTGACTGGAGGCCTCTGGCATGGCTGGTTCAGTGACTCCCGCAGCTACAAGGAATTGAGCTTTACGGTGAGTCAACACCATCACTGAGGAAGCTTAAACTAGTACACTAATAAGACTGGGGCTGAAAGGATCTTTTTGCTCTTCCTTACCAGCTACTGAGTCTGCTGCCTCTACTGGCTGGTCTCAGATGCTGCCTAAGTGAACTGCCGTGCAAACTGCCATGCCATGCCCTCACTGAAGTGCCACGCCCCTGTTTGCCCACTCCCGTTCCATCCTCCAGGTTGCTCATGCTCCCTAGAGCAGTTTAAATCTCCCTCGGATGCTCCTCGTACCGCCCCCTCCTCTCCTGGTTGGTTGCCAAGGGCTTCCAGGTCCTCATGAGGCTCAGGGCTGCCACACACATTCCTGAACTCAGGAGCCCCCTTGCACAGTGTCTCAGTTTAAGGAGACTGAAATGTTTTGCTAAGAAGGATGAGTTATGAGATAGACCAAACTCCTCTCTCTCAGCAATTGTAAATCTGAAATTAAGAGGGTCCAATTGAGGAAGTATGGAAAAAAGGAAGAAATTACAACCCTTTATTAAAGGCTATATGTATATTGGCAAAAACAGCAAAAGAACACAAAAACAACTAAACAATAATCCTGTACCCAAAAGTCCCCTGCAAAAAGGAAACAGTTTGATACTTCTCCGTCCTCTAGCGCGATTCTAATCACGGTTGGCAGGGGGTGCTGTTGGATCACTGGAGGAGCAGAGCCTGCAGTTGCTCTGTGGTGGTCAGCAGGGGGCGCTGTTGGGCTCTGGCAGTTGCTGCGTGAGGCCCTGGTGCGCGGGAGAAGCCGACAATGGAGATTTCCCCCCCACCGAGGAGGGGAAGGGGAAAAAAGGGAAATGAGGACGGTTTCTTTCCCACGAAACTCACAATGTCTGCTGCTGGCTGTGGTCAGGACTCCCCCCTCTCCTCGACGAGCACAAACTGCTGCCAAAACACCAGATTGGAGGAGGGAAAAAGAAAAAAAACTACCCCCTCCCCAAAAGATTCCTCTGCAGGATGGGCCAAACCTCTCCAATGAAATCTGAGATGGTCTGGCTGGCGACAGAGCAGGCCACAGGCAAGCCAAGGCCGGAGAACAGCCAGATGACCAGGTCGAGAGCAAAATGGTCTCAGAGCTTTTCCAGCACACACCTTGCCCCCGTTAAGGCAAAAAGTCAAGTGTCCCCCATTTGCAAGGAGAGGAGGAGAAAAACTCCTCCCCCCTTCCTGAAGTTTTGGAAGGGCTATCAACCTGGAATGCAGGTCTGCCAGCTAGTTCTTTTGTATAGTCAATTACCCCTTCACCCTCCCTCATTCAACATCCTTCTTTTACAGCGGGACAGGGGAAAGGAAAATTTCTGCTTGGATTTTTAGAGCAAGTAAACCTATGATATACAGCTTGATATCACCCCTGTGATACCAATTTGTGCCCCAAAGAAGGCGCAGAGAAACTGCTCAGAGACAGAATTTTCAGTCTATAAGCAGGAGGTATTTATTTACGGCCAGGGAGCAGCCCAGGTCGCCCTGGACAAACTGCTCCCCCGAGT
This sequence comes from Pseudopipra pipra, assembly GCF_036250125.1. Classification (NCBI taxonomy): domain Eukaryota; kingdom Metazoa; phylum Chordata; class Aves; order Passeriformes; family Pipridae; genus Pseudopipra; species Pseudopipra pipra. The sequence continues at coordinate 62,063,933 of NC_087580.1, read as the reverse complement.
AACTTACAACTGAGCTTTTTATACACTTTTTGCCAAGCAATTACATCGCACATTATGAATATTCATTATATTGCAACATCTACTTTTAATATTCATAACAGGCGGAGTTGAGGCGGAGTTAGAGGCATGGTCAATTTGGGGAGAACTTCAGTGGTCGTTCCTGTTCTTCATCTTCATGAACTCAGTGTCCTTTCATCATCATCTTCATAAACTTTTGAACCTTCCCTAATTTGGATAGTTTCCTTGTGCATTTGACAGGGATTTCCAGTGTCTGGCAAGAGTACCTGATTTCTTGGCTCATCCCTTTTCTTATCTCCCTTTGTTTTTCTTCCATATGTACTTTTTTGTGTGTGTTAGCATTTTTAGTTCTTTCTGTTCATGCTTATGTTCTTTCATGTCAGAGTGTCCTGTATTCTAGTGAATTTATTACCTCCGCTGTTTCTTAATACTAAGTTCTCTATACTTTTGCTTAAAGCCCGCATTTTGTGTTTGACTCTCTAATTCTTGTATTGCTCTACTAAATTCGCTTTCCAGGTTTTACCTGGCTTCACCTGGACTTTCCTTTAATCACCGCTACTGATGCCTTGCCAACTGAGGTGTATCAGCACACCCAGCTGTGGTCAGCCTTTACTGGGGGTGGATCCATCTCACTTGGAGAGGTTTGCAAGAGTACTGTGGACAAGGCTGGTGGATGTGTAACAAGAACATTTCCCTTGCAGGAGAGAGCCTTGGAGAGGAGATGAATGTGTATGAACAGAAGTTGTTTACTCTCTTACTTGGCACTTGCTTAGAAAAAACATTCTTCCTGGATTTACAAAAAAAAAAAAATTAATAAGGCATTCACAAACGAGCGAAAGCTACATTTTCATCTGTTGTAATGGACTTCATTAAATTCTGGACATTTACCACATCACCATGTTTATCTGCAAGTCGGTATTTCTCTGTTGCCTAAAAGACCGAGGAGAAAAAAAAACTCCAGACCAAGTTAGGTAGGAGATTAGATAAGAGAGCAGAAGTTTTAATGAGCATCCAGGAATACAAACCCACACATGCGCGCTTCGACTCAGGTGTTACAATTTTTATAATGATGTCCATCCAATCCCTGCTTGTCCACCCCCCAGTTCTGACCCATTCTGCCCCTGGCATACCCCTTTGGGAATTGAGTCTGGGGGAGTTCGGGACCCCTCTTTCATCATCTTCCTCTTCATCAAAGCACGTGCAGCCCCATGTTTACATTCCTGGGGCAGGCATTAGGGTAGAAGACTAAACAACTAACAGACTTAACGGAATTGATATGGGAAGGGGTTTGATATGTATAACCATTAGGCTTCTGCCATTACTTCTACTGGAAAATACTGATAGAAGATATAACATCACAAGAAACACACTACAGCTACATTTAAAATCTACATTCACTACATAACTACTCCTAAAATCTATAAAAATTTAAAAAATCAAAAAAATCTGCGGCAACACTCCATGGCTAATAAAAGTGAACAATGGGAGCACCGTAGCAAATTTAAGCCACTTCTAGCACTCATTGTCAGGATTTTGATTTTAATGGCACCCACATTACCTTGGCTTCTTTTTATAGCTTCATTTTGTTTTATGTGACAATACTTCCTTTTTATGCCATACTTTTTGCACATAAATCTCAGCATCCCACAAAGCAGGGCAAGACACCATGTCCATTTCAGACAACAGAAAAAACACTAAGGGAAGTGATTTGGTTGTGGCCACAGAGGAGCACTGCTGGGAGCAGACCTCGGTCTCCTTAAATCCCATCCCAGGAGTCCACTGCATCTCCAACAGGAAGCTTTACCCCTTTGTAGACATGCTCTTTTGAGGTGTGAATAAAAAGACTTGCACCAAACTGTGATGAAGGGAGTGGGTATCACCCTATTGGCTTATTGGGGCTCTGAATTGCTCTTCTCTGACAGTCAAGAACTCAGAAGTGGTAGCCGTAAGGGAAAATATTTAGCTTGGTAGATAAAACAAATAGTGTGAGGCTGCTGGAGTTTTTCTTCCTTTCCTTTCCTGTTTGTTCTTTCTAGTGGGATTTTCTATAAGTCCTTTTTGACATAGAGAAGGGAAGAGCTGACCTCCTCTGTGTTGAACTTGCCTGTTTGTCATCTTCTGGTCTCAAACTTGTTTTGAAGGCAGTTTGGGTTCAGTCTTCTTCTGAAGCTCTGTAGGACTCACCAGGTCTTGTGCTGGTACCGGGCAGCAGCATCAGCAGCAACTCGGGAAGCACAGTGACGTGAGGGCAATACTGTACTTCCCTGCAACAGCTAACTGTGGCACTGGGGTAGCCAGTCGTTTTGGGTGGAATGGTGCCTGCTTGTTTAAAATGATCCAGTTCCCCAATCCTGTGCTTCTTGGGGGAAGTCCTGAAAGCCCTGGAGCAAGGGTTTAATTCTGAAGCCATCCTTCTGAGCTCTGAGTCGGAAACCTGTGGTGTTCCCAAATTGCTTTGGTGTGTTACAGATGGCCATAATGGACAGCATTACTACAGACTGAGGGGCCATGCTTTGGTCCAGCCATGCAATGCTGACTGTTGAAAGGCTATCACATCCCTTCAAATCCTCTGGCTTGTCTTTTGCCATCATGTACCAGACTATTCTGGGGTGAGGGGTTTTTCAAGAAAAGCAAGGGGACTGGTGTCAGGCAACTCCAGAAATCTCTAGGAGCCATGCTGCCAAACATCCTCTCCCTTTGGCATTGGGAGTCTCCCAGCATGGAGCTGCCTTTCATTTGCAATGATGGAGGATATGATGGATGAGCCTCTCTGGGCTCCCTCCTCCTTGGAAATGAGCTGTAAATCTAAATGGATCATATCCCAGTGAAATCAGCTGATGAATGAATCAATCAGGTGGGTTCAAAAATCTTCCCACTGCTTCCAGGGAGAAGGTGTACTCAAAAACATCTCCCTGATAATTGAGGAGACATCCCTCCAAACGGCTGCAGAGCTACTGCCACCATGACATTTCCCATTAAGGCAGCCTGCGGTCATACAGCTCTCAAAGGACTAGAGCATCCTTCCATAGCCTTGTCTGCCCTACAGACACATCCCCTGGCCAAGAAAAGAGCTTTTTACTCCTAGACCTGGTTGTCCTCCAAAGGGCACATTGACCAGACAAGACTAGACCTAGGAAGTGGAGTAGAGGTAAAACCAGAGCTGAACCTGTGTCTCAACACCAAGCCAAGTTGCTTTTCCTAGTGAAAGCTTAAAAAACCACCATTCCTCAATCTCATATACCTCAAGAACCCTACAGATGAATGGTTTTTGTGAGGCTTTTATAAAACACTGGGGAAAGGCTTAGAAGCCTCTAGGTCAAATTTCCCTGTCCATGCAGGTCTGACCTATGGGGGACAGTTGGTTCTCTGGAAGAGGGCTTAAATCAGAGGATGAGAATGCTTTGGCCAAAGAGTCTAGTAAGTTGAAGGAAAAGTGTTTCATGAGCACAGGCACTCAACCATTATTAATTTTTTATCAAATAGTACTAGAAATATGACAGAGGGTGCTCACATGAGCATTTATGTGTGAGAGTAAAGGTACCTGTAATGGTGACTAAAGCACCAAAACCACCCTTTGCTGACATCATAGGATGCAATTTTCATCCCTGCGATTAACTTGTGGTATTTTAGGTGCTGCAAGCATAGGTCTGTTTGGTAGTGCTAGAGCTGAACTCATGAAGAACTGAGGGAACATAGAGAATGAAATGATTCAACTTCCCAAGTCAGTCTTCTTTCTCTCCACATTTCTCCTGCATTGCATACTTAGTGCAAAGCTTCGTCCTCCATCTTATGTCCAGTGGGCAGAGCCAGTGAAGCACATCCAAAACTTTCTGTTTGTAGATACAAGCCTGATATACTCCAGAAAAAAAAAGAAGAGCAATCAGCTCTATGAGAATAGAGCCAATTAAATGTCTGAGTAGTGTTTCAAAAGAAAACACAGGTAACATCAGAAACTTTCCATCAGCTGTAATAATGTCAATTACTTAGCCAGTTGCTGATTCCATCATGATTTGTTTAGTGCAGTCATGCTTTGGCCTCTTGTCTGGGCTTATAGGTTTTGTTTATGCTGACTTCATTTGCAGAGCTTCTCTCTCTTTTTTTTCTCATGCTTTCTCTTTTCCCTGGGTCCAGCTCAGAGTCCAGTATAGCCCTCCCCCTGTAAATGCTTCTAGCCAGGGCAGGGTATCATCAAAGGATGATGAGTTTCTTGCAAGAGATGCCACTCTTGTTCCCAATTACTCTGTGGATGCAAAGATGATCCTCCCATTCCTTTTCTGCCACCAAGTTTAAGAAACAAAAATCCTTCCAAGAAGCCAAGCAGCTTCTCAACAAGCAGGCAGTTGGGATCTGCTGGTGATGATGTCTCTGAAGCTGATCACTTTTGTCTCAGAGACAGAAAGAGGGACCTTGTATCTCTCTAGATGGCAAAGACACACAAGGACACATGCACTCAAAGCGAGTCTCCCTGGAAAGTTAGTGGGAGTTTTTCATTACTGTTTACATTCAAGTCCATGAAAATCAATGGGTGTCTCCTTAGCCACTTTGCACAAGAGCTGTGATTCTTCTCTGGTTAATTGGGGAAGAGGGCTAATCATGGGTGTTTAAGGAATGCATCTGCCTGACTGACAATGGAAATGCAAACCACCATGATATCTTCCAGGGATTTTAAAAGTTGGTTGAATTCCCTTACCTCGCCGCTCAGATCCAGGCTGGGGAGAGTGGGATGACATTTCCTCTGTCCTCCTACATGAGATGCCAAAGGGTGGCTTCACCTCCAATGTGCATTATGTCTTCCTTTCACCCTCCAGTAGCAGCAACTACCATCTCTAGAGCCCCAGTGATGGTGTATTTTGCACATACCACCCTTACTCCCATCACAAATCTATCAAGTTCCATCTTAACCTTCATTTTGTTGGTTATCCTCACTGCTTCTTCCAGTCTATACCCTAAATTTATTCATACCCTCTTCTCTCATGCTCTCAGAGTGAAAAAGAGCCTAAGGAGCTTTCTCATCTCCCTGTTATTAAATCTCTAATATATCAGTAGACAGAAAATGTCTGTCTTTTTGGACTCACACAAGCCAAGAAAGGTTTTCCTCTCTTTAGAGGAGCCCAGTGGACAGTTGCTGCATGACTTCCAGCTGGTTGCTCCTCATGTTGCTGAATTGCTAAAAGATGTTTGTAAACTCAAAGCATCCTCCCCGATAATATGAAAAAAATACAGAAAAGTGTGTTCTGAAAGGCCAACTGTCCTTTTTCTGAATTTGCAATGGTTTTATAAGAAGATTTTGCCACACGTGGTTTTGTGGCTGCCACAGGAAAAAAAGGTGTGACAAAATCTGCTTGTTCGGTTTTGTGGCTTCTTAGATATAGATGAAACTCATTGAAAGCTTGTTGATAGAGCTTTAAACTAGTTTGGAAGGGGGAAAGGGACAAAACCAGGCTGGCCAATGATAGGCAGTGGGATGGTAGGCCAAAAACTTGAGGAAGTGAGAACTAGTGGGATCCCTCAATATGCTTCACAAGTTGATGGCTACAACGAACCACACCTGAAATGTTTCTATACCAACTGTTACCTAAAGATCATTGGGGAGAAAAAGACTCTCCAGGCAAATGTAATAGAGATTAGAAAGAGAACAACTCTTTAATGAAGGTCTTCTGGTACTAGGAGTAAAAAAAAAAAAGGTGCGCACTCCGTGTCCAGTGGTTCTACAATTTTATAGTATTGTCCATCCAATCCCAGAACTATCCACCCCCCAGATCCTCCCCAAATCTGTGCACTTCTTCAGAATTGAGTTGGGGGGGTCCCAAGACCCTTTTCTTCTTCATCTTCCTCTTCTTCACTGCATGTACTATCTTTGGAGCTTCTCCAAGGTTCCGGGCTTGAAGGTTGCTTTGGCTATGATAGTATCTAGTTGTTCAGGCCTGGGTGAAAATGTTCTTAAACAGAAGGTGTTTACTACAGTCCTACTTTGAAAGGAACCTAAACAAGCCTAAAGAATTTAGAAAATTCTATATGAAATGGAGGAATAGGGTTTCGTAAGTGTTAACTACGATTCTAAAGTGTGAGAGACTATACAATTATATTAAAAATCTATATTTACTACACAGCTACTTTAAAATCTATAAAAAGCTAAAAATCCTAAAAATTCTGAGGCATCGAACTCACACAGCATGAGGAACAAATAAAAGGAGTTCAAAGCTTTGGCTCAGTCCCAGAGATTTGACATCATTGACAAAAGTGAAACCTGGTGGAATGAGACCTGTGACTGGAGTGCCCTGTTGGATGGTTACAGGCTCTTCAGGAGGGATAGGCAGGGTAGGCGATGTGGGAGAGTGGCATTGTATGTAACGGAAGGAATGGAATGTGTGGAGCTTGCAGTTGGTTGAAAGCCTCCAGATAAGGATTAAAACACAAACAAATAATGAGGATATCATCGTGGGAATGTACTATAGACCACCTAGCCAGGATGATGACACCAAAGACTTATTCTTTTAGGAACTAAGAGGCACATTTAAATCAACTGCACTTGTTCTTATGGGGGACTTCAACTTGCCAGATGTTAACTGGGAACACCATACATCTGGTACAAACAGGTCCAAAAGATTGCTAAAACACCTGGATGATAACTTCATGATACAGGTACTAAGAAAGCCAACTAGGAAAGATGCCCTCCTTGATTTGTTGCTCGTTAACAGAGAGGGTCTCATGAGTGAAGCAGTGATTGGTGGCCATCTTGGCCACAGGGATCACGAAGTAATCGAGTTCAAAATCTCTGTTGATGGGAGGAATAGTCAGGGAAGTAGTAAGTAAGGTTCCCTGGGAAAATGCTTTTAAAGGTGCTGGGGTCCATCAGTGCTGGTCACTTTTTAAACATCACCTCCTAAGGGCACAGGAGAAGTCAATTCCTAAATGTCGGAAGTCCAGTAGACAATGCAGAAGGCTGGCTTGGCTGAACAGGAGTCTTCTTTTGGAGGTAAGGCAAAAAGGAAGGTTTATGTTCAATGGAAGGAAGGTCGAGTGACATGGGAAGAATACAGAGATGCTGTTCACCACTGTAGGGAGAAAATCTGTGCGTCCAAAGCTCAACTAGAGTTGAAGCTGGCCAGAAATGTGGGGGACAATAAAAAGAGTTTCTTTAAATACGTTAATGGCAAAAGGAAGTGCAGAAATTACATTGGTCTATTACAAGATGAAGATGGTCATCTCACTAACAGGGACATGGACAAGGAGAAGATGTTTAATGCTTTCTTTGCCTCTGTCTTCAACACAGATGATGGACTAAGGGGATCCCAGCACCCTTAACTGGAGGGCCATGGTTGTGAGAATGATCAACTCACAATTGACCCTGTACTGGTGTGGGATCTGCTGCTCCAGCTGGATCCTGACAAATCTATGAGGCATGATGGGATTCATCCAGGAATACTCGAAGAGCTGGCTGATGTCATTGCAAGGCCTCTCTCAATGATTTTTGAACAGTCTTGGGAATCCAGAGAGGTCCCAGATGACTGGAAGCTGGAGAACGTTGTCCCGATTTTCAAGAAGGGCAAGAAGGAAGACCCCCGAAACTACAGGCCTGTCAGTCTCACTTCAGTGCCTGTTAAAGTTATGGAGAAGATTATTCTGGAAGATGTTGAAAAACACCCGAAGGACAATGCAGTCATTGGTCACAGTCAGCACAGCTTCATGAGAGGAAAGTCCTGCTTATCAAACCTGATTTCCTTTTATGACAAGGTAACCCACCTAGTTGATCAAGGGAAGCCAGCTGATGTCATCTTTTTGGATTTCAGTAAAGCTTTTGATACTGTCTCTTACAGGATCCTTCTGGACCAAATGTCCAGCACACAGCTGGATAAACACATCATGCGGTGGGTGAGCTATTGGCTCACGGGTCAAGCACAAAGGGTGATAGTGAATGGGGTAATATCAGACTGGTGACCTGTCACTAGTGGGGTTCTGCAGGGGTCCATCTTAGGTGCAGTGCTCTTCAACATCTTCATAAATGACTTGGATGCAGGACTCAAAGGGATGCTAAGGAAGTATGAAGATAATGCAAAACTGGGAGGATCTGTTGATTCCCTCAAAGGCAGGGGGGCCCTGCAGAGACTCCTTGACAAATTAGAGCGTTGGGCAATCACCAACTAGATGAAGTTCAACAAGGGCAAGTGCAGGATTCTGCACCTGAGATGGGGCAACCCTGCCTGTATGTGCCACAGAAAGGCACCTGGGGATTCTGGTTTGATGGTAAGTTGAATGTGAGTCAGCAGTGAGCCCTGGCAGCCAGGAGGGCCAACCGCGTACTGGGGGGCATCAGGGAAAACATCGCCAGCTGGTTGAGGGAGGTGATTGTCCCTGTCTACTCTGCGCTGATGTGGCCTCACCTTGAATATTGTGTGCAGTTTTGGTCATCTCAATATAAGAAAGATTTTCACAATATAAGAAAGATTTTAAGCTATTAGAGAGCATCCGAAGGAGGGCTATGAAGATGGTGAAGGGCCTTGAGGGGAAGCTGTATGAGGAGAGGCTGAGGTCACTTGGTCTGTTCAGCCTGCAGAAGAGGACACTGAGGGGAGACCTCATTGAGGTCTTCAACATCCTCATGAGGGGAAGCAGAGGGGCAAGTACCAATCTCTTCACTTTTGTGACCAGTGACAGGACTCAAAGAAACAGCATGAAGCTGAATTGGGGGATGTTTAGACTGGATATCAGGAAAAAGTTCTTCACCCCCAGGGTGGTTGAGCACTGGAACAGGCACCCCAGGGAAGTGGTCACAGCACTAAGTCTGCCAGAGTTCAAGAAGCATTTGGACAATGCTCTCAGGAACATGATGTGATTCTTGGGTATGTCCTGTGCAGGGCCAAGTGTTGGACTCTGATTCTTATGGGTCCCTTCCAACTCAGAATATTCTGTGATTCTGTGAAAAGTAGGTGTCTGCGTCACAACAGTAACCTGAGAGCAGGAGGTCAGTATCTCTGGTGTCAGAGAATGAGGTGAGTCAGGGCTTGGGGCTGAACTCATTTTTAGATACATATGCAAAGTAGCAATAAATGACCTACAGTTTAGTATGGGGAGAGCATCAGATCTTCCAGCTGCTCTATTAGGACTACAGGCCAGGATATTTAATTATGTCCTGACCTTCTCCTTTAAGGAGATTATCACAGTGACACACTGACTGCTGTGCCCTGTCAGCACCCTTGGGCTTTACTCCTTCTCCTTTGCTCATGGTGGTCCTCCTGTCCATGGAGGGATGAGGCTGGGGCTAACGGGAGGGATTGCTGAGGGTGGAGGGGGTCCTCAGGTTTTGTCTTAGATTAAAAAAAACACCTTTTATGGTTTATGAGAATGTTTAGAATATTATTATTATTATCATTATTATTATCTGGGATCTTATAGATAGGGAGTCTTTCAATAATGAAAAGCATGGCAAGCACAGAGAAGGGCAATTTTGGTAACTGGACTCCTTTCTTCTCATTAATTCGCCCATCTGTGCACTGCAGAGAGCAGAGACATGACAAAGGTCATCCCCCTCCTCTTCACCCCTGCACTCCCATGCACAGTACACCCACGCCAGGGAGGCACATTTATGCCTCTTCCCATGTCTCCTCTTTAAACACCCTCCAGAGGCAACAAAACCACAAGCTGAAGGCTCTGGTTCATCCTTTTCATCCTTTCAGGATTACAGTTGCTGTGACATTACCTTCCCAGGTTGTCTTTGTTGGGTGCAGCTCTTTGAGCAGAAAACTCCCCTTGCTACAGAAAAGCCCTTGGTCTGTGCTGCTGGAGGTGAGCCATCTTCATGGGGCTCCATCTCTAGAGTGTTTTTTGTCCCACCACAAGCTCACCAATTCCTCTGTGCAGTGAATTTCACTTTCTTTTGCTTTTTTGAGAGGGGATAATAGTCCTTACAGGGCTTTGAAGTGCCATGCAAGCATTGGGGTCACAGCTGATAATACAACTATAATAAGGACAAAGGCAGTAAGAGTGCAAGAAAGGCATGGATATGTGGTTTCCTGGTGAGGACTGGTGATTATTATTTAGTTTTTTTCATTTTTACCAGAAAATTTGTAGGAAAAAAGTATAGCGTTGCCCAAATACATGCTTCATACATTGGGACTAAATTCACCCTATAATTTTGGCTCCAAAAATAGAGATAGGAACTCTGGAAAGAACAAGGTGTTGCTATTTTCCAAGGAAATGTTTTAAATGTTCTTATTGAAAGGCATACTTTATATTGAGGCAGATGGAGAGGAGAGGAAGGATGAAAAAGAGGAAACATAGATGATAAAAAGAATCGGACATTTTTTTTTTCACCCAAAATATGAGAAAATACACTTCCTGAGCTATTTTATGTAAATTTTCCCCCCAAAATATGCTGTTCCTTCAGCTCTTTTCCTAGATTCTGTCACTAACTCCAGTCCTGAATTAACGTGTGACCTGTAGCAAGTGACAACTTCCATATGACTTGGCTCACCCTTCTACAAACCTGGGAAAGTTGGGGGTTTTAATGGGGTTTGTTCATTAAACTTGCCCAGGTACTTTCCAAGCTCGAGGTGAGGGTGGCACTATGTACATGCAAAGTCTGGATAGAAACTGTCAGTCCTGTCTGCTCTAATGAGACTGTTCTCCTAGAGAGGACATCAGCATGTATCTCATCTGTTACTGTCATGTATACGCAACTTGCCATATATGCTGCAAAATATTCCAAGAGGTGCATTCCTTCAGTCAGTTTTATGTCAGCAATCTTCTGAAGGTAACAAAATTGTGTTCCCTTAATGCAAGTTATGGTGAAATAGGTCAGGAATTTTGGAAAATATAATGCAATTACTTTGCATCAGTGATAGACTTATGATAGATTTATGCTCCTGCCAGGCAAGCAACAAAGTCATTGCCCATGTAGAAGGAGCAACATGAAATGGACTATTTGAGTATAAGATAGATACTGAAGTCTATCACTGCAATGGAAAGCAGTAGTCATGCATCACAGTATGACATAATTTTCCATCATCTTCTGCCAGCTGAGCTGCGATTAAGTTTGTCAATTGTCAGATCATAAAACTGACCATCAGAGCTGCACTAAAATGCGCAAACCTTTGAAGATGGATCAGGCTGTCAGACTGATCCAGAGCTGAAATATTGGTCTTCAAGTTTCAGTTCCCTGAGATGATGTGCAAGTAACACCCGCGTGCCCCACATGTCCTTACTATGTGCACTGTATCAATGCTATGTCCACATTTACATCAACATGTCCTGTGGGCTCCTCTTTATCCATTTCAACTGAGCCCTCTGATGGCATCTTATCTCAGCAAGACAGAGATACACTTAGGGTTGTTCAGGTTTCCTAGTTGTTTCTTGGTGTCATTACTTTAGCACAAAATGTAATGACAATGGTTATGTGTAATGGGATTAGATAGCTAACCGCTAACAAAACAATAGTTACTTGAACTAACAAGCATGAGAAGAAAGCAAGCTGAGGAGTGTGACCTAGAACAGGAGTGAATAGCAGATGCCTTTGCAGCTGCATTTCTCTGCTGCTTGTAATGAAAGAATGTTTGGAATCATAGAATCATAGAATATCCTGAGTTGGAAGGGACCCACAAGGGTCCAACTCCTGACCCTGCACAGGACTGCCCCAAGTGCCTGAGAATGTTGTCCAAGCGCTTCTTGAACTCTGGCAGGCTTCGTACTGTGACCACTTTCCTGGGGAGCCTGTTCCAGTGCCCAATCATTCTGCCTCTTAGACATTTGGAGAGTAAGCCAAGACCTGCTCTGGTCAAGGGACCCCAAAGGGCATTTGATTTACAAACAGTTAAAAATACTGCAAAACTTTGGAAGTGTATTTACAGCTTTTGTTTTTCCCTGTCCACTTGCTGGAATGTATGGAATTGTGAGGGGAAGGTTTGGGTTGTTACTGTAGTTTTATTCATTTACAGTTGCTCCATGCATTTTATGGATCTCTAAAGATCCACGGGCCACCCCTTGAGAAACAACAGCCTGGAAAGACAAGACAGAAAATTTGTACTTCATGTATGATTGGAGTTCCTTGATACTACAGGAAAATCAGGAGGGGGAAAATCATGGACTTTGGTTTCATTGCAAAAAGAGTTGTCTTATTGTGATAACAAAGGTTTTTCTTCAAACAAAACTAAACAAGTCTGAAGTTGTTCAGTGAGTACACCATGCCCACAGGGGAGAGCGTCACATGATGCAAATGTACCCAGATCCCTTCAGGGCAAAGACCATACAGCCAACAGGCTCAGACCAACCTTTCCAACAAGAGTACTTGTACAGACTTGTCCATCATTCCTCAGTCTCCCTGTAGAATGGGAGGCAGTAAGGTGCAAGGATGCAGCATTAGGAAGGTGACCCTTTGTGAAGATGTAGGTAAAACTGTCCTGCTTGGCACCGTGCACTCATGCCACCTGGCAAAGCTTGGTTCTCTTAACACCTCATGGCTACGGTGTTGTGTTATCCCCACACCTCCCATAGAGAAGTTGGTCCCTGAACCACTTAGGCAAGGTGAGTTTGGGGAGGCTGGGTTACACACTGACCACACAGCTGAGGAATGCAGGTATTTGGGACTCCTCTGGAAAGACCCTGCTGAAAGATCTCCAGGGTGTACTGTTCTAAGCATAAATTTACCAACCCCAGGGTTTGGAAGAGAGCAAATTCCTTCCAGGATTATAGGATTAAGAAGCTGAAAAGTGATTCAAATTCTTCATTAAATAGGAAAAAAAAAAAGACATCGAGGGGAAGCTCTTCAATGCATGCATCACTTGATGTGTTTTCCTTGCAATTAAAGAAAACTATTGAAAAATATTTGAGGGGATTAAATGCTCAGAGTATATGTGCCAATTAAATAACACAAGAGTCTGCATTTTTCCAAGTAATCAATGGAGTGACTTAAATGGGGAGGTTCAAAAGAGCACAGTTGTTGGTAAAGTGCTGTTGCAATAGTGTTCACCATATTATATAGCAGATGGACAGTCTCAAAGGTTTTCCAGCAGGGAAAATTTGCTATAGCTGAAAAACCAAGGGTCTAGAGTTTGTATGGAGGTATTTCCACACTAATTGTTAAAATTTCAGTCAGGTTTTTCTTCCTTTTCTGTCCCCTAACCTGAATGCAGAAAGAGATGCCCTTAATTTCCTTAGGAAGGCTTCTTTGGGACTGAAATTGTGTTTCTCTTTTATACAAGCAAAATAGGAAAGGAAAAACCTGTGGACAAGAAAGGTGTTTATGAACTGAGTCCAGGACATAAGAAATGGGAGGGAGTCCTACTGTAAATGGGGAATTATACTTATCACTATTCTTTCCTCTGTCTTCAGACAGCTTAATTGTAAGTGGTCATTATTTAGCCATTAATTAAGGGTCATTATGTACCAGGCACCTGGTGTCTAGAATAGCCAATGTATCCTGCAGTTCATAACATGGCACCATGACCACCTCAGTGCTCTGTGAGTGTTTGCCCATGTATGTGACAGACGTTGCTTTATGCACAGGTCTTTGTTTTATTCTGGCTTTTCCTTTGGGTGTTTCAGTGCTGAAAGTAGACACAAGCAGCATTGGGTAGTGGAGAAAAAGATCTAAAGGGCATTTAAAGACCATAAGGCTATCGGATTTTTTGTCATTTTGCACCTGAGAATCAAAGTTCCCTGCATTACCAATGTCAGCAGCTTTCAGTGCTCTTGGAGGAGGAAAGCTCCTGACTTTAGACAAAACTTGGCCCCATGGTTGCACCTCCATCTTTGCTCCTGCTCTGCCATATAACCTCAGGCAAAAAACCTCACCTTGTTAGCTCCCTTTGCCTTTTAAACCCAACCCTCAATTCCTGGGTTTAATTAATCTTTGAAAAGTTCTTTGAGATCTTGATATGAAAGATGCCATATAACTGTACAGAGAAAGGTGATATTTATTCCTCTTTTATTGGCTTATTACAAAGAGATTCTCACAAAGTTGAGGGAAAAGATTACCTCTCCTCTCTTGGTGTGGGTATAGTCTTCTAAATTAGGTGCAACAAATCCCATCCTCATCTACTAAGAATATAGGGTCACAGTTGTACCTAAGGTATGGTCATCTGTGGAGTGAAGCATGGGTCTGGTACTGGCGCTTGTCACCTTTAGAGGATACTTTCTCTCTGGAGCTATGTTTGACAGATGTCTTATCAGATCAAGAGGTCACTGCATCCATCCTCCTTAAGGCAGGGCCAGCTCTACCTCAAACCATTCAACACACATTCATCTAATTTGCTCCAGTGATGGTGAGTCCTTCAGGTGACCTGCACCAACATGCAACTATCGTTACTTTTTTTTTAATGTCTCATCTATATTTCCTTCACCTCACTTCACATTATTTCTTAGGCTACCCACAGCAAACAGTACCGCATTAGTTCCTTTCTCTATGCTTTGACCACTTAGATCAGTCTGAAATTTTATACAGCCAGGAAATGAATCAATTTCAGACATCCCTTTATCCTCGTGCTTTTGCCTTGCCAAAGATGTCCAAATCAGGATGACTGTTTCCTAGTCAGCCACTTCAATCCTTTTTAGGTACTTTAAATGAAACTTTCTTACAGCGAGCCTTAGAACAATGAGTACCCAAATTGAAGTTAAGGGATGCTCTGACAGCAAGACCTGTTTATTTTGCCACCTCTGTACAAGTAAAAGTGTGATTATAGGTATCTGCATAAGAAAGTGAAGACTGAAAGACTGTACTTTTCTCTCTTTTTTAATATTTTTTTTTATTTTAAACTAGTTTAGCAAATCAACCATATATCTTCCCACTTCCTCCTTCTAAAAGCTAACAAGATGGCATATGCCAGCATCAAAATTTCCCACTGATCTTTTGTTTATCATTAAGTCACCTCATGCATGGAGTGGAAAGTTTGAACTGACCCTGGGGTATGGTATTTATAACTGAAAGCATGATTTGACCAAGTTGCCATTTTAAAAAATCACAGTCCAGTCTACTTTGCATGGTGCCACGCAGTATCAGTAGGTGCTGAAAGTTAGTAGAACTAATTACAAAATGGGCTTTGGAGTCCTGTGTCTGATGCCTTGGAGGTTAATGGAGTAGGTATTTTTCCAACCTTACAATTGTGGTTAATAAAATAATGAATGAGGAATGGATGAAAAGTGTGTGTGTATAGGAGGGGTTACTTTTATTTATTTTCTATTTATTTTCTTTTGGGTTCATGGATATGCTTAAGCAAACACAATCTCCTGATCCCTTAATGTTTATTGCAAAGAAGTAGCAAACAAAAAGAGAAACCAAGGGAAAAAACCCGAACTCCGAAACAACTCCCACTCACTCATGCGTTATTCACACAGTTGTTGTACATACTGACCCCAATATGCTCAAGATTCCCAGTATGACTAACCACTGCATCCTTGGGCTTCGATAGGCTTAACATGCTTAGTGGGCGCCCCTGTGGAGGCAACATTGTCCTTGGTCTTAGCACGCCTCAACCTGGAGCAGGAACTGTCTGTCTTTCATACAATCTATCTGTGATGTCTATCTGGGCGTATGTGGCCAGCACACGCCCAGTTAAAGGTCTCCAGTCCCTCCCCCTGTTATGTAAGTGGAAATCCCCCTGCGCTTGCTCAGTGTACATTGGGGATCTTCCTTTATGGGTCAGTGGTCGTTACTTCATCAACCTCCTCTTCTTTTTCTCCTTGACTAGTCCTTGACTGGCTGTCGGCAAGTAGCCAGACTGCAAAACAGTTTCAGTGTACACAAGATGTTGCCCTTCAAGGACAAAGTTCCATTTATCAGTTCCTGTTTTCTCATAACTTGGCAAGAAAAGAACAGACTCTCGCAGGAGGCAGGACCAGACACAGACCAAAATAACAGCATCTAATCGCACACGAATACAGTTGTATTAAATAAGGTATCATGCATGGTAAAAAGATTAGGGTTGCTATAGCACAGAAGAGGAAAAATAGCATTCGTTTAACCTGTGGTCCACCAGGTAACCACAAAAATATGTCTCCCTCCCAGTCTTTCCACATTTAGACTGGTAAGTGAGCCAAATTTTTTTTATTTCTTTTGTTATTTGTTTTACTACTTTTCCCTTGTCATCTATTTGCAAACAACAGTTTAAGTCATTTAATTTTCCACAAATTTCTGGTGCAGCTGGAAGGGGGGGGGAAAGAGGGGGGGGTTTCCCCCCCTCCCCCAGAAGCAGTGCAAAGGCTTAGAACTGAAGCCTCTGCAGCCCATAAAGAACCACTGGGGTACAGAAACCCTCCTGCAGCCTATGGAGGAGTCCATGCTGGAGCAGGGAGATATATGAAGGAGACTGTGACCCCCTGTGGGAGGCCCAAAATGGAGCGAAGTCCTGCTGGAGACCTGTGGCCCGTGAAGAGGGAAGTCTATGCCAGCAGTTGTTTTCCAGGTAGGACTTTGTGGCTCCCCCTTGGGAGATCCATGTCGGTACAGCTCAACCCATGAAGGACTGCACCCCCTTGGGGAAGTCGTCCACGAGGCTACAGATTGAAAAGAACTGTTGCCTGAGAGGTGGATGGACTCACGCTGGAGAGGTTCATCAAGGACTGTCTCCCATGGGAGGGACCCCACGGAAGCAGGGGAAGGACTCAGAGTTGTAGAGACCCCCCTTGCAGCCCATGGTGAAGACCATAGTAGTGCAGATGTCCCCCTGTAAACTATGGAGGACCTTCGGAATGCAAAGAGTCGATTGTAAAAAGCTGCCGCTCCGGAGGGATGGACTCAAACAACAACAAAATCCCCCTTTCCCCGTCCCCCTGCACATCTGGGGGAAGGACGAAGACCTAAAAGAAGGAGGGGTGGGAGGAAGGGGAAGGTGTTTTAAGACCGTTTTTTTATTCCTCACTCTTTAACTCTTATTCTGTTAGTAATAAATTTAAGTTTTAATCTCACTCTGTTTTGCCTGTTAAAACTGCCTTCTCTCAATGAAATTCCTTTCATGAAATTCCTTTGCTGTTTTTTTTTTCTTCCTCTCTCCTCTGCACTGATGTAGAGGGGAGGAGGGAGGGTAGTGGAGTGGTTTTAATAGGCCCCTGGCATCTGGTCAGGGTCAAACCACAATACATCCGATGTTGAAATACTGTGCTTCTCATCTGGGGAGCCTGGTAGGCAAGAAGGTCAAGGGTCTCAGCAGTCTGATTAGCTATAATTTCCAAATCAGCCCATAATCTAAATATTTGATTTATATTATAAATTGGCTCCCTTGCTCCATAAATTATTTTATGAGGATTCCAAGTTGCTGGTCCATAATATTGTATAATTCAGTCTGGTGGCCATTCATCTTTTCCCCATTTCTGAGTGCTCCCTCCAGCCAGGGAAGTGTTAATTGATCACCTTTCTCTGACTACATCATAATACTCTAACTCCTAAACTATTTCCTTGAATTTGGGACAACAAGAAAAACAAAGGTCTGATGTATTCTGTAAAACAAATTCCTGACCAGTTTGAGGGCAACTTTCTATATGTTGTCCATAAATCCAAAAACGACCATTCAAGGCCCAAGTTCCATTTGGAAAAGGGACCTTCCAAGTTTCCTCATCAATTGGGGCATGATAGTACAAAGCTTTTTTACTCTTAAAGGCCCTCCTACTATGATGTAGCTTTCATTTTCATTTTTCTGATACTTACACTTCCATGTTACTGCATTTAGTTTCCAAGTACACTTATATCCTGTCTGATTGATGCTGGACCAAAATTCTTGAAGAAATGTTCTGGTTCCATTTGGATATTGCCAGGCCCAATGAAAGACTCTGTAGTGGGTTGACCCTGGTCGAATACCAGGTACCCACTAAGGCCACTCTCTCACTCTCCCTCTGCAACTGGACAGAGGAGAGAAGAAAAAACAGCTAAGGATTCATGAGCTAACAGCTGGGAGAGGTCACCTACTGATTCCCTTCACAGGTAAAACAGACTCTAAGTGGGGATAGTATTTACATTTATTACTAACAGGATAAGAGCCAAAGAGTGAGAAATAAAACAGTCTTAAAAACACCTTCCCCCACCCCTCCTTCCTTCCATGTTCTCCGTCCTCGCCCCCAGCCGTGCAGGGGGACAGGGAATGGGGGTTATGGTCAGTTGTTGTTTCTGTCGCAGCTCAGGGAAAGGAGTCCTTCCCCTGCTCCTGTGGGATCCCTCCCATGGGAGACAGTCTTTGATGGACCTCTCCGGCATGAGTCCATCCCTCGGGCAGCAGTTCTTCCCAAACTGCTGTCCCATGGGTCACTCCTCCATGGGGTGCAGTCCTTCACGAATGAGCTGTACTGGTGTGGGTCCCCCACAGGGGCCACAAGTCCTTCCTGGGAAACACCTGCTCCAGCATGGGCTTCCCTCTCCACAAGCTGCAGGTCTCTGGCAGGACCCTGCTCCATCCTGGGCCTCCCATGGAGTCACAGCCTCCTTCATGCATCCACCTGCTCCAGCATGGGCTTCTCCCTGGGCTGCAGGTGAGTCTCTGCACCCCAATGGTCCTCCATGGGCTGCAGGTGGACAGCCTGCTCCACCATGGTCTTCACCACGGGCTGCAGGGGCCTCAGCTCTGGCATCTGGAGCACTCCTCCCCCTCCTTCTGCACTTGTAGCATGGGACCCTTGTATAACAAGGAATGATTGATGCTCCTCGTGCGATGGTGTGGTCAAAGAGAATTTATTCAAACTCGCGCGCCCTTTTATCCTTACAGATCATGTGACTTTCTTAACCAACCAGTTTACTAACTCTGGGGCATGCTCCTTGGGCTCTGTACCTGGGCACATCCTCTGTGCCACCTTGACCCGCCCCTACACATCCCCTCTTTTAATTATATTAAGAAGTCACAAAAACAGTATGAACAAAAATGCAAACAACAATGCAAACAACAATTTTAACAATCAGAACATTATAAAACTACTAAGCTTCGCAGTGATCCGGCACATTGCTT
Organism: Pseudopipra pipra; assembly: GCF_036250125.1. Lineage (NCBI taxonomy): Eukaryota > Metazoa > Chordata > Aves > Passeriformes > Pipridae > Pseudopipra > Pseudopipra pipra. Next base: position 62,045,001 of record NC_087580.1, on the reverse strand, counting down.
GCTCAGTTGCTTAACTCTAATGTAAACCTTTTTAAAACCTTCTTATATTCCTATAGGGTAGTGCAACTTGGATAATTACTTTATTAACTTGGGGCCTATCTTAACTGTGTATAAACTTATAACTTTTTTAATCTGAGGGTTTTTTAATAACTGGGGATTTCAAACTTTATTTAAGAACAGGGTAATCTTAGCAAACTACAATTTCTTAAAAGCGACCTGTGGCTGAGGTAGTGTTATTTGTGAGGTGTTTGTCTTTTATTATTTGACTAATCACACAACTATTTTCATTCACACACTCATATCATACATCGGTGGCCACCGCACACTGCACACACACATGAACACACACACACACACACACACTCTAGAGATTGCTTTTCACCACGTTGGTCATTTCTTAATGTAAACTTAAAAACATAACATAACTCTTTTCCAAACTTCTGCGTTGCTCTGGTTCCTGCTGCTGTGGTCACATAATTGAATAGGGTTTTACACACCTGGAAGAAACCTGCTTGAGTTCTTTCTTATAACTTTTAGGCATAGTTTTCTCTCCATGTCACAAACCTAGGTATTTCATCCATCGTCCTGAAATGAAATCTTACTATGATTAGCAACTTGGGAGAAACAAACGCCTGAGGTGTGTGCTGCTTTTCAGACCTGCTTCTTTCAGCACTGTCACAACTCAAAAATTGATAACATACATGGCTTTATACAGATGTTCTTACAGGTTACACCAGTTCTCCCCCCTTTTGTTTAAACTTAGCACGTTTTTCAATATGTGTTTTTACTGTTTTATGGATTAGTGTGAAATGCTTGATGTGAGAATTTTCCTATTTCATAGGAAGTAACTGCTTAATTTTAATGTTAATCCATTTTAGAGTACCAAAGGTTTGCTGAGCAAGTAACTCATGTGTTTTACACTTTTATGTTTTGTCTAGTGAATGTAGTAGCAGTTATGTTTTGTGAATGTATATCTATTTGCATGTACAATTTCAATATGTCCAATTCAAAAATGTATATCTCTGATCGCCAAGCCTCATTTGCTATTAACTCTCTAGGGTGGTTTCCTGACAGTGTGGCATACTTTGATGATGTAGCTTTATTGATTGTTATTTTGAATGGTCTCTTAGAGAACCTGTATTCTGATGGAGAATGAATGAGGCAATTGCTTGCCTTAAAACTCTGGGTATGGTGTTAAACATTGCTGCTTTAGCAGCTTTTCAGTTTCTGTCAGTCATTGGCTGTGGCAGGTCAGGATGTGATTTTGCGTGCATTTGTATACAAATCATACCTTTTGTAACTCACAGGAACCAACTAGAACGCATTTCAAAAAAAAAACAGGTAAGGGTTAACAATATCTCAAGGAAATTAACTTTCAAAACAGATTATCAACCTCATAGTATAATAAGCACAATCATAACATCAAAGGATTGTTTTAAAATTTTCCCAAGGTAATGACAATCAGTCCAGAACTATACAGAAGCTTAGTTCATGGCTTGTAGTTTTCTCACTGTTCCGTGGCAGGATTTATTTTAAGTCTACTGCAGCATATCGTGTTTTCCTAGATGCATGTGTGAAGGCCCTGAGGCCTTTCATTGGTTCAGTTTTGCATCTGGTGTGGCCTTTAAAGGTAAACTGTTGATTTCTGCCACAATCTGTGCTTAAGGAGATGGATTAAAATATTACCACCAAAACTTGCCAGGGCATCTTGAAATCCAGCGTCCTCAGCTGTCATCCTATCTAAATTGTCCTTTCAAAGCTGGAATGTTGGTAAAGGCAGGATTTCTTCCGTCCAGATCTTCAGTCGTGCTCTGCCCTAAATGACAAGCTTACAAACTCAATAGCAACTTACACAGATTTAGGTGGTGGGGTATGACTGAAAGAGCTGTTTTAGAACTAACAGCGGCTTCTCTCAGTTTGATCCCACTGAAACAAAGCTGCAATGCTTCATACCTGCTGGAAACAAAAACTAGGCAGATTTGCCTTTCAGGATCTCTTCTGATTTGTTTGCTTTTCATTACCTCGGTATAATTCTCTAACATTTGGTTTGCCTCAGCAGCTAGCAATTCGTCAGACTTTAAGTTGGAGTTCTCCCCTAGCAACACAAGGAGAGGGTGTAGGTTCCCTCTGTTTACGGCTAAAACCGGTTTTAAGCAACTGGTAGCCCTTTGAGGTTTCTGCAACTCCTGTAAATACAAATGTTTTTTACCTCGAGCTGTGTCACCTGTGTAGAGCTTTTTTGCTGTGTTGTCTTGTCCATGGCAAGTCCAGAATTGTGGTTGTTGGATTCTTCCTGAAACAAACTGAAGATCTGCACCTTGGGCAGTTTTGGTTAAAACAGCAGGAACAATTAGCAGTTCATTTTTTGTGGCATTGGTTATTAATGTGTCCTCTGCATAATGATGTATTATGGCTGTCTGATACTTCATCGAGGTATTTTGCATCTCCTGAGGAGGTACAGCCCAGCAGTGAGTTTGAATAGTTTGTGCACTGCTTAAAACCATGATGGGAAAGAGGGGTTTCTGGGCATCCTCAGGGTGACAGAGAATGGTAAAGGAATGGTTTTTTGAATCAGTTACCACTTGTGACAAATTTGCTAGAAACCCTTTAAATAGAGGCAGTCCAATCTGCAAGGCTTCTGCATGTGTTTTGACTGCGTGTTCTGCTGTTAGCATCTGCAATGTTTTCCACCTGTCACCTTTCTTTGGGGTACAGGGTACATGGTTATTTTGGGGGCTGGTTATTGGTGTATTGTGGCTTGCCTTAAGTAGTTTTCTCTTTTGCACATGAACAGTAGTGCTAAAAAAGAGTACAGCTAGCAATGCTATTACAAGCAATACAATACTTGTAGCATATCTTTTGTTTTGCGTACGGCACCCTTGGTACAACTGAGTCATTTCTCTGCTCCTAGGGTGTTTATGGAATGTTGCAATTAGGGGTTTCCAGGGACAATTCTCCTGATAGTGATTCATTTCTCCACAACTAAAACAACTAGTTGTGTGTCTGACTTCTTTGTGTGTTCTTATCTGGGCATCTAAAGCTGCAGCTAGAGAGGCAGGTAGCTGCTTCTCAGAGCTAGCCTTTTGATAGGGTTGCACTAGCTCAGTAAAGTCACAGTTCTCCCTTGCAGGAGAGCTCTGCAAAGCTCTTGCATTTTCTCTTTCAAAAGCCAAATGCTTGTACAGCATCTCTCTGGCTTCATTGTATTCAATTTGCTTATTTAAAGTCGACTGCAGCTGGTCCAAACATCTTAAATTCAACTCAGTGTAACCTTGTAACTCTTCACTGTTGGACAGATAATCATTTTGATCTGCAGTGATAATGTTTTCCATAGCCTTTAGGGCTTGCCTGGCTATCTCTTTATGGTATTTTGATTGTGAATCTAAATTATAATTTGCTTTCCCGCCTGATTGATGTGCCGTGGTGTCTGCCTGTAGGTATTTAATATGAATAGAGCAATTTTTCTGGAAATCAGCTAACCAGACTGTATATTGGGTGTCACTGAGAACTAGTTTTATCAGTTCTTTCCAGTCATATGTAGTGAGTGGGTAGATGTGACTCAATGCCTCCAAATATTTTAAAATATTGGTTAAGGACAGACCATAGCCTCTTATCAAATGCCTCAGGTTTTCTGTGGCCATATACAAGGCTTGACTCTGAGGGGGCTGGCTTTGGCTCATATCGTCTGGGCATGCTTGATTAATTTTTAGGTTCTCCATTCGAATTACCTTGTCCAGACATTGTTCCCACATGTTAGCTGAAATCTCCCCCTGTGCCCTATTGATCCCTCCCGTTGGAACTATGTTTGGCTCTTTCTCCCCCTCCTTCTCCCCTTCCTTCTCCCCCTCCCCCCATTCCTCCCATCCCTCTCCCCTTGCGGTCTCGGCAAAACCGGTTCCTTGTGGGGGGATGGTGGGCGGTGCAGGCGGCGAGTGGGGGGCGGGGCTGGGCTCTCGGCCGGAAAAGAAAGGTTGGAGTTCAGTTTGTGTGGGGGAGGAAAATGGCTGCGGCCATGGCTGGCCACGTGTTCGCTGATCATTTGCAGCGAAAGGGGATGAATACATTAAATTACTCTCCCCATCACTGTAACAGGACTGCCTTGTGTGGACCCGGGGGTCAGAAGTTCGCATGGCAGTGTCTGTCTCTTCCCAGCGACCCGTTTTACGTGGCTCCCGTGTCTCCCGGTATGATCCCTGAGTTTGTATTACCATGTTGTGCTGTGCTTGCTTTCAGCAGTGTGTGCGGGGGGGTGTGGTGTGGGCTGTTTTGTCTTTCTCTGTGTGCCTCGTGCAGGCAGAGTTTATCAGAGTAAAACTGTTTTATGTTGCAAAGTTTAGCAAAGCGCTAGAGTCTGAGTTTTGTTTCAATGTATCAGAGGTTTCTATGGAAACAGGTGTCTTATGTTACCTTATCTCCAGTGGCTGGGAGCACACGTTTTGAGTCCCTTTGTAGCAGTTTGGGCTATCTGCAGTCTTTTTTTTGCGGCTTTGGGAGGTCCGGGCTGTGTCGGCTGCGGCGAGGGGTGCGCTGTGCTGTTCCGGCGGCGTGGGCGGTTCTGCACACGGCTGGGGGCAGCTGCAGCTCTGGGCAGGTCCCGGCGCGGGGGCAGGCTCGGCAGATGCTGGTTCGGCAATGGCAGGTCGTGGGGTTCCGGCGCTGGTGGCTGGTGTCTCGGTGCGGCTGCAAACTGCGGGCTCGGGACAGCGGCGGTGGTGGGCCAGGGCAGGACCCGCGCGGGCGGCCCCGGCGGCGTGCTCGGGGTCGCGGCGGTCCTAGCACCGGGTCGGGTTCGCGGCGGGGCAGGGTCGGCAGACGCGGGGCGTCTCCGGCGCGCGCGGCTCGGCGGGCGCCGCGAGGCGCGGGGCCGCGGCGGTCCTAGCATTGGGCCGGCGGCGAAAAGTGGCGAAAAGCGGCGGAAAGTTTTTTTGGGGTTTCCGCGGTTTCTGAAAGGGTTTTCCTCAACTTGAAGGGTCTACACTGTTCTCACAAACAGGCAGGGGTCCGCAGGAGGTGGCCAGTCTCCTCCGGTGCGCAAGACGGCGCAGGGGGCGGCCAGCACACGTGCTTGGCTCGGCCGCTTCTCAGGTACTTTCAAACTACGGGTTTAGTAGTTGCTAGGCAACAGGCACTAGGTGCCGGGCCGGCGGTGCAGCGGCACGGAACTCTGCGCTTTCCGCTAGGCAGAAAGGCAATGCGGGGGTCGCGTGGTGGGGCTGGGATGGTACGGGCGGCAGCGAAAGCTTCTCGCACGTGATCCAGCAGCAGTCGGTAGCGGAATACCGCTTTTACCAGATGACCGACACTTAGGGAATCAACAGGCTTTTCCCTGACGATCTTAAGGTGCTCCGCGGCTCGTTTCCGAGCTGCAGGCACGCTTTCGTCCAGAGAACAGTCTTAGACGTGTGGGCCCGTTCCAGACAGACTCACCGCTTTTGATGTTGTTTTGACCCTCTCCGCACTCTCCGGCTGCCTGCTCTGACCTCTCGGCTTCTTCCTTAACTCTTTCTTCTCTTCTTCCGTGCACTACCTAATCTTTTTTTTGAGCTCGCTAACTAACTATCCGTCTCTTAGATGCCACTAAGACCACGGGGTTTACTGACGTCAAAGTTTTTTGTGGTCAAAGATTCCCAAGTCAAACTAATAGACCTGATAACCGGAAACTACCACTTATATACCTGATCCAGGGTGAAATATCTCGCTTAATATAAGCTAAATTTGTCCCTTTCGGATCGCCATATGTAGCATGGGACCCTTGTATAACAAGGAATGATTGATGCTCCTCGTGCGATGGTGTGGTCAAAGAGAATTTATTCAAACTCGCGCGCCCTTTTATCCTTACAGATCATGTGACTTTCTTAACCAACCAGTTTACTAACTCTGGGGCATGCTCCTTGGGCTCTGTACCTGGGCACATCCTCTGTGCCACCTTGACCCGCCCCTACATGCACTGACCTTGGTGTCTATGTTGTTGTTCCCATGTTCTCACTCCTCTCTTCCCTGGCTGGAATTTCTTCTGCACAACAGTCTTCTGTTCTTAAATATGCTATCACAGAGGCATTACTATCACTCTTGATTGGCTTGGCCTTGGCCAGTGGCAGGAAGTCTATCCTGGATCTGGCTGGCATTGGCTCCACCGGACAGGGGAAGCTTCTAGCAGCTACTAACAGAAACCACCCATGTAGTCCCCCCCCACTATCAAAACCCAGCCAAGGAAACCCACTACAGACTCACGATACATATTTCTCATCAGTACTATTACCCTCTTTCCAGTACAAAATGGTGTAGTCAAAGTTAGGATCCTTCTCGAACTTTGCACATTCAGGGGACTTTACATGAGGACACTTTTTCCAACCTCCGCCAGTGTTTTAGATATGAGTTTGATTCCACTTCCCTTTGTATCTGGCACAATTAATTGGTCTACCGTGTGGATCTATGCAGTCATAGATGGGAGATAGTGTCCACTCGGAAGTGCTTTTTCCCATGGGAATACCTCCCTCTTTTGTTCTATTGCCTCTCCCAGAAAAGTGGAGTCATTATGGACTACTACCCTCTTCTGTCCAAAAACCAGTGCTATTGTGGGCCGTACTTAAATTACTAACCCACCATTTAGGTTGGACTGGACTGGCTGCCCATGGCCAGTTTTCCGATCCTCCTGGCCCCTCACAGACCCAACAATTGGTTAAATTAAAGGTTTTTGCTACTTCTCCCCAAATTCATTCTCCCTCTCCTGGCCCAGATCTTGCTGATAATTGAAAAATAGGATTAAAAAGAACATCCTATGCTGTAATCAAGTTACCTAGTCTAATTCTTGCATTGTCTTCCGTACCACAGGTGGTGAGTGAATGCACAGAAACAACTAAACATAAAGAAAACAATGACAGCTAGTATTAGCCCACCAATTACTGGAGATCTAAAAGGAGGGAAATCCACATAGAATTTTTCAGTAGACAATCTATGAGTAGACACATGGAGCTTCCCCTGAGGTTGACACACTGGTTACTGCCTCAGTCCACTTCTGCAAATTGTTAGTTGCCGTCTCCCATCCTTTTCCTCCAGCTAAGAAGTCCAAATTTCCCAGGCTTTAGAGACCTTGACCAGAGTATGATGGGTCCACCCATTTTCAGATGTCTTGACTGCTGTTTCTGTGGTTAATAACACTTGGTATGGTCCATGCCACTTTGCCACCAGTGGTGCTTCTTTCCACTCCTAAACCAGGAACTGATCTCCTGCTTGGATGTTATGAACAGCAAAGTCCAAAGGCAGGTTCTGTGCCAACTGGGCTTCCTGTTGAAGAGATTTTATGAGAGACAGTATTCTGGCCACATATTGTTTTAAATATACATCACTTATCTCCACGTTCCCACTGGGTTGAGAATTAACAGGGTAAGACATTCCAAACATTAATTCAAAGGGAGATAATTGAATATCTCCTCTGCATCTGGCTCTTATTCTTGCCAAAGCTAATGGCAAAAACCATATCCATGGCATCTTAGTTTCCAACACTAATTTCAAAAGGTATTTCTTTATTTCTCCATTCATTCTTTCTAGCTGGCCCAAACTCTGAGGGTGGCAGGGGGTATGGAGATCCCATTGTATTCCTGAAGCTGCCATAACCCCTTGAAGAATTTTTCCTGTAAAATGAGTTCCCCTATCTGAGTCTATTGCTTCTGCAATCCCATACCTTGGAATTATTTGTTCTAAGAATACCTTAATAACTGCTTCAGTAGTTGCTGAAGAGGTCGGAAATGCTTCTGGCCACCCTGTTAGCTGACATACTATTACCAGAAGGTATTTAAACCTTCCTGCTTGAGGCATTTCAGTTAAATCCACTTGGCATTGTTTTAACAGGCACACAGCCCAAGGTCGCCCTCCCCTAGCAACTTCCTTTGTAATCTGGCTATTAACTTTAGCACAAATTAAACAGCCTTAAATAGTCCGTTTCGCTAAAACAAAAAGACCCAAGGTGGCATACATTTTGAGGAAGGCCTCCGCCAATCCTTGAGACCCCCAATGACTCCCTTCATGGAGTTGTTTCAGTATTTGTAGGGTCAATGCTTTTGGTACCCATTGTTTACCACCCTTTCTAAACCAATTACTCTCCTTTTCTTCTCCCCCACTGTTTTTAATTGTCTCCAGTTCCTCCAGTGAAAAAGACATCCTTTCAGGCAGTGGCTGAAGCACTGGGAGAAGAGGGAGTAGTTTAGATACCTCCAGTACAAGTGCTGCTTTTTGAGCTTCTTCATCTGCCAGTCGATTACCTATTGCTTCTTCTGAACATCTTACTTGATGTCCTCTAATGTGTATTATTGCCACTTTCTTTGGTAAATTTACTACTTCCAGTAAGCGGGTAATTAAGTTGTCATGAGCTAATGTCTTTCCCCTACAAGTTTACAACCCTCTCTCTTCCCACAATTTTTCAAATGCATGCACTACACCATATGCATATTTAGAATCCGTAAAAATGTTTATTACCTTTTTCTGATGTAATTCATAGACTATTACAAGGGCATATAATTCCGCAGTCTGAGCTGACCCTGTGGGCGGTAATTTCCCGCTTCTTCTAATTGTTTTCCTTTAACAATAGCATATCCTGTGGCTCGTTTCCCTTCCATTACCCTTGAGGACCCATCAATAAAGACATTTTGTCTGTTTGACCAGGGGGTACCTCGTAGGTCTTCCCTAGCCCAGGTTTGGAGATCTGTTACTTGAATACAGTCGTGAGTTTCCTTCTGGTCCTCTCCTTTGAGGCCATTTAAACAAGAGGTTGAGTTAATTCCCTCCCCGCTCTTAAATTCTAAATCCTCCCCTTCCATTAAAAAGGTTTCATACTGTAATAACCTAGCACTGGTCATCCATTTAGAAGTTCTTTTGGTTAACAAGGCCTTAATTTGGTGTGAGACTTTGATAAAGAGACCCTCCTGCCATTAGTTTTTGGGCCTCAATTACCATCAAAGTTGCGGCTGCACAATTTTGCAAACAATGAGGCCACCCCTAGCCACTGGGTCTAGCATTTTAGAAAAATAAGCTACCGGTCTTCGAGTGCCCCATGTTCTTGCTCCAGAACTCCTTTAGCATGACCCTGCTTAACGTCCGCATATAACTCAAATTCTTTTTCCCTGATCTGGAAGGGCTAGGGTTGAAGCCTCAGTTAATCTGCTTTTTAACTGTTTAAAGCCCTGCTTTCCTTCTGGTGTCCATACTGCAACATTGGGGCTGTCTTGTGTTAAAAGGTCATACAGGGGTCTGGCTAAAACTGAAAAATCCTCTATCTAGGTTCTGCAATACCCTATCAACCCTAAAAATTGTTGCAGCTCCTCTTTAGTTTTGGGTAATGGTACTTCTAAAATTCCCTGAACCCTTTCTGGGTCAATACACTGCAAGCCTTCAGTCAAAATATGTCCCAAATATTTAACCTTTTTCTCCACCATTTGTGCCTTCTTTTGAGATACTCTAAACCCCTTTTTAGCAAGAAAATTAAGTAATTTCACAGTGGCTTCTTCTACCATTTCCTCCTGTTCTCCCAATAAGAGCAAAACATCCACATACTGCAATAACCTAACTCCTGGGGGCAGAGTAAAATCTTTCAATATTTTTTGCAAGGCTTTTCTGAACAGGACCAGTGCGAAAGGACCATCCGTGTCAATTGTTGCTTTACCATTTTCCCTTCTTCATTTTGCTCCCAATCAAAGGCAAAATACTGTTTACTATCTTCTGTAAGTGGGCATCCCCAAAAAGTATTCTTTAAATCAAGTACTGAGTAATAGTGATTTGAGGAGGGAATCTGATTTAAGATGATATAAGGATCTGGGACCACGGGATGCCTTGGTTTAATAATTCCATTTATTATTCTTAAGTCTTGTACCATCCTGTATGTTCCATCTGATTTCTTTACTGTCAAGATAGGAGTGTTATAGGGAGACGTGCATGGCTCCAAGAGGCCTTCTTCTAGCAGAGATTTAATGATAGGCTGTAACCCTTCTCTTCCATCCTGTAAGATAGGGTATTGCTTTTAAGAAACCACTTGACTTGGTTGTTTCAAAGTTATTTGAAGCAGTTCTATGTCTAATTTTCTATATTTTCCTGGGACTGCCCACACTTCTGGGTTTATTTCAGCATGGGCTTTATCAGAGAGCTTACACAGGGTTACAATAGTATTGGTCTCTTTGTCATTCTTGATAATGTTAATTTGCATTCCTAGTTTAGCCATCAAATCTCTTCCTAGTAAATTACAATCACAATTAGGAACAAATAAAAATTCATGCATCTCATATTTATCTCCCACATCTATTCACAGTGATTGGATGAGGTGCACACGTTCATCTTTCCCATTTACTCCTTGAATTGTTAAAGATCCTTTTGACAATTGTCCCCCCATGGCATAAAATTTAAAGTAGTCTGAGAGGCTCCTGTGTCTACTAAGAAGTGTAGTGGTTTAGACCTTGTTTTCCCCCAGAGGCTAAGAAAAGTGGTAGACCCCAAGGGGTGGAAACCCCTGGAAGTTTTGAAGTTTGGTCCAATGGGCACTCCTACAAAAATGTAAACATACCACAACCAGACCGGAAGAGATGAGTTGTAGTTTTGGTTGTTGAGGAGAGGTGGCCATGTTGTAGAGCCACGAGGAAGGGGCTCTGAGCCCCTCAGGGCCTCTGGGCCCTCCCAGCCCCTGGCTGGGGGGGGGGACTGCAAAGACTTGGAACAGTGTTAGACTGGACTAAGTGCCTGTAGTTATGCCGGGAGATGTTTTCTCCATGGGCGCAGAGCAGCAGCCGGCACTGACCAGAGAAACGGTGGCAGAGAGCCAGGACAGATAAGAACTGAACCAAACAGCAAACAGCATGCAGCACACAGAGAGAACTCCTGGAAGGAGACAGAGAGCCAAGAGAGAGACCAACAGCAGCAGATGAGAGCAGAACTAGCAGAGCTAGAGTTTGGGGTAAGAACTGATACCAGATCCCCCAAAACTCCCTTGAGACCCCTCTTGGAGAAGAGGGACGTGGACTCCTATTTTGGAGAGCAGTTTTGGACATGCAGCACCGGAGAGAGAGAGGAGCTGAGAAGCTCAGAGCGTCCTGGGAAGCTGGACTGGGACGGAGAGGAATGCAGAGGGGGGGGAGTGACCTTGGCTTTTCCCCCCTCGCACTGCTGCCAAGGTGGCAGCCTGAGACGGCACGGCACAGAGGCCCTGCAAGGAGCTTGAATCTCCTGGAGATACCAGACCGTCACAAAGACCCCCTGCGTCTCGTGATATGACGTGGTGAAACGACCTTGTCTGGGGTTACGAAGCCCACAGAAGACCCCTCGGTTGGAGGCGATGGGGCCGAGGGAGCTTGTATACCTCCCTCGTGAGTGCTGGCAGAAATCCAGCTATCAGCTGCTGCATGCATGTGAAGAAGACAGACTGCTGCTGTAGAAGATTGTCCTGCTTGACACTGGAAGGGATCTGTCCTTCTTTCCCTCCTGGACTTTTATTTGTGAGGGGAGAAGAGATCTGATCCATTGTAAATACATATGTCATGGTAGAGATAGTTATGATTGTGTGTATAATGTGTTATAGTATTTATTTGTACAGTCATTGTAATATATTCCCTTTCCCCCATTTGGAGTCTGGTGTGTTTTGTCTGGAAAAACCCATCTCACATTAGGTTGAGATGTGGGAGGGGGTTTAGACTAGGGAATTAGATTTTGGGGCTATCTCAAACCATGACAGAAGTGTACTCTGTCTTGATCCAGACCCACCCTGCATGTTATCAAGGGCTCCAGTGTGGTGGGTCCTTGGTATAATGGGAGCCCCGACACCCCTAACAATCCATTTCCATCAACCAGTGGACTCCTTCCTCACAAAGGTCCGCTTGTCTCTGTGGTCATTCTCTCTTCCAATGTCCTTCTTACAAATGGCACATTGATTCCTTTTCAATCTCTGTCTTGGTTGTGATGCCGTGGAATGTTGGTGCTAAAAAATACCTCAGGAGCAGTTAATTAGGGGTGAGATAAGGAAAGGGTTTAATTGTGCCAAGGCAATAGATGTTACAAGACGCACGCCGTTTGTGCTCGAGATGTTACATTTTATAATACCTTTCGTCTAATCCCAAGTGTGTCCACCCTGTAGCCTTTGCTCTGATCCGCCTCGGGTCCTCCCCCGAGAATTGAGTCTGGGGGCTTTTAGGGACCACCTCTTCATCATCATCACCATCTTCAGAGCACAAAGGTACATAGTTGTCACGACGACGAGGGAAGAATCAGCAAGCTTCGTTTATTGATCACTGCTAACAGCTTAATATATGCTTTATAATTAGCTCATACATATTGCAAAAGCTAAGCTCATTATTGGCTCTGGCTTAAATGTTGATTTCACCTCTTACTCCTTTCTTATGTTGACACAGGTGGCTCTCAGTTGCTTTTGTTTTGCTAATCACGACAACCTGTTTACCAGCCAACTAGCAGGCACAAAGACACTGTAGCTCTGCTATCTCAGATTTTCTCAAGGCCTAGGCAAGCCGTGTTCTATAGCCAATTCCCTACACATAGTCACCTAGTTCTTGACTCTGTTTTGTTGTTCAGGCCCTGATATGGCTGTTCTCTAAACAGCATAGGCCTTGCCTTGACAAGAGACTAAACATTGCCACTGAATTCAGGGGTAGATTTGATATGGGGAGCATAGAATGGGGTAAGAGGGTTAAGGAATGTGTAAACTACTTGTACTACAGGGAAAGGGAGTGAGGGTTGCTGCTTTTAAAATCTACTACTACTTATAAAACTCATAAAAATTAGAAAAATAAAAACTAATAGGGGCTTAAGGCATCAGCTGACTCCCTCCCACTGAGGAAGGCATATTCCTGTTAAATCCTGGTGGCAGTTCCTTTCTCTTTGGTCCTGACAGTCCATGTATTTTTCCCTTTAGGAGTTGTAAAAACTGTGCCATTACCTTTGCCTTTTCCTCATCCCTTTTTACATACACCTTCTGTGCCCTTCTAACCAACTCATCCAGGAACTTATTCTATCACTCCTCATCTTTCTGTATTCTTCTTCTTATATCAGGTCAGGATTTAGTGACGAATTGTACCCTCATCAATGTATCGAAGGCTGGTCCCTCAGGGTCCAACCCTCCTTGTTTCCTCAAGGCATCCCCTAGCCCTGTCTAGCCAGTGAGAAGGACTCTCGTCCTTTTCTTGCTCTAAGGACATAGCTTTCAATACATTGTTAGTTCTTTGAACCACTGTTTTAATTGCTCTATTAAATAGGCCCAGTAATCTCGAAGATGGGCCAGACTGGCCTGATTATTTGGGTCCCACTAAGGGTCCACCTGGGGGAATACATCGTCCACCATAGGTGCATTTTTTCCAGCCCCTCCCACCTGCAGCTGCTCATCCTCCCACAGCTGGCGAGATCTCTGCAAAATCATCCACTTTTCCTGTGACCCAAACAAAATGCCTAAAAGAAAATCCCAGTCCTTCCAAGTATAATCTGCATTTCCCAAATATTCCTCTATCTTTTCCCCCACCCCTATGGGGTCGTCCAAATATGGGGGTAATTCCTTTTTCAGCTCTTATATCCTAAGTGGTAAGTGGCACAATTACAAACCCAAATTCCCCACCCTAACCCCCCAATAAATCTGGAGTAGGGGCATCTGGTGGATCCCTGCCTCTTGCGTCCTCTGCGCTCTTGGTGTCTTATACTGGGTTCCCCCTCTAGTCCTAGAAGGGGATATGAAATCCTGCCTTCCTTCCCCTTCACTGTTCCTATACCTGAGAGGGGCTATAGGGAAAGTGTTTCCTTGATTTCCTTATCCCAGAAGTTGGGGATACAGGGGACCTACAGCCGGCCCTGGATCAACTTGGAGATTTTGAGGATAAGGAGGGGGAAGGTGCTCGAGAACATCCCAATCCTCACTGTTTTTTTCTTTCTTAGCTTCTCCTTCTTCCTTTTTTTCCTTTATTACATAAACTCCCTCCTTCCTTTTTTTCCTTAAACTCCTGCTTCTGCTTGCTTTAACCATATTTTTCCACATTTCCTTTCAACCAATCCTTTCCCAGTATCATTTAAATACAATAATAAACTTTGACAGACACTAGTATCATATGTCCAGAAAGGGGGCCATTTAAATCCTCTTGGCAGATCATATTCTGACCACACGTAATAACAATATTTTACCATTATCTCATGAGTTACCTTCGAGGGAACCCATAAACTGTCCCAAAACCTCAGCATTCTCCCCAAGGGACTATCCACGGGTATTTCAGGATCGTCATCTCTTTTGTGGAGACCCTTTCCTCAAATTTCCCTTACTGCCCTCCCTGGGCATCCTCCCATGTTTACTCCCTGAAGTCCCCATTGTACTCACCGGTGAGATGTCAGTGACCCTTTCCTAGGACCTCTTCACAGACCATTTCGGTCCCTTACTCATTTGTCTCCTTGACAGTCTGAGTACCCAATCAGTCATCTGGTTCTGGCCTCTGCCAAAGGGAGCTGATCACTGAAAATTTGGTGAGGTGAGCCATCAGCTCCATTCGCTGTCTGCCATCCCCAGAAGGTGGAAGTATCCCTGGACTAGCCTCCAGATTGTGTGGAAAATTCTCATTGCACAAAGGAGACAGAAGAGTTCTGCAAGAGTAATTTATTCATGAACGAAGGGAGAGCTCACACAGAATACCCAGTGAAAATCTCTCAAATAACTGGAGGGCACAGCCTCCTTTTATCCTAATTTTTCCCAGTCGCATAATGCCCTCTTCTTTTCCTCCTTGGCTAAAGTACTCCGAAGGTACAGACTTCCTGAAAACGTCTATTACATACAAACAGTCATTTCTTTCTCACTATTCTTAAATAGTTATTTCCTTCTCTCACTATTCTTTCCCAAGATATTATTGAATTCTTTAGTCAAAATAGCTATTTTATTCTTAAACAGCTTTTCCTTTTTCTCACTGTTCTTTCACAAGTTAATATTGAAATTTTTTGGTTAAAACAGCTATTTTTATTCTTTACCCATAAATAGTCATTCTCTTATCTACAAACCATTCTTTCCTTTCTCACCACCACCAGTCTTTTTACGCACAAATAGATGTTTACACAGCTTGTTTGTAAAGACACATTCATCTTGTTCTTGTCAAAGTGCATGCATACATGAATTGAATCACAGTAACATTGCTATGTGTCTTTTTAACATTGAACTCTCAAAGCTCTTAATCATATGTTCATTTCTCAGACCTGTCCAGTGAGATAGCTACAGTAGTGGTATCATTTCTAGAACTGCAAGATCTGTATGCAATAAACCATTCCTCTTCATTCCTTTTTTTTGTAATGGGTGTTACCTTGAGAATGCAAGGAGCAGAGGCTGCTACCTGCACATAGACCTGTGCAACCTCCAGTTTGATGTGCTTTGTTTATAGCTCAAGCAGAGGCATGCAACTGAAGCTGTGTCTGCTAAAGGATGGTTTTAGCTGGTTGAGCAGTAGTAATTCCTGTTGAAATGCTTACGATCCCATTGATTTAATCTGTCACAGTTTCAGCAGACAATGAATGTCTGCTGCTCAGTCATCAGTGACCTTGGGGCTTTCTCCAGTGAGGTGTGAGATGTGGATTTGAGAGATAGAGAGCTTCAACTCTGGATCATCTGTGTGATCCAGCCTTGTGTAAATGGTGAAGGCTCTGTTTGCAAAGGGGACAACCTTGCTCAGTTCTTCAAATAAAAGATTGAGGTCTTCCTACTAGGTAAAGATCCCAGGCTGTAGATCGCAACCACATCAATCGTGAGTGGTTCAGCCCTTCATCAGTTATTTATTTGTCGTAGCTTTGGATGCCATAGGCATGAGACAAAGCACAAAAAAACTAGAAGGAGAGGATGAATGACACTGTGGAGCTCAGATCTAAAATATATGTACATCACACTCATTTCTAGGAGGGACCTTACTGGGCCAGCTCGAGTCCCTCAGTAAAAGCTGCAGCCCATTACGTGCCAGAGCTGGCTGTTGGAATCTTGAGAGATGAACAGCATGATGGCTGCGGCAGGTCATCTCCTACAGAAAGGATAACAAAGTATTTGTACATCTTAGGTGGAGGGAGGGATGAGTAATAGAAGTGCATAGGTAAGCAGGTACTTTTCTAATTACCCAGAGAAGGCTGCTCACCTTCACAGACCAGCAGAGCTGGCTTAATGTATCAACAGCAGCTATTGCACCAGTTGAAGAAACAGCAAAGCTGCCATGGAAACATCATCTCCTCAGGGGATCCTAGACAGGATTCTCATCAAACCAGCCCAAATTTGTCCTGTGCTTTCCACTGCCACCCTGACCCTCCAGCTGTCTACAAAAGACAAAATCCAGCCCATAAGCTGAAATAGAGTAAATATTAGTTGAACAGTTACAGCTCTTAAGATCTCACAAGCAATAGAAGTAGCTGTCAAGTTGGTGAGTGGCAAAACAGCCACAGAGTGTCACAGATGTTAATGGGGAGACTGGCTGCAACCACAGCCTCATGGAGTGGATTAAGCCATCAAGTACAGTCATTTCCTACCCAGATGACTCAGAGATGAGAAGAGCACCATAGATGGACAGTGTCAGTACAGGTGAAGGCCTTTCTTCCCATGTAGTCCATGAAACACCATAGGAAAAAGGTTCAGCAACCTGATTGATGGAAGTTCAAAGAATGCAAAAAAAGGATTCAGATATTTTTTTTCACCCAAGATGGTGTTCAACCTTTTTCTTTTTAATGAAGCCATCATTCAGGCTTCCCCTTTTCTCTAAACAAGCTATGTCTGCTTTGCATTAATCATTAATTGCCTTGGCTGGAACATAGGCCTTCTGCGTAGACACTCATAGTAGAACACACAGCAGAAAAGAAAGCCATCTTTTCTCCTGTTTAATACTGTCTCTCAAGCAACTGTAGGTATTGATTGATGCTTCTCATGTTTCCAGATATTCTCTGTGATGGGAAAAAAGTCATATTCCCCTAAAGCGGTAGTTGTATTAGATATCACCAAATATATCTCTTTAGTGAATTTGAAACATCACTTTTTTCTTTCAAAGTGTCTCCTTCTATGTTGTCATATAAAAATAGATAATGATATACACTACATATTTTTTCTCCTAATGTGATTGAGTTATCACAATAAAAATTTTCCTTTCCCCCTCTCAATTCATGCACTAAAGTATATCACAGCTGCAGTCATATGAGGACATGTTGGGTGACTGTACTTTTAGTGATTACTTCTTATCTGTCCATAAGCATGAATAAATATGGTAGTCATGGTTGTTGATGATAATCTTGTTTCAACAGGTTAGATGTAATAAAGCATTATATAAAAACGACTGATAAAATGAATGTATCTGGATAGCCCTGGAAGGTTTAAATCCTGCTTATAGTTAGATAGCAGTTACTTAGCTTGTGTCTAATTTTATAAAAGAGATAAAAGAAAGATATGAGTATGTAATATGAGTCTGAATCACAATCCTTCCAAACAGTCTCCAAAGATTGGACTGCATTTTTAAAAACTTAGGTATAATTACTATTGACTTTTCTAATTAAGATACAATGTGAAACATCATTCATTCCTTGAATAAAATAAAATAAAATAAAATACATGCTCTAAAGATTTTACTCATGTAGATTTTAAGTCAGTGAACAGAATTTGCATAAATACTATTCATATTTTCCAAGGAAAAATAGCTTTGAGCCAAGGCAAAATTCAGAAATAATTATTTGGAAATTATTTTTTAAATGATTGGCTTAAGAACATATAGAGCAGCAACTGGAAAAAAAAAGAGGAGACAGTAGTCCTGGAAATTTTGGGAGCCTGTATGATTTCAAAAATGGCACTTGTGCTGTGTCAGCATTGATTTCTTTATTTATCTTCAGAGATCACAAAAAATTTTAAATTATGTAAACAAATGACCGCATGCCTCAGATGTCTCATCTGAGTAATGGGTGTAATGATACATTTGTCCTTTGTGATGTACTTTAGAATTCTTCGGAAAATGTGTTACATGAAGACAAGACATTCTTATAGCATATATATTTAGAGGGGGAATAGGGAATGCATGCCCACATTGCTATAGAACTTAAAGGAGAGGAATAATTTAGAAGGAAAAAAAATCTAGGAAAAATAGATGAAGAATTCTGGGGAAAAAGTCACTGGATATGATGGATGAAGGTTTAGCTACTTTTCATAGTGACAGATAAGTAATGATGTTGAACTGCTGTGATACTGTCTGGAAATAGAATAAATGACATTCTTAATAGGCTCAAATTGATTCTTAACAGTTCAGACCATCTGCTGAAACTGTGGAATAATAAAACTAGTACTTTTATTATGACCTTCATCTAAAGCACACTAAACACTCTGGGAAGGTATGTAGACATTTCTATGTTTTGATTGGACAGTTTGGAAAAAACAATTTGCACAGGGTTTGAGGATCAGGTTCTAGCATGGTTGGTATAAAAGCAAATCCAGTGAGGTTCCAACTCTGTCTTTTAGGTGTTTAACAATTTCACCACCCGCAGGTTTTAATGATGGCAAATCTCATATATTTCTATAAAATTAATTATTTATTATGACAAATGAACAGACAAATGAACAGATGAAAGATCTTAATCAGAATTATTTACTACACAGTATAAAAGCTAAAAACTACCAGTAGAGTTTAGTATAGCATAAAAATGTATAGTTCACTGTATCAAAGCAACTATATTAAAGCAATTGTATCAAAGCAAGCAAAAAGAAACAATACAGTAGAGATTGATGTAACTCACCACACAATGAATGTGGGCAGATCTCTTTCTTTCACTTAACCCCTGGGGAGTAACCATGAAGACACATCCCTGCTTCACAGGAGAAGCTCCACACACATCAAGAAAGTATGTGGAAGACTCTGCCATATAAAAGTGGGACCGGGCTTTTATACTTATAAAGTGTTTGACTGCCAGTAACATATTTCCAGGTCAGCTAGCAGCTTATCTGTCAAATCTTGCTTCAAAAAGCAGGATGTGTGTTTGAAGTTTGGTGAATCAGGCTGGTTTTAGCGCAATTCAACACTAAAAACAGTACCTTGGTGCCATCAGTAACTCACCACAGATAGCTTGCACTGTTTTCATGCTCTGACTGGATTCTAGGCCAAACGGATAACCCTTTGTAGTGGGTTTCCTCGGCTGGGTTTTGGTAGTGGAGGGGGCCTACATGGGTGGTTTCTGTTTGAAGCTGCTAGAAGCTTCCCCTGCCTGGTGGAGCCAATGCCAATCAAGAGTGATAGTAATGCCTCTGTGATAGCATATTTAAGAACAGAAGACTGTTGTGCAGAAGAAATTCCAGCCAGGGAAGAGCAGAGTGAGAACATGGGAACAACAACATAGACACCAAGGTCAGTGCAGAAGGAGGGGGAGGAGTGCTCCAGATGCCAGAGCTGAGGCCCCTGCAGCCCGTGGTGAAGACCATGGTGGAGCAGGCTGTCCCCCTGCAGCCCATGGAGGACCATCAGGGTGCAGAGACTCACCTGCAGCCCAGGGAGAAGCCCATGCTGGAGCAGGTGGATGCATGAAGGAGACTGTGACTCCGTGGGAGGCCCAGGATGGAGCAGGGTCCTGCCAGAGACCTGCAGCCTGTGGAGAGGGAAGCCCATGCTGGAGTAGGTGTTTCCCAGGAAGGACTTGTGGCCCCTGTGGGGGACCCACACCAGTACAGCTCATTCGTGAAGGACTGCACCCCATGGAGGAGTGACCCATGGGACAGCAGTTTGGGAAGAACTGCTGCCTGAGGGATGGACTCATGCCGGAGAGGTCCATCAAAGACTGTCTCCCGTGGGAGGGATCCCACGGGAGCAGGGGAAGGACTCCTTTCCCTGAGCTGCGGCAGAAACAACAACTGACCATAACCCCCATTCCCTGTCCCCCTGCACGGTTGGGGGCGAGGATGGAGAACATGGAAGGAAGGAGGGGTGGGGGGAAGGTGTTTTTAAGACTGTTTTATTTCTCACTCTTTGACTCTTATCCTGTTAGTAATAAATGTAAATACTATCCCCACTTTGAGTCTGTTTTACCTGTGAAGGGAATCAGTAGGTGACCTCTCCCAGATATCTCAGCTCATGAATCCTTAGCTGGTTTTTCTTCTCTCCTCTGTCCAGTTGCAGAGGGAGAGTGAGACAGCGGCTTTAGTGGGTACCTGACATCTGGCCAGGGTCAACCCACTACACCCTTATTAGGGCAGAACATCCTGCTACAATCTAGCACCTATATATAGCCATGGGGGCTTTTTATGTGAAGATATTTTCAACAATATTCTTTCACTTTGGCTGTATTAGATGAAGTCCGATGAAAATAAAAACCTGGACTATCATTTCTGGTTTTTGATTGTGCAGTGCAAGGTGCAATAGGCTCCTCATCAATGATAATGAAAATAATGGTAATTGAATATAGAGAATAGAGAATAGACACTTGTGATGAATGGCTATTTCTAACATATTTAATGTTTATGTAGCACCTTGCATTTTCATTAGTGATTTGGTTAGCTGCCCTCCTCACTGCCCAGTTTCTATCTGCAAATTCCCATTTCATCATATGCAAAGATTTTTTTGAGATTTGGTGTGCTTTCTGATATAGAGGTAAAAATAAGTGAAACCCATAAAAATTTACCTCATGATGATTGAAATTTGTTGGCTATTGCAACACATACATATTGCAATGTGATGGAACCCTGGTCAGAGACTGGAAACCTTTTGGAGGTAGTATAAAAAAACCAAAAAGGTACTCCTTGGTTAATGGAAATCAAACACTGAAGACAAAATTTCATCGCTCCAACCCGTGTATGTCCCATTGCAGTAGAAAAGAAACAACATGTGACTAAAGGTGGCAGAGTGCTAATTGAAATCCAGTGCTTAAAAGACATTGTTTTAAATCAGGAAAGAGGAGATCTGCTCCCATCTCTGCTCTAGACCTGAGTCAGTTACTTGTTCTCTCTGCCCTTTAGTTTCTCTGCTTCCAACAGGTGTGTGGCAATATTTATTTCAAGAGATGCTGAGACATAATTTATTACTATTTGCAGCATTCTTTCAGATCACTGAGAAGCTGGGGTATCGAAAGACATTGGTCTTATTAAAGAATGAGCAGTGCTTCTGCTAGGTGAGTAGAAGTTTGTACAAAGATCTTAATTTTTGAAAGGGAAAAAAGACTGGACCACTTGGCCTTCAGACCTGGTGATCTAAAACTGCATCAGCACTTCCATAGAGGAAATACAGCAATATCTTCAAAATAGCTGAGGGAAACACAATATTAACCAAGGGCAAATTGGAAACAGCAGTGTTTTTCACAGTGATAGTGGTTAATCATTAAAACAAAGGGCCAGAGGAAGTGATGAATTTTCAAGATTGACAGCGTCTCTGAAGGAAATGTAGGCAAAAGTTATCAAGCTCAACAAAAGAGTAACTGAGGAAAAATTAAAGCTCTATATCATAGAAGATAGATGATCTACTATTCCCTCTGTGTGTGTGATTCATTTCACACAGCTTTAGATGTCTGAAGTTAGATGCCTACAGTCAAACCAGTCACCCTGGGCTTCCTTTTTAGTCAACAGTAAGAAATAGGCATCTCCAGGGAGCAATCCATTTGACATGCCTTAGATGCCGATTTTAGTGAGATGCAAATTTCTGTTAATCAGATGAAGGGCAGATCTGGAAAAAAAGCTATATATCCTAGGGCATTTATAAAGCAAAGACTCGAGAAAATCCTTGTTGAGCATATGGAGACAGTGTTAAAAACACTTTCATCTTTCATTTCTTCCTGTCCTGTAGTCTCCATGGTTGTGTTGGTTTTGGACAAACCAACCGGAGAAATAGAACTCCAAATAAGCCACTACCCTTTTGTTTCAACCTCTGACCACCCCTGTAGCAGTGGGGTCCTTGTATAACAAGGAAGAAGTAGAAGAAGTACAGCTCCTCGTGGGTGGTGGGACAAAGAGGTTTTATTTCAAACTCCGCACGGTTTTATTCCTTAACACCATGTGACTTCCTTAACCAACCAGTTTACTTATGTCAGGGCATGTTCTCTTGGGCTTTCTTGCTTCGGCACATCCTTTGTGCCTTTAGACACTCCTCCCACACATCCCCTCCATTAATTATATAAAGAAGTCACAAAACAGTGCAAAAAACAGTGCGAACAACAATTTCAACAATTAGAACATTATAAACTACCAAGCTTCGCAATGACTCAGTACATTGCTTGCTTAGTTTCTTAACTCTATTGTAAACCTTTTTTAAAACTTTCTTATATTCCTATAGGGTAGTGTAACTTGGAGAGATAACCTTATTAACTTCGGGTTTTAGTTTAACCGTGTATAAACTATAACTTTTTTAATCTGAGGGTTTTATAACTGGGAGATTCAACTTTATTTAAAAAAAACAGGATAAGCTTAGTAAAACTAAATTCACTTAAAAGCGACCTTGTGACTGAGGTGTTTTGTGTTTTAATATTTGACCAGTCACACAACTTTTTTTATTCATTCACTCCTCTCATTCATTTCATTCATCAGTGGCCACCGTACACACATACACACATTTACAGACTTTTTTTTACCACATTGGTCATTTCTTAATGTAAACCTGTAACATAACATAACTCTTTTCAAACTTCTGCGTTACTCTGGTTCCTGCTGCTGTGGTCACGTACTTGAATAGGGTTTTACACACCTGGAAGAAATCTGCTTGAGTTCTTTTCTTATAACTGCATAGGTATAGCTTTCTCTCCATGTCATAAAATCTAGGGATCTCGTCCATTGTCCTGAAATCAAATCTTTACCATGACTAGTAGCTTGGGAGAGACAAACGCCTGAGGTTTGTGCTGCTTTTTAGACCTGCTTCTTTCAGCACTGTCACAACTCAAAAATTGATAACATACATAGCTTTTTACAGATGTTCTTGCAGGTTACACCGGTTCTCCCCCCTTTTGTTTAAATCTAGCATGTGTTTCAATGTGTGATGTGCTTTTGTTTGTCTTATGGTTTAGTGTGGAATGCTTGTGACGTGAGAATTTTCCTATTTGATAGGAAGTAGCTGCTTATTATTAATGTAAATCCATTTTAGTGTATCAAGGTTGCTAAGCAACTAACTAATTGTGTTTTACACTTTTGCGTTTTGTCTAGTGGATGCAGTAGCAGTTATGTTCTGTGGATGTGTATCTATTTGCATGTACATTTTTCAATATGTCCCATTCAGAGATGTATATATCTGTTCACCAGGTCTCGTTTGCCATTAACTCTCTAGGGTTAATGCTTTCTTGAGATGGCATGGGTGTGATTTCTGACAGTGTTGGCATACTTTGATAATGTAGTTTTTATTAATTGTAATTTTGAATGGTATCTTTAGAGAACCTGTATTCTGATGGAAAATGAATGAGACAATTTGCTTGCTTTAAAACTCTGGGTATAGTGTTAAACATTGCCACTTTAGCAGCTTTCAGTTTCTGTCAGTTATTGGCTGTGGCATGTCAGCATGTGATTTTGTGTATATATATAGAAATCATACCTTCTGTAACTCACAGGAACCAAACAGAACGCATTTCAAACAACAGGTAAGGATTAACAATATCTCAAGGAAATTAACTTTTCAAGACAGGGTACCAACCTTATAGCATAATATACATAGTCACAACATTAGAGGATTGTTTAAAAATTTTCTCAAGGTAATATGAATGGCAATTAGTCCCAGAACTTATACAGAAGCTTGGTTCATGGTCTGTAGTTTTTCTACTGTTCAGTGGCAGGATTTATTCAAGCCATTGCAGTATTTTGTGTTTTCCTAGATGCATGTGTGAAGGTTCTTAAAGGCAAATTATTAATGTCTGCTCACAATATGTGCTTAGGGAGATGGATTAAAATATTACCACTAAAACTTGCCAGGGCAGCTTAGAGTCTTGCGTCTTCAGCTGTCATCCTATCTAAATTGTCCTTCGAAGCTGGAACGTTGGTAAAGGCAGGATCTCTTCTGTCCAATTCTCGCAGTCGTGCTCTGCCTTAAATGACAAGCTTTGCAAACATCTCATTAGCAGTTTACACAGTTTTTTAGGTGGGGTGTGTGTGGCAGAAAAAGCTGCTCTAGAACTAACAGCGGGTTTCTCTCAGTTTGATCCCACTGAACTGCAATGGTTCATACCTGCTGGAAACAAGAACTAGGCAGATTTGCCTTTCAGAATCTCTCCTGTTCTGTCTGCTTTTTATCACCTTGGTATAATTTTCTAACATTTGGTTCGCCTCTGTAGCTAGCCATTTGTCAGATTTTAGGTTGGAGTTCCCCTTTAGCAAAACAAAGAAAGGGTATAGGTCCCCTGTGGTTATGGTTAAAACAGGTTTTAAGCAATTGGCAGCTCTCTGAGGCTTCTGCAACTCGTGTAAATATAAATGTTTTTTACCTCAAGCTGTACCAGCTGTGGGGAACCTTTTTGCTGCATGGATTCCTGTCCAGGGCAAGTCCAGAGTTGTGGTTGCTGGATTCTTCCTGAAACAACCTGAAGATCTGCATCTTGGGCGGTTTTGGTTAAAGCAGCAAGAACAAATAGCAGTTCATTTCTTGTGGCCGTGGTTATTAATGTGTCCTCTGCATAATCATGTATTATGGCTGTTTGATACTTTATCGGTTTATTTTGCATCCCCTGAGGAAGGACAGCCCAGCAGTGGCTTTGCATAGATTGTGCATCATTCAAAACCATGATGGGAAAGAAAAGTTTCTGGGCGAAGGAGGATGGTAAAGGAATAGTTCTTTGAACCAGTTACCACTAGTGGCCAATTTGCTAGAAGCCTTATAGGCAGAGGCAGTTCAAACTGCAAGGCTTCCACATGTTTTTTGACTGCGTGTTCTGCTCTTAACATCTGCAATGTTTTCCACCTGTCACCTTTCTTTGGGGTACAGAGTACACAGGTATTTGGAGGCTGGTTATTGGTATATTGTGGCTTGCCTGAAGTTGTTTCTTCTCTTGCACGTGAAAAGTGGTACTACAAAGGATTACAGCGAGCAATGCCCCTACAAGCAGTACAATGCTTGCAGCATATCTTTTGCCTTGCTTATGGCACCCTTGGTACAACTCAGTCCATTCTCTGCTGCTAGGGTGTTTATGGAATGTTGCTACTAGGGGCCTCCAGGGACAATCTTTGTGAGAGTGATCCGTGTCTCCACAACTAACACAACTAACTGTGTGTTTAACTTCTTTCTGTACTCTTATCTGGGCATCTAAGGCTGCAGCTAAAAAGGTAGGCTGCTGCTTCTCAGAGCTAGCTCTTTGGTAGGGTTGTACCTGCTCAATAATGTTACCGTTCTCCCCTGCAGGAGGGTTCTGCAAATCTCTTTTACAGCTTACATTTTCCCTTTCAAAATCCAAGTGCTTGTACAGCATCTCTCTGGCTTCATTGTATTCAACTTGCTTGTTTAAAGCAGACTGCAGCTGGTCTAAACATCTCAAATTTGACTCATTATAACTTTGTCACCCTTTAATGGGGGACAAGTAATTATCTTGGTTCGTAGTGAGAATGTTTTCCATAGCTTTTAGGGCTTTCTTGGTTACTACATCGCATATTTCTCTATGGTATTTTGATTGTGTATTTAATGAATTACAATTTGCATCCCCGCTTAACTGGTGTGCTGTGACGCCTGCCTGTGGGTATTTAATATAAGCAGAGTAATTTTTCTGAAAGTCAGCTAACCAGACTGTATATTGGGTGTCACTAAGAACTAATTTCATCAGTTCTTCCCAGTCATGTGTGGTGAAGGAATAGATGGAACTCAATGCCTCCAAATACTTGAAAATATTGATTAAAGACATACCAGATCCTCTTATCAAGTGCCTCAGGTTCTCTGTAGCCCTATACAGGGTTTGACTCTGAGGGGGTTGGCTTTGGCTAGTATCGTTTGGGCATGCCTGATTACTATTCAGGCTTTCCACACGAAGTGCCTTGTCTAGACATTGTTCCCACATGTTAGCTGACCTCCCCCCATTTGCCTTTTTGT